>NW_004524593.1:22393161-22425752 GCF_000260255.1 Octodon degus | reverse complement strand
AGGAATCCTGGGTGTGGCACTTGATGTTCCTGCACATAGCTCGGCTTGTGGAGCAAAGACATGAAGGGCTTTTATGTGTGTAATCTATTTTACATTTTTATGTATATTTCAATTTTTATTCTATAATTGTTTTTGCATTTTGTATTTATTATAAACCCTTTCTTAAAAATCTCTCTCTCTCTCTCTCTCTCTCTCTCTCTCTCTCTCTCTCTCTCATATGTGTGTGTGTGTGTAATAAATATTCCCAGCAAACTCTTCTCTGGGATTGCATGTTTCATTGTATGATACGCATGTACCCCCGCCCCCCAATTTACTGAAATTAGGCCATGGAGAAGTAAATCTCAAGAGACGCAAGTCCAAGTCCTGGCTCTGCCGAGCTGCTCCCTGCCTGGCTCTGGCCCAAGGCCGCCATCCCCGGGTCTCTGGCCACCGCACCTCCTCAGGTTCTCAGCTTCAGTCTCTGCTGTCCAGGCATTGGGACTGAGTCCAGGCACTTGGCTCCCCCTGGGCTGGGCAGAGTGTACATGTCACCTTGCTGAGTCACCTGGACAAACCAGGCAGTGCTGTCCGCGTCCTCAGTGGGGAAGCTGGCCCGTGGTACTCAGGACTGCAGAGGGGTGCATGCTCCTGGCTCTGGGGCTGGAACAGGACCTTCTGTCACCTCTGTGTCACAGGCCACCTTCTGACCTGCCTGCTCGGACCCCTCTACCGGTCACCTGTTTGTCCTGCCAAGGGCTGGGGCTGAGGACTCATGTGTCTGTAGCTGGACTCATTGGAGAACTCTGGCACGTTCTGTGCCACACGATCCACACGGGGCTCCGCCAGATTCCGGCTTGGTGCACCAGGAAGCAGGCCTCAAGTTGCTGCACCTGCTTGCTTCTCCCCAAAACGGGCATTGCACAGTGGACAGAGCCATCTGCGGGGTGTATAGGAGTGTTTTCTCAGCTCACCGACCCCCAGAAAAACCCTTTGGACTTGGCCTGAATCTTCCTCTGCCCTGGGTAACAGGATGCTCCTCCGCCGCCTTCTATGGAAACTTCCACCCACAGAGCTAGCTCCCTTGCTAGATGCCTTCTCTGTGCAGCCTGGGGTGTGTCTCCTTGGGTAGGAACTAGTAGTTCCCTGGGGAGAGGATTGTAAGACCTGAGTGGACCCCTCCTGGCCCTGAATTTGAGATCTGCGGTTCGGTAAAATTGGTCCTGTGTGCGGATCTGGACCCGGGCATCTCCCGGAAGGGTCCCAGGTATGGACCTCAGCATCCTCTGGAGGTGTCCCAGGTGCAGACCCCAGCGTCCCCTGGAGGGGTCCTGTGTATCTAGATGCCAGCACCTTCTGGAGGGGTCCTGCGTGTGGACACCAGTGTGCTCTGGAAGGGTCCCAGGTGTAGACCCCAGTGTCTCCTGGAGGGGTCCTGTGTATGTAGACACCAGCACCTTCTGGAGGGGTCCTGGGTGTGGAACCCAGAGTCTCCTGGAGGGGTCTTGCGTGTGGACACCAGCGTCCCCTGGAGGGGTCCTGCGTGTGGACCCCAGCATGCCCTGGAGGGGTCCCAGGTGTGGACTCCAGGGTCTCCTGGAAGGGTCTTGTGTGTGGACCCCAGCATGCCCTGGAGGGGTACTGGGTGCGGACCCAGGCTGGGTGGCCCGCAGCCCAGGCTGCTTCCCAGTCGCCTGGCCTAGGGCTTCTTTGCCCAGGACTGCAGTCAGCAGTACGGACCAGAAATCTGCCTGGGAAACAGGAGGCTCCCTGCCTGGACCTGCTGGCTCCTGAAGCACACGCAGGGAGAACAGGCCTGCTGCTCACACGCATTTTCTCAGGGGTCGAGAGCTCAATTTTGAGATGCTGTTTGCCCCAGCATCAACACAGGTTCCTACACAGCCTTTGTGGGAAGTGGGCCAGGTGAGCGGCGCTCGGAGGAGGCAGGGGTGAAGAGGAGCAGTTTTCCTCTCACAGTCTGCTCCTTCCTGGAGAAAGCACGCTGCGGGCGCCCAAGCTGCGGGTGCACGGGGCCAAACACTGTGAAGTCGGGCTGCCCTGGGTGGGCAGGGTGGGAACTGTGGCCTTCTCCGTAGGACAGCAGCTCGTGAACTGCTTTAAAGCTGCCAGCTGTGTGAGTTCCTAGTTCTTTTTCTTAATAAAAGTTTAAAAGTAAAAACTCCGAAATATTAACCTACCATTTTTTAAAAAATCTTTTAAATTTTCTTTTATTATTATCATCTTTTTGATGCCGTACTGGGGATTGAGCCTACGGTCCGCACTTGAACTGTGTCCCCAGCATATTTTTATTTTGAGTCAAAATCCCATGATGTGTCAGGTTGCTGAGCTGCCAGGGCTGAGCTTGCAATTGCGGCCCTCCTGACCAGCCCCCCAGAGGGCGGGGGTTACAGCCGAGTCTTCTGGGGTGCTACTTCTTAAAATGCTTCTTTCACACTGAAGGCGCTTCCTATCTGCTAGAGTTTGTTTCAAGGTGCTTTATAGTGAAGCAGTTTAACCTTGTACCAGGCTACGAGGAGGGCAGCAGTACACAGCCTGCCATACACAGGGAGCAACTGAGGCAGAGAGGGCCGTGGATCCTCCCCGCACTTCACCTGGTATCTGGCAGGGCAGGCTCAGACCCCAGGGTCGGTCCCCAAAGTCCCTGCCCGCACCTGGCTCCTGGACAGGCTGTGTGTGAGTGGGTCGCCATGGGGGCTGGGGCCACGGAAGTGCCCTGGGGTCCTGTGATGCGATTCCTCTCACCCAGCTCCTCCGTCACCACCGTGGGCAGGTGACGCTGCATCCACCCTAGGGTGACACTTGGAGCCTCAGCAAGGGATGTGGATTCACGGGGGTCTCATGGCTCCCAGAAGCAGAAACCGAGGTGTCTCTGTGGCCTGGGCCTCTCAGCTCTACTCCTGCTTTAGCCTCCATACTGTGTCTCCTGCACTGCCCTGGCAGGGTCAAGATCGCTTCCTGCTGGGCCCATTCTGTGCCAACAGGCGAGCCAGCTTCCCGTGGAGCTGTGGGTGGCCAACCCCTGGAGGCACGGGACGTGGGACGCAGGGGTGGTCGGGATAGGAAGCTGTGTTCACTGCACCCGGGCCACCGCCTCCACGCCTGGGGGCAGCAAGCCCCGCACCCTGCAGGGCTGTCCACTGGGGCGACGTCTACACCGTCCACACCCTACGCCATGGGGCAGCAGGACACAGATGAGGGGACCCTGCCTCATCCCTCCTGGAGTTCGCCCCAACAGCATGCCCACATAGTCCCCACCCTCGCCACAGAGCCCGTGCACACGCACAGGCGCCTTCCCCGCCCCCACCTCCTGCCACCTGTTGGCATTACGTCATTGGCCTTCCAGAGCACAGTTGCACCCAAGGCCTTAAACAGAGCGGCTCTTCTTGCATTGTTTGCACTCAAAGAGCTGACACAGAGCCAGCTGATGTCATTGTGTGGCTTTGTGTGGCTGCCATGGCAACTGGGCAGGTGGGAGCCTCGCTGCCGTGGTGGGGCAGGAGGCGGTAAGCAGGGTTTCCAAAGGCTTGCTGCTGTTTTTCAGAGTGTGGGGTTTTCTGGCATCCTTCTCCCTTTTTTCCTTTTTTAACTAACTGCTTTTAAGACCAGTTACAGTGTGAGCACCCTAAATAAGAAGGAAGTCTTTTTCTTTTCCTCTGTAAGAGTAAATCTCTTTAGCTCTCATTCTTTCCTCTCATGTGATGTGGAAAAGTGTCACAATTGCATTTTCCTGAAGAAGAAGAAGAAGAGTAAGTTAGAAGTTTCCACCACAGCGTCAGTGTGGACTGTTTGTTTAGAGCTTTACAGAGGCAAAGCTGAGCAGATTTTAAATAACTCTCTGGGATCTCCTTTCATGGAGCTTGTGGTGCTGGTGCTGAATGGCTTCTATTTACTTATTTTTTGAAGTATTCACTGGTGAAGGTTTTTCTACTTTTTCATGTTTCCCTGGACTTTGGAAATTCTCTTTCACACTTCATTGTTTTCTCAGCAAAATAGAGTAATACGTAAGCAGAGCCATCATCGGCAGAAATCAGTCAAAGTGCGTGTGTAGCTCTTGTCTTTCTTTTCAGAAAGGGAGGTTTTGTGTTTTTTACCCATTTGGCATGAGTAAAGGGATTGTGACATGGACTTGGAGTTTTCTGGGGACCTGGCATCCTGACAGGAGGGTGTCTCGGTCACCGCTGGCCCTGAGACGCCAGCTGGGCTGGATGGCAGCTCCCTGGACAGCCTCCACAGAGCGGACGTGAAGGAGAAGACACGTGCGGCTCAGACGTCTTGTCCTCCTTGCAGCAGAGCGCGTCCTGCTCACACTTTGCATCCTCTGGCATGGCTCTTGGGACTGCTGTGGCAGACACGAGGCATGTGTAACATGTTGGGGACAGATGCCGCGCTGTGTTCTGGTGGCTTCCAGCTAATAGAGGCGTTCAGTCTCCCTCTGCTCAAAGACCAGGCCAGACTGTCTTGTTCTATTGGATATAAATGCCTGCTCCTGAGGCGGAGGATGGAACAAAGATCCCACACCCTCGTGTGTGCCACTGGAGCCCCTGGTAATCCTCTGGGTGTGGTCATGTGTCCAACCACGTGTAACAAACAATGAAGGGACATTTCAGCAATGAACTGTGCTTCTGTCTGCTCGCAGCCCTCACCTCTTGGGGGCTGTTTTTAGCTCGCCCTCTTTTCAGGGTCTGTTACTACACAGAAGCATTCTTTTGGTTCTCATATGCGTTTCCCTTTTAATGCCTATGTAATAGTCCTTGGAATGAATGATGATGTTTGCTTTTACAGAAATCCTACTTGGGCTTTTTTTCTGGCCTTTCCACTAAACAGAAGGTACCAGGCCACCTCTTCATTTGCCTGGCTGTGGGTCCCAGGCCTTCACCCCCATAATGGAGACGGCACTTGCCCAGGTGGGGGGCACACTTGCACTTGAAAATGGGGAACCAGATGACCTGAAGCCTTGTGGGCTGCACCCCTGGCTCCCGTGACAGAGCAGGCCTGGGGCTCAGTGTCTCTTAGCTGCAAAGCGCTTCCCCATGGGCTCCCTTCCCCACCCTCCACCAGCCACAAACAGGGCGGGCACTGCTCTCAGACCCCGTGTCCCTGGAAGGTGATGCCATTGTCCTCACTCTGACAGGGAAACTGAGACACAGCCAGAGGAGCTTGGGGGACTGTGACAGAGCTGGGTTCTAACCAAGGCATCTGCCCCTCCTGTGGCCCTGCCTTTGGTCACTCTGCTGGGTGCACCCTAGTCAGATGGGCAGAGTGTGGGTCTCAGTTCTGCAGAGGGGGCCATTGCCCCACCTTCCTCTCCCCAGCGCAGGGTTCTCTGCAGGCCCCAGGCAGACAATGCAGCCAAGGCTGTTGGATGGGAGCTGTTTCCTGGAAGGTGCCCTGAGGGATATATTCTAAGCCTGGAGCAGTGGTGCACTCTGGAGGCCGAGGCAGGAGTCTCCGGTGGGAGAATCACGAGGCTGAGGCTGAGGCAGGGAAAATCGCACATTATAGACCAGCCTGGGTAACTTAGCAATAGCCAAATCCTGTCTCAAAACAGAAAAGGGCTGGGGATATAGCTCAGTGTGAAGGCCCTGGGTTCAACTCCCCCTACCAAAAACCAAAGCATGTTCTGAAGCCCTCTGTGCAGGGAAGGGAGGTTGGTTATGTGCCCCCAAGCGGACCCCACTTTTGTCCTGGTTTGATACCTAAGAGTGCAACACCAGCACCCCACACATAGGCAGTGACCCCCCTTGTGCAGCTCCAAGGTCACTATGGTCACTATGGCTTTCTGTCTACCATAGGAGGGCTTAGCAGCTTTAAGCAGAACCACGAGAACTTGTGTGACAACTCGCTGCAGCTGCAGGAATGTCGCGAGGTGGGTGCAGCTGTGGCCCCCGGCCTGCTACCTCAGCCTGTGCCCAGCACGCCGGACATCGAAAGCGCCGAGCTCACGCCCATCTTGCCCTTCCTCTTCCTGGGGAATGAGCAAGATGCGCAGGACCTGGACACCATGCAGCGGCTCAACATTGGCTACGTGATCAATGTCACCACGCACCTGCCCCTCTACCACTATGAGAAGGGCCTCCTCAACTACAAGCGCCTGCCGGCCACTGACAGCAACAAGCAGAACCTGCGGCAGTACTTCGAGGAGGCCTTTGAGTTCATCGGTAAATTTGCCCCTGCTGCCCTCTGCCCAGGCGATAGCGAGGACTTGCTGTGTTCCTGGGCCCCTGGGATGGGGGTGGGGGTTGGGGGTGGAGGCGGGGTGGGGTGGGGGGTGTCCTCCTTGGTCCTGCATGCTGGTGCCATTCGGTGTGGCTGGGTCTGGCCACCTGGAAATGCTTGGGCCAAGGGGCAGCGGCTGTGTGTCCCTCCCCTGGGCACCCTGCTCCACCCAGTCCGTGGTATATGGGGGGGTGTCACTGCATCTCTCAGTTAAACTAAGCCACCATCCTGGTGGTCTCTGCCCAGAGGTGGCAGAGAAAGCTATTTTTCTGAGGCCTGCCCTGAGGCTTTAGGCACTTACTGCTTTAAGTTTGCATATATACCCATCCATGCTTGTGGTCACTATGGTCATGCTCAGCGTGGGGAGCTGGTGTGAGTCCACCACGCAGTTTCCTTCCCTCTGTGTCCCCTCGCTCCCCCTTGCTCCACTCTTTGTCCCCTCCCATAGGGAAAGATCTTCTCCCTGAGTCCTGTTGTGTCTCTTTTATGCTGCTCTTTATTGCCGCTGTTGTTCTCATAGAGGAGAATCCACGCACTATTTAAGCTGTCAGTCTGACTTCCCACTTAGCATTACGGCCGTGAGGTACCTCTGCTTTCCTGCATGAGTGGAGCTCCTCCTCCTCTTCCTCCTTATGGCAGCCAGGGCTCACATCTAGGTATCGAAGTATATCGTGTATAGGTGTACGTCATGCGTTCTCCAGCCTCTCCTCTACTGACAGACCTTAGACATAGACACGTAGGCCATTTCCAAGAGCTGGCTGTTGCGGGCTGCGCTGCTGCGAGCCTGCGCAGGTTCTGCTCTTCCTCTGAGGCCTTTGAAGTCAGGCGGCTCCCACAGGCCCAGCCTCCCCTGCGTGCCAGTGCAGAGCACATGAGCAGAAGGGACACACTTTCTCCTACTGCTTCTCAGTTCTTAAATGCCACCTAACAGACAGCAGCACGTGATCCAATGTGAGGGTTCCCTGACAGTCATCCTGATCTCCATGACATGAAGAAGCTCAGGTTGTGTCTTCCCTAGTAGGTCCTGAGGAGGAGGAAGAATGTTCTAGCAACCGCTGGCTCTCTCGTCCCCCCAAAGGAAGCAACCCACTGCCTCATGCTGATCTAGACTTTTGCTTGAGCCGTGGCAGGGCTCAGGTGATCAGGGTGGACACCGGCCCTCACTTAGCAGATTTTTGACAGCTTTGCAAGCGACTCTGGCTTCTTTTGCCCTGAGCAGTGGCTGGCACTTTGCCTGGCTCACACAGTGGTCCACTCCCCTCCATTCCAGGAGGCACACGCTCATGGCTGCTGCTCCTCCATCAGAAGGAGGGCTCGGGTCTCACCGACGCAGGTGGCCTGCTGGAGAGCCAGAGCCCAGTGCTTGCCCAGCTGCTGTCCAGGGCTGTGATGCCCTGAGCTTTGGTACCAGTCAGCAGCGCAGGGTGCAAAGATGCCTCTTCCTCCCCGAGTGCACAGAGCAGGCCAGGGGCTTGCTGCCCCATAACAGCGTCGTGGGTGAGTCCACCAGCTTAACCCTAGCTGGAGGAAGCTGGGATTGTTTTTCCTCTAATGAACAGCATAAGCACACTTGTTGTAATAGGATTTCACCCAAAGTGCTTGCATTCCTTGTAGATTATTCAGGCTTGCCTGGCTTTAATTTTTAGAAGAAAAAAAAAACCCAATAAGCCATAGCATTTAGCTGGAAGAGCAGCTCAGAACCATGGCCCCTGGAGGCAGCGTGTTTTACCCACTGTCATCCTGGATCAACCAGAATCTCTCAGAGCTCCCTGCGAGTGAGACGATCTGATCCCCAGTCCTTGAGGCAGGGAGGATGGGGCTCTGGGGTCTTTTTTTTTTTTTTTTGCAGAACCAGGGATTGGACTCAGGCCCTTGTGCTTGCCAGGGAAGTGCTTTTTCCACTAAGCCATCTCCCCAGCCCCTGGGCTCTGGGTCTTGAGTGACCCTATGCTGAGCGGCTGCACCCGGAGCACAGCCAGCCCAGCACTACGTGTGTGCTCTCTCTGTCTCCCTCCTGGCCTCGGTGGGAAGGCTGACAAATGGCCCCCGCTAAAGACCAGACTGAAGAAGGGCGATCTCCTTGAATTGCCATTGTCCTTTCCAGCATTGCAGTCTTGTAGAAGTAGGCCCCACAGGCCCGTTTCGAGGATAAAGCCCTCAGCCTGCTTCGTTCCCAGGTCAGCGGGCGAGCGGCCAGGGAAAGCTTGAGCCACATGTCACGCAGCTCAGCCCCCTTCCCCGCCTCGTGGGTCCCGCTTCGGCCCTGTCGCCTGGGGCTCGCAGTCCCCGTCTGCTCCTCGAGGGGGCCCGAGGTCGCTGACCGAGGCGGCCCCTGTGGCCCTGGCGCCCTCCGTGCGTGCCGTGCGGGTCCGCTGTGCCACCCCCGCCCCCACTGAGCCCCCCCACTGAGCTGCCCGCTCACCCCTGTCTCCGTCCCGCAGAGGAGGCGCACCAGTGCGGCAAGGGGCTGCTCATCCACTGCCAGGCCGGCGTGTCCCGCTCCGCCACCATCGTCATCGCGTACCTGATGAAGCACACCTGGATGACCATGACGGACGCCTACAAGTTCGTCAAGGGCAAGCGACCCATCATTTCCCCCAACCTCAACTTCATGGGGCAGCTGCTGGAGTTCGAGGAGGACCTGAACAACGGCGTGACCCCGCGGATCCTGACGCCCAAGCTGGTGGGCGTGGAGACCGTGGTGTGACCCGCCGCCGCCGAGGGCGGCTTCCGCGTGCGTCCGCTTGCTTTCTTTTTTCCTCTTTTTTAGTTGGAGGCATAGTTTGTGAATGGAATGGAAGCGAATCTGTTTAAAGACTTTTCATTTTTAACAAGTGTGAGGAGACTAGCCATGAGGCCCCGCAACCCACCTCCTGCGCAGTGCGGCGAGCGGAAGGCGGAACGAGTCTTTGCGCCGCGGGGAGAGCTCTGCGCTCCGGTTCTTCCTCTTCCTTGAAGCTGCTTGTGGAGTTCACCAGAAATAGTCTGTGCAGGTCCATAGACGAAGATACCAAACCTTAAGCCACTTCACGAGAACCCAAAGTAAGGAGCGAGGACGTCGAATGCTGCAGGCTCGGGGCTCCTCGGGCGCCCCACGTAGGAAACCAAACCCAGCCGCGCCAGCCCCGCTCGCGCGTGGAGGGTCGGGTGCTGCGACACTGCGCGAGGGTGCTGCCACGCGGTGTGCTTCAGGCTCTGGATTTGCCCCCTCTGGCTTAGACGTTTGTGGGTGACAGGAGGTGACCGTTACAGCCCACCTTCGCAGGCTTTGTGCAATAATGCCGTGTTCAGAGTGCAGAGTGTGCAGGCGTCGGCTGGCGCCGAGCGTGGCCAGGGCGCCTTGCCAGCCGGGGGAGGAATTCGGCAGTGCCAGGAACTTCCCTTCCCACTTTTTTCTTTTTCCTCTTTTCCCTTTTGACTCGATTCTGGTTACAGTGCCACAAACCTTGTTACATATGTATATCAGAATGTAAAAAAAAAAAAGACAAAAATTTATTTAAAAATATTTTTCGCAAAAAAAAAAAACAAAAAAAAAACAACAAAACCTTGGTGTGTTTCTGTTAATTATGTAAAAATTTATTTTCATTATATAAATGAAACTCATTTGGGGATGTGTGTTTCTTTCCTCTTTTGTCTCCCCTGGGACTCAATGGCTGCCCCCTGATCTCTAAAGCTGTGTCCAGTAAATACAGAAGAAATGAGACTCGGGATTTCCTCCAGGAGGGGAGGGGGCAGCACAGCAAACTCATGTAGAATCCTTGGGGTCCCAGGGCCTTATCCAGTGGCCACTCCCGTGCCATCAGTCCCATCTGCTGTCCTCCCTGTACACGGAGCCCCTGACACCCCACGTGCAGCCAGGCTCCTCCGCCTCTGCCCTGCCGCACAGCCCTGTCCCTTCAGGTTTATGTCCCTTCCCTTCACGGTCATGATGGCGTCTTCCCCTTAGGCCCGTCACTGACATCTCTCCAGCTTCCTCCCAGCAGCAGCAGCAGCTGAGCTTGTGGAGTGGGGTCAGCTTGCTTGAGGCCCTGCTCCTGACCTCCAGACACTGGGGTCCATGGGTTCTCTGTGCTTTGTGACAGTAGATGTCCAGAGGGACAGGGACACTGGAGCTGTGCAGCCAGCTGGGGTCCGGGCGAAGCTTGAGCCCTGGTGGGCTGATTCCTGGCTGCATCTGACGGCAGTATTTGAGTGAACGATTGCTTACAAATCTAACAAAATATTTTGACATTTACATCTTAAATAAAAAAGCTATTTAGATTTTTCTTTTATTATTAGAAAAAGAGAGGTTGAATTTAACCAGAATTCACTGAGCTGTTTGAGATTCTTTTGGCTTAATATAAACTGTTAATTAGCTGAAGAGTCCCTATTATGGTGTTTTCTGCTTTAACAGTTTGCTAGCAGACTATTTGCTTGATGCTAGAACTTATTTAAAGTCAGCTTTTGATACATAATTAATGATTTAAAATATATAATAGTTTGTCAAACCTTTTTCTGTTTGAATTTGAATGTTACATTTCTAATAGCATGTAAAAGTCTTTCTCCCTTTTTTTCCCTTCCTTTCTCCCTCCCTCCTTCCTTTCCTCTCTTTCCTTTCTTTAGATGAAGCAAGGGAGTCAATCAATCATTTCTATTCTTCAGCTACATGGAAATGATTCCTTTTTTTTTTTTTTTTAATGTACTTAGTGGGGCCTACAGGGTCTCATTACATGAATCAGACTCCTAGTGATCCTCCTGTTTTCAGCCTCCCAAGCACTGGGATTACAGGTGCGTACTACCATGCCCAGTATCATTCGCCTCAGCCCACTCTAGGGACGGGGCCAGCCTAGCATACCAGGAACCAAACCCCTCACCCCTGCGCTTGCCTAAGCAGGTGCTTTAATCCACTGGGCTATGGGCTTTCTTTTTTCTTTTTCTTTTTCTTTCTTTCTTTCTTTCTTTCTTTCTTTCTTTTTTTTTTTGAGGCTTACAATTTTAGGAGGAAGTCAGTCCCCTGCCCTGTGTACCTCCTGAGCACTCTGAGAGGGTGCTGGTCCTCTCTACTTGAGGCTTTCGGCCTTGGTTTCTCCATGAGAAATGACAACCACTTCATGAAGATAAAACAGACAGACAAACGCAGCCATTGCTCTGGAGCTCAGAGTCCCTGGTGCTCAGGGCTGTATCCTGGCTCGGGAGCTTGGGGCTGAGCTGGGCAAGGCTCACCTTCCATGGGAAGCAGAACTTCTGACCAGTGAGTCATCATTCCCAGAGCCAGCAAGGGCTGTGTGGAGCTGCTAAGCTCAGGGATGTAGCGGAGTCTACTGCAGCGGACAGTGTAAGAGCAGATGCGGTGGTCATTATCCCCTGATGTGGCGCAGGACACTGATGCCCCAGCAGCGGTGGGCATACTGACCCAGTGGCTGATGCTCTTCCAGTGGCTGAGGTCTAACTAGGGTGCAGCCGGCACCCAGCACAGAGCAAACAGCCTTTGCCTGCTGCTGTGGGACAAAGGTGGGAGGGCAGGAGACAGGAGGCTGGCCGCAGAGGCCGGCAGGATGAGAAGAGTGATGTGAGGACTGCGGTCACGGTGGGCAGTAGTGGGGAGCTCTGGTCTTCTGGAAGTTTGCTGAAATGGGAGAAAACTGGGGGAAGTGAACATGCCGGAAACCCTACTCCAAGCTGTGAAAGAAAGCGCCCCAAGTAGATACCTCCTTTCGGAAGGGAAACCACAATGAGCACAGACCTCACAGTAGTGGACTTCGCTGTCACTGTGGACGGCCCTTGGAAATGAGCCACACACATCAGTGGACCCCTCGAGCATGTGACAGCCAACGTCAGATGTTGGTTTCAAGCCATGAGCAGAGACAGCTGCCATGGGGGATTGGGAAGGGGGGGTAGCGGAAAATGAACAAGTGCTGGCCACAGATGGGGGGGCAGCAGTGACAAAGGGCTAGTGTGAGGCAGCAGGACGGGGACGCAGTGTTGCCCCCGTGCTCCATTTCCTCCCCTGAGACCATCTTTGTCAGTGCGTGCTCTAAGATTCACGCCAGGTGGCAGAAGCACGGAGTGGAGTGAAATAGGCTTGTCCCAGGAAACGAAGCTCAGGTCTGTGGGACTGTGGGAGGCCCCAGGGGAGCGCTGCTTCTGTCCCACAATGGCTGAGAATCTCTAGGCCAGTCCTGTCACCCAGGAAATGAGCTTGCCACAAGGTCGAGGTGTGCGAAGGGGAAGGGAGGAGGAAGCGAGGCGCAGCCCCCTTAGCCGCGCCAGCCGGGCCAGGCTACGCGGATCTAGAAGCCCCTGCCGGGGAGCCAAGCGGGTGCCTCCCCAGACTCCAGCGGAGCTAAGTGTGGAATAGGGAGGGAGCCCTGAGCTGTGAGCACGCCCCTGCCCTAAGTTGAGGTGTGGCCTGGATCCCCCAAAGCCGCGTGCAGTCACGTAGGACTGCGCCACCGCCTCCCTCCTGCTCCTCTGACCTCATGCAGCTGTGCCCAACAGCAAACCTCAGGCTGTGGCTGGCAGGAAAGGGAACTCTGGGCCTGGGCAGTGTCACTCCTGATGTGGCCACCACGGTCCAGCCCTGGCCAGCAGGCCCAACTGTCCTCACTTCTACCCACCATGCAGAAAGTCTGAAGGAGGCTACTTCTGCCTGCATGAACTTTCTCTGGCGCCGGGGAGACGTACTTTCCTCCACCAAGAGCTCCTCGGTAGCCTCTATTCGAGGCTGGCATTAAATCCTCTTCCAACTAAACTCCACTCTTCGTCCGATGTGCTGTGACTTAAACACTGAGGCACGGGGATGGCTGAAATGTATCTTCCACAATGGTGGGGTGAAACTCGGACAACAAGGAGCTTGCTGGAAGCTGGGTCTTTACAGATGCAATGAAGGCAGCAAGAGGTCGTATTGGGAGAAGACAGCTTACTCTATTCCTATTGTGCTTATACAAAGAGGCAGATTCACATATGCACACATTACCCAGCAAAAGAAAGTTACATGACGTCATAGCAGGGATTGGAGTGATACATCTGCAAGCCCAGGGTTACCTGGGACACCAGAGACCAGGGGGCAAAGAGAGGGGCATCCAGCAGACACCCCGGGGACCACACAGTGCAACAGCCTCAGCCAGCACCTTTGTGTAGATGTCTTGCCCGGACTGTCCAGCACAAGCTCTGTTGCGAGAAGCCACACAGTTGGCAGAGCTTTCTGCGGCAGCCCACAGCAGGCAGACACGGAGGATGACTGCCGCCGCCTTTTCTATTGGGACAGAATAAAGAATTAGCAAATATAAAGACATATTTCCATAAAAATAAGCTGTTGCTCACTCTCAAGATCCTGTGTCTGCAGCTGATGTTCAGAACTTCCGTCCTCCCTGGCAGCCTGGTCCTCGGCCAGCACCGCACAGCCCCTGGTCGCAGTGCCCTGCCTGTGGAGCGCACCTGGACCCTTGCCTAGAAGGATCCAGGCCTTGGCGATAGAGCTGATGTTGGGTTGCTCCTCATGTACCTTGTTACAGTAACCAAAGCAGTTGCAGGACATGACTGTGTAGCAGATGCCAACACACGCCTTCTCAGGCCTGTAGCCTCGTAATGACAGGTCCTGCTAGCACCCTGAGACCCAGGGCCTTCAGCCTGAGCCATAGATCTGGCCCTTTTTATTACTATTTTTGTGTGACAGGGTCTTGCTAAGTTGCGGGCTTATATTGGTTGATGATTTAGAGAATTTATTGCATCTTTTGGAACGTTAGCTTTGCCCCATGGAGTGCCCCATCCACCTAGCAAGGAGGCAGAACTGCCTGCAGAGCCACTCCCCCTTGCAGCGGCCTCTGAGTAATGAGAGCACGCAGGGCCCGGTGGATTCCGTGAGCGGGCGCCTTTGCTGCAGCTCGTTCAGCAAGCAGCACTTTCCCTGGTCAGAGACGAAGCCCTGCGCAATCCCGTGATGGTGGATAAGACGCAGGAGTTCTGTGAGCTCTCAGATGCTGATGCTGGCAAAAGTACACAGGCCTGAAAGGTCAGGCTTGGCCTGTATTCTGTGAGTCACTTGCCTGTGGCTACAGCCAGCCCAGCCCTGGGACTCCCTCGGGGGAAATCCATACTGCTGGTCTCGTGCAACGCCTCGATGTCTACACCACGGCTGCTTCATCACAAGCTGATTCAAAGAAGGGAGGGTCTGGAGAGAGAGGTCTGAAGTCACAGAAAGTGCCATCCTACCACGACTCGGGCCTGTCTGTCCTGCGGCTGAGCACCCACGGGGCACACGTATTGGATGAATGACTCCACACCAGATCTCTGTCTAACACAAATATCTTTAGTACCATGGGGACCGCTAGATTTAGAAATAAAAGCAGCTAGCAGGGCAGCCTTGGCCTACCGAGGAGACCTCTCTCACTCCTGACCTGGCCACAAAGACAATGTCCTTTCGTCCTCCTTGGTCACTGGGCTGAAGTGTGTGCCCAGGGAGGTCAATGTGGTCTCCACCTCCCAAGGGCGTCTCCTGCTTTCTGCCTAGTGGAGGCAGAGGTCAGGTGCACCCTGTTAGCTGTGTGCATGGAAGGGCTTCCCCGGCAGGCAAGACACTACTGGACCCGCACCTTTCCTGGAGGGAGGCCTGCGGACTCTGTGGGACTTAGGCCTTGTCCTTTCCCTTGTCAAGAGGAAGTGAACACGTGTGTGAGTCCAGGTACAAATGCCGAGTGTGGGGGACTCACACGCCGGGCCTCAGCGACAGCCCCTCCTCCTCTGAAGGACACTCCTGCTGCAGCTTGCCACTCTGCCCACTGGCACAGGCCACACAGCCTCATGAACACCATGCACCTTCAAGGGTGTGGTGGGTCCACAGTGGTCCCCGTGGACAAAACTGTGACACAGCCATACAGCTGAAATACCCCTTCAGTGGGAGGTGGAGGACACACTGCTCAGCTGCTGGCCGGAGCCAAACTGCTGCTGATGGCCTTCGGCAAGGCCAGGAAGCCGCTCTGTCACGGCAAGGTGACGAAGGCCAGTGGCCTTGAAGGGCGTGTGATGGCTGTAATAGCTGCTTCACGCTGCAGTTGTCACAAGGGCCAGCCCAACAGAGTGTCAAGCAACATAGGATGAGCGTTATGCCAGGCAGCATCCAGGAGCACTGTGGAGAGGCGACGCGCCCCTTGGGAACAGCGTGGCCCAGTCGCCAGCTTGTCCTGCGTGGCTGGGGGCTGTGAGCGGTGGACCAGGGTGCTGAGTTTCACAGCGTGCGGTAAACTGTGGCTTGCCAGCGTTAACTGTGTCAGTTTCATCCAAGTTGCATACTGTGCCATTTCAGATTCCAGGTTTTCAAGAAATGCCATCCCAGGAGACGACACTTGGGTTTAGGGCTATGATCCTGAGACCCAAGGTTCAGACTACTCAATGGAAGCCACCCGGTTCTCCCCATGCAAAGAAAGCGCATCAATCAAAATCCAAAGTCAAGGTGATGTGATTGTGTTTTTTGACCTTGACGGCATTGCAGGAGCAGAGTTTGTACCCAGGAACACCGCCACCACCGCACATTTCACAGAACACCGCTGGGGAAGAGCCCTCGGGAGCTGGTTGTCAGAGGAGCTGCACAGGGAGCCCCGCTTGGGCCCCTCAGGGCCTGCTGCTCTTCCTCAGCTCCATCCCGCCGATATCATGAGAGAATAACAGAGTGGCTACACAGGGACCTCACACCCAGCACGCTCTGCATGACCTATGGGGGTGGGGCCCTCCTGGGCAGGGAGAGCCTCATGCTGGCTGGGAACCCTGGAACTGCCTGGAGTTAGGGGTGTTGTTATCATGCACTGTGGAGCTTCTACCCACCCGCGTGCTCTGCCTCCCCTCCCCTCCCTTCCCCTCTTTTCCCCCTCCTTCCTCCCCTTTCCACCCTTCTCCTTTCTTTCGCTTTGCTTTATTTGACCCCCCATCTCTCTCTCTCCTACCTCCCTCCTCCTTCCTTTCCTCCCTCTCTCCTTTCTCTCTTCCTCTGTCTCCTCTGTCTCTTTTCTCTCCCTGGCTGTTCTTACTCAAATTCAAGACCTAGAGGCCCAGACCCTCCTCCCTGTCTTGGGGCCCGGTCCCCCGTGGAACTGTCCTCCTGTGGCTGCTCTCAGTCTGTGGTCTGGCTGCTCGGCTCCCAGACTTTCCCCAGTGCTTTCCTGGCTGGTGTGGTTTCCATCGTGAGCTGCATCTGAAAGTCAGTGAGGGGCGCTCAGAGGTCACGGCACTTCTAGCTCCTGAGCTGCGCAGCCCGTGGTGCTCCAGTGTCCTCTGGCCTGAAGCCTGGTGCCTTCTCTCTGCTCCCAGGGCCTCTGTGGCCCTCGGGGCCAGGGCGCCTGGGGGTGGCTTGCTCTTGGGTTCTTCTGTATTTACCACAGCCCAGCTACCCGCAGGCCCCAGGGTGGGGAGGGTGATGAGCTGTTCCAGTCCCTGCTCAGAGTCGCCCTGAGCAGAGTCGCCCTGAGTTGTCTTAATTGCAGCAGATGAGCAGACGTCTCATTAATCCTCCCCATCAGTGTGTGCTGCGCCCCAAAATAGCCTTGAGCTCGGCCAGGCTGAGCTGGCGTTGGGCTGGTGCTTTTGTCCATATTTGGAGAGGGAGAGATCTTGTCCCAGGGATGTGTGGACGTGTGTGTGTGTGTGTGTGTGTGTGTGTTGGGGTGAGGGGCGGTCTAGGAATCTGGAATCTTAGGAAATACAGGAGCAGGATGTGGCACAGTGCAGACATCACATCAGATCTGGGCAGGTTTGGGCCCAGAAGTTCCGCGGGCGGGCGCTGAGACGCGTCCCTCAGGCCCTCAGCCTGCGCGTGGCCTCCGGGCCTGAACGCATGCACAGTTCACACTCTTTTGTGTTTCCACTAAGTGTAGCCTCTGATCTCAGCCATCACGCTTTAGCACGACTTACTGCTCACAGCTTTACAGCTAACAAGGGTCTTTGTCTTTTACATCTGTCAGCCTCCTGGTGAGAAGGAAGTCGGAGCACAGGCCTGGCTGGGAAGGGGCGCTCTGCACGCGGGCTGCTGGAGGCCCGAGGTCCTGTCTTCAGGCTTGGATTATCTTAGTGATAGCATCAGGGTAGTGCGGAGGAAAGATAAGGCTCTGGGACCAAATAGTTTCAACTTCCCAAGACCCGGAGCAAGTTGTTCCAACACCCAGGAGCCCTCATTGTGGGGATTAAGCAGTGCAGTGAAGAGAGTGCAAATAAGAAGGGAAAGAACGGTCTTTAGTGCCTCGAAGGCTGTGCCACTTGGCACCTTTCTGGCAGAGAAGGTAGCAAATGGGCCTGCACCCTACTCCCGCAGTGGCGCTTAGCCTGGCCTCCGCAGCTCCATTCTCCCTCCGTATCCGTGATGCCAGAGAGAAGAGGCGCTGAGCACCGGTCCCTCTGCCGTTCCCAGTTCCAGGCCCATGCCCTGTATTTCCAGCAGCGTCTACAGCTCAGACAAAGCACCAAGAGCTGAATATGTCTCTTTCTTGAGCTGGGGATTGAACTCAGGCCCTTGAGCTTGCCAGGCAAGTGTTTATTCTACTGAGCCATCTCCCCAGCCCCAAGAGCTGAATATGTAGAAGACTAGAAAATAAATATGTGTTAAGCAGCTGAGTGGTTCCATGCATTGCAGGGAGAGATGTAGATGTAAGGAATTTTAATTTTACTTTCACCAAAATACCTAGGTATGTTTCATATTACTGAGGAAAAGGAAAGCTCCAAAAAGATGAATAATTTACAAAGAAAAATGGTTTATGGTCCCAACTGCCCACCCAATACCGGGAGGGGAATGCAGATGAAGGAGAAAGCGAGGGGATCACATACACCGCTGCCCTCAGACACGGGGGAGGCCAGGCCTCTGGCCAGCAGGAGGCTGCAGAGCGCCTGAAGGTCACTGAGTGCTCAGCAAACCCTACTCCACCCTCGGGCCGGGGCGCAGGTCTTCTCGGTGCTTCTCACCAGCTCTCTAGAGGGTGGCACTCTGTCTCTGTCTTGTGGCTGACAAACAGTGGCTCTGCAAAGCCCAACAGGGAGCTGGTTAGAGTCCTAGGGGAGGAGCTGGCTCAGAGCTGGGACCCTGCATGCTGACCCTGGCCTTTACTGCTCCCTCTCGAGGCAGGGTGCCTCCCCCAGGCACAGATCTGGGCGTCCCTGCTGGGTGAGCATTAAGCATAGGCCAGGGCTCAGGCCACTGTGGGGAACTGCTCAGCACTGCACCTTCTGACATCTTTGCCCCGCTGACCACCAGCCAAGTCTCCCCAGGCTGGCCAGCTCAGGGGCACACGTGAGCACCGTCCCTGCTGCGATGTCCTGTGAGGCCATGGTCAGTAGAGCTTTTGGGCTTGGCTGCTGGGCAGGCATGTGACTCACACGTGCCTCGGCCCTTAGAGTAGCCAGCCATCCTCTGCCATATTCCAGGCACTGCAGGTCCCAGGTCAGCACTGCCTGGGCCGGGCAGTCCCCAGGGGCTGGGCAGCGACTGTCATCTCCTCCACCCACAGCCGTGACACCCGAGGTCCCTCTGCCTCTCTCGTAAGGGTGTGTGGGGGGCACTTGGGCTGCAGTGACATCCATAATCATCCTCGGGCTCGAGAGCCAGCCTGAAGGTGTTGTCCAGCTGAAGCCTCTCTGATGTTAAACTGCAGATGAAGGAAGCATGTGTGGCTATGGTGTGGCCTTTCTCATCCCAGCAGAGGTGCCAGCGCTTGCTTCCTGAACTGCATGTCACCTACATGTCACCACAGGAAATGGGAAGAGGTTCTAGACCTCTCCAGTTTATGGACTGATCAAATCTCAGAGTCCGCAGCAACCCATACTGACCTTTCTCACAGAAATGCAGGAACACCCACTTTAAATAAAAAACTATGACTCTACATTGCTAAACCTGAAAGTAAGGTATGGATTCTCTGGGGGTTAGAAATGAAGGAGCTCACAACTCTTGTTGCATAGGTCCTGCTTTACCTTGGTCTTAACCATCCAGTAGAAAAGTATGAAGACGAAATATAGGAAGTAAAGCCATGCTGTTACGTTGAGCTGTGGGGGACTCAGGTCAACAATTTCTGACATTGCCAGTCAGCAGAAGACCCAATACTATTATGGGCTACTGGACTCTTTTGGAATATTTTGTTGAGTTTACACACCTATAATATTCAAATAACAGAACTTAACCAAAAAAAAGGGTATACACATGAATGTCCATTTTGTATCTGTGTATTCAATGTGGTTAGGATAGATATATAGTTACATTCTCTTAATGAGTAGAGTGATTTGTTCTGATGGTGTTTGTAGATTGTATATCATGTCCGCATCTTGTACAGCAATTAACCACCGGGAAGAATGTATGCAGTGTGTTAATTATTGAAACTGTCCTACCAATTTGATTTTAAACTGTCTCATTGCTATTTGTTTATCAATAAAATTATGGAAAAAAAAGAAATGAAGGAGCTCAAGAAAGAAGAAGCAAATGGGATTTGAATAACTCAGAGGCAAGCACCACTGGGGAGGGGCAGAGTCACTTTGTACTTGGTGGAGGGAGACAGAGCTACCTCCTCCAAGGACGCCATGGCTGCAGATGGGACTCTGGTTCCTGCTTAAGAAGGCAAAGCACAGTTAGTAAGATGCCTCCACACTCAGTCATGCACAGTGATAGCAATCAGAACCCCTAGCTTCTGCTAGACAATTGCATGGTGAATGGCTTAATTAAAGACAAGTGATGTGGTTCTGGGGGCTCCAGGAAGGTCAGCTGGCTGGCATGTGGTGCTGGGGGATTGAACCGCAGTCCCTGTGCTTTGCTGAGCTTGTTCTAAGTAGGTGCTTTAGACCACTGAGCCATCTCACCAGCCCCCAAATGGGTCTTTAGATAGCCCTGTCCTGGTGGTATTTTCAATAGCCACTAACCCTACGTAGTACAGTATGGGGGTTGTAAATTGGCGTGGAAATTTAAAGCAGGTTCTTGCTGGTGCACAGCACAAATTAGTTATATATGGAGATAGTAGTTTTTCATCTTCAGTTATCTCTGAGGTAGCTTATACGAAATAATCGTTGTTCTGTTAACTAAATACCACTCTGTAATTGAAAAAAAAGTTGCTACTGTTTTGTTGACATTCTGAATACTTCTAAGTAAACACAATTTTTTATTACAAAAAAAAAAGTCAAACCCTAGCATGCTGTAGCTGGGTGCAGATAAAAGGAAGAGTTCGGCCATTTCCAGGGAGGGAAGGGAGACAATTTTCTTACCAAAAAAAAAAAAAAAAAATTAGCTGCAAGACTGACAGCTGACTTTTCAACAGAAACAATGAACACCAGAAGATGATTAAGTACCTTTTAAAAACGTATTGAAATAACTATCCACATACAATTCAACACAGTGACAGTACATGGCAATATGACAAAATAAATAATATGTGAGCTTAAACGGTGGGCTTACGATATGTGAGCTTACATATGCAATGCACAATACCATAAAACAGCATTCATATCCGTAACCCCAACATTGGACTGTGAACCAATCAGACTCTAGAAGCTTCCCCCATGACTGCGTGAGGTTTTGGGGGACATCTAGACACAAACCATAGCATCTGGCCCCTGCCCCCCGAAGACTCATGCACATTCCTTTGTGCAAAAGACATTTAGTCCATCTCTAAGAGTTGCCAAAGTTCTAATAGTTTCCGCATTGCTGAAGAGTTGAAGTCCCAGGTCTCTTCTGAGACATAAGACTCTTGGGTGTGAGCCCCTGTAAAAGTGAAAAGCAAGTTAAATATTTGCAGCATTCAGTGGCACAAGGTAGACATTTCCACCCCCAAAGTTACTAACAGGAGGACACAAAGGATTGGGACCAAAGCAAGTTTACAGTATGGCAGGGTAAGCATTAAGTCCTGTGGCTTCGTATGCAGCATCCAGTGCAACCTGAGGCAAGCTAGGAGCCCCAGCAAGCTTGGCTGGCTCCACCCCTGTGGCACTTCAGTGCTTCTAGCTCTCATGGACTCTCTCCTGGGCTGGCTTTACTCCCTCCTTGCAGGTTTCTTCAGGTCATACACCTTTAGGGCTTTTCTAAACTTCTAGGGTCTCCATTGCACCTTTGGCCTCACACTCCCCCAGGGGCACACTGCCTGGCCTCCCAGGCCTTCTGAAATAGGGGTGGAAGCCTTCATATCCCCATAATTCTTGAATTCTGCATGCACCTAAAACCAGCAACATGCAGATGGTGCCAAGGTCTTGTGTGAACTGGAGCAGCAGCCAGGCTTCCCCCTTAGCTGACTGTAGGCGGGGTCGAGAGCCCGGACTGCTGGGCACTCTGAGTCCAATTCTCAGGTGCAAATTCTCCATGCTGTGCTCTTCTGGAGCTTGGTGTGGTGGCCACCCCATTCTGGAACATAATGAATGCAGCTGCCACCATCCTGGAACATGGTGCTCTGCAGCTTTCTCCTCAAAGCAAAGTCTTTCACCTAAGCAGTTGTGAGGCTGCAAAGGATGGAGACCTGTGGCTTCTTGTGATGCCCTCAGGCTGTCTTGTATGTTCTCTTGTTCCTTCACAGTTATTGAGATCTCTTCTGCTCTCTCTTTGCAGTCCACAGCTTTACTGGACTTTCCTTTCTGGCCAAACTCACAACATTTTACATCATCATTCTGGGTTCTTTGCTCTTGATTTTCAGCATAAATCTGACTACACCCCTAACAATAGCCATGCCACTGTCCCAACATTAGACTGCCTTCAATTTTTTTTCTTCTAGGTTAATTAGTCCTCCACCCTTAATCTCATTCTTAGACAAAGTCCCTAGACATGAACAAAATGCAGACAAATCTTGCCAAGCCATGACACACATTACATGAAGCTCAGCAGTCAATACAGTCCTTCCCAACCGAAAGCTCCAGATTCTGGACTTTACTGGAAGGATTTTTATCAGCTTCCTGGTCTTCTAAGCCCTGACCAGAATGTCCCATTTAGAACAGCCTACAGTGTCCCAGCTCTGCTCTTTCAAATGACATCTTCAAACATTTCTAAACTCGCTTCCCAGGCTATCCCCAAAGGCTCTTGAACCATGTAATCATGTATAGGCATAACAATGATCCCACCTTTTTGGCACTAAATTCTGTTGCAGTCAGGGTTTGTAAGGAAAACAGTACAGTGGACACGTGTGTTATAGAATCATTTCATAATAGTCACCCAAAGAGTCAAATACAAAGAGACTGTAGGAAATCTGTCCACGCACTAAAGACCAACAGACTCTAGCTGAGGGCCTGAGTCCCATGGTAATGTCCTACACGAGTCCAGCTGAAGGCCTAGAGCCCATGACAATGCCTCCTAGGAGTCCGCTTGGAGGCCTAGCAGCCACGACAATGTCTCAGGTGAGTCTGTCCCAGGGCTCTGCACTGGGAAGGCCCACAGGTCAGTGGTAGAAGCTATACAGCCTGTGCCAGTGGGGCGAAGAACCTATGCTAGGAGCTGAGGGGTCTGCACTGGAGCCAGGAAGTGATGCTCAAGGTAAGGATCAGAGCTCCCCTGAAAGTTATCACCTCTATCCTCAGTGACAGTGATGTCCAGAGCTTCTCCAACAGCGAGAGCAGCTGAGTCTCTATCAGGACAGCCAATAACATGCATCTCTAGGACACTGAACAGTGCACCATCTTCCCCGCTGAAGCCAGGAAGTGACGCTCAAGGTGAGGACCAGAACTGCCCCAAAGCAGATGGTAGCCATTCTCAGTGACAACAGTGTCCTGAGCTTCTTCAATGATGAGAACAGCCGAGTTCCTATCAGGAAAGCCTGCACAGCCAGCTTCTCCAGGAGAACCAACAGCCTCCAGCAGCTCCTGTGCTCTGATTTCCTTTTTCATCTCATTGGTGGTGATCCTTAGGTGCGCACTCTACACCCAGCGCCACTGAGTAAGTTCAGCTGGGCGTAGAGCTGACCACCAGTTGTCAATCCACCACAAAGGACAAGACAAATAGAACACATTGGGCGCATAGAAAACATAACGTCTTCAAAACCAAGGTATATTAGCACTACACTTGCACAAAATGTCAATGGCATTACAGTTTGATAGCATGAACAAATACCTTAAGTTTGATAGCATGAACATGAAAGCGAGAATAAAAGAGGCAAAAAAGGGAGGAAGGAAAAACAAAAGATGGCAGGAAAGAACCCAGCTGTGGATTGCTTGTAAGAGAGACACCGTAAGTGAGGGAGTGTGAGAGCTTGGATGTAAACGTGTGGGCACGGATATAAACATTAACCAAAGGCAAATGAGTTCAACCTTGCTCAGGCAGGCAAGTAGAGTCTGAGGCAAAATGTCTCAGTAGAGGTAAATGAAGCTGAAAAAGGAAGGAGAATTTAAATAACCCTTTCAGGAAGCAGGAATATTCTTCTTTCATTATATTGAGAGTTTATTAAAAGTTAGCTGTCCAGTGGCTTCTGAAACTATTATGAAACATTTAGACTTGACATGAAAGTTATTGGGATAGCTCGTCCTTTGAGTAGATCTGTTTTTAATAGGATAAAAACATTAGAAACAATACAGAATTTCACTAAACAAAATGTAAGGAATTCAACAAATGTTGTTATATTGCAGATTGTCTTCAAATTAGTTCTTCAGGTTACCAGATATAAACATTCAAAATTGGTCAAAAATTAAAAAGAGAGGAAAAAAGCATCATCTGTTCCCTCTCCATAGACCAGCAGAAATCAGCAGTGTAATTATCCAAGCTATCCTGTATATATACATATATATTTCTTTTCCCTTCCTTCCTTCCTTCCTCCTTTTATTCTTTCCCTCACCCCAGCTGTCCCTTCCCTTTGAGCAGTTTCTTTCCCTTTCACAATCTCCACTGTACCTTTCAGATTTTAGTTACTCTTTCAGGTACTAACCCCAGGGAAACAATGCAATCATTTTTGTTCACGTATGATTTTGTGGCACTCTACACTAACCACTGGGGCAATGCTGACTCTCTGACCATGCTGGTTTTCTATTGTTGCAGCAAGGAATTTCTACAATGTTAGTAATGGATAGCACTGTCTGCTTCTCCCAGTTCCATGGTCCGATGTCCTCACCCATGCTGGCTGGCACAGCTGAGCTCTTGGGTGGGCCTTGCAGGGCTGGAGTGAATGTGCCAGGCAGGAAGCACAGCTTGTGGGAGGCTCTGGAGTGGGATGCGCTGTGAAGGATGACGGCGGGATTCACCTCTCTGCATGCTTCCACACGGCCCCTCGGTCTCTAAGCCAACTAAGGCAGGTCACGCCTGAAGCAGGCCCACCCTTCTGCCTTTCCTCTCACTTCTCCTCTCTTGTTAGGGGAAAGATCCGCCTGCAAAATTGGACCCACCCAGATAACCAAGTGCTCTCTCTGTATTTTAAAGCTACTGATTAGTAGCTTTAATTATATCTACAGTCTCTTTCACTGCGGCATATGACCCAACAGCACTAGGATGCCAGAGCCAAAAACCATGGGTCTGAACTTTACTCTTGGTTATGTAGCCTTCCAAATGTTGATGCATTTCACGATACAATATTTGGAAATTATATTGTTAATATCACTACTGTTCTCATCAGAAAAATCCTCAATTATTAGACATTTGTTAAGCAGTGTAATAAGAAATCCATTTAAAGATACTTTTTTTAAAAAACAGAATTCTAAATTTCACTTGGAATCTCAAATTTTCATCACTGGCAGCAGAGACTCTGTGTTGCATTTCTTTAGTTAAAAGTTATTTTCATTTTTGAGAAAATGCCTAATAAAGTACAAAAAACTGAGTTACCATGTTTATCTGTCAATAATTTTTTAAAATAAAAATTGTGAAATGCATGCAATGAGTAGGCTAGTTCATTGGCAACTCAAGCAGTCTCCCAGAGCTTTTCTCAAAGCAGCCATGTCCAGCAGCACCCTGGGTGACATGGCACCCTTCTCTTAGCTGGGAACACGTGCAGTGAAGGAAGCACTACCAACAGTGCGAGGCGACCCTCCTTGACTCCAGCTGAAGTACCGGCGGCTTCACCTGTCATTGATTTAACACCATTGTGCAAATGTCAGTGTAATGAGAAGGAAATGACATCTTGGGGTTCCTGTGAAGAAAGTTTTCCACCAATGCCCTCCCATCCAAGGTCTCAAGGACCCCAGCTTCCTTGGACCACACTGAGAACTGCTTGTGTACAGCAATGTTGTTCAGAGATTATGTGAGATGTATTTGAACACAATGATAGGAAGTTTCCTTCACAAAGCTGGTGATAAATGTTAAAATTACTTCCCCAAGAAGAGGCATAGTCAGACAGTTACCAACTCTAGGGCCTTCAAGTAAGACAGGAAGGCTTTCTAGTCATTTGCTACTGACACCCTGGAGACAAGCCACAGTAGCCTGCTGAGGTTCTTTAAGAAATTCTCTCAAAGGTGCAACACTGGTGCGGGTGCATCATGCATTGGGCTCAGAGCACTGTTCTCTTCATATTAATATAAGCGAAGGAGAGCATGCCTTCTGAGGACAATGATGTGGTAGACTACCTACAGTGTGTCTGCGTGCTTTGTGGCTCACACGTGTGCACAGGGTGTGTGGGGGAGGGGTCAATGCATCCAAGAAGTGTGGAGCGTGTCTTCACCTCACTAGCTGTGTGCTACCGTCGTGCACGAGGCTGTCTGGAGAGGGAGAGCCAGCAGTGCCTCTGCTCTTGGGCCACCCTCAGATGTCAACATGATGTAAGGAAGGAAAGATTCCTCTGGAACAAGCCAGATTCTGATGATCAAGCCATCTGCCATGTGTGGTCATCCTAGGTACTTTTCTCATTGCTGAGACAAAATACCCACATGCAAAATTAAATGAAGAGAGGTTTGTAGAGGTTTCAGCTCACAGTTGGCAGGCTCCAAGGTAGAGTGGCATGGTAGAGGGGCACTGCAGGGCAGACACAGTCCACGGCAGGGTGAAGGCAGGAAGACATCACAGCGGCAAAGCAGCGCACAGCACACAGCCTCAGCAGCCCTCTTTCCGTCCCTCATGTTCCATCCAGGCTGCGTGCCCTTGGAAGGTGGCGTTCACACCCAGGTGCAGTGCCTTGGTCCTGGCACCATACTGTGAATTAGTCTCAGGGCCGCATCTTAATCCTAGCATCACATACGCTGATTTGGTCACCTCCGAAAGGCTCCACCTATGAGCACTTGGGTTTTGGGGGACATCTAGACAAATCATCCTGGGAATTCACTGGCAGCATTAGGAACCCCATCAGCTGGGCAGCAAAGAGTGGAATGAAGGCCTGTTTGTGAGGAGTTATGTCCTATGAAAGGAACTAGCCATTTCTCTGAGTGACAGTGACACGCAGAGCAGGGACCACTGCTTAACACCTCGGGGCCATCTCTAGGAAGGCCTAGTTGCCTGACAGAGCCACATCGTTGGTAGATGGGAAGGGAGGGCCATTCCTGATGGTACTCAGCACACAGGGTCATGGTGATGGCGTCCACCAAGTTTCTCAGGTCTCTCTTATCACCCTGGCCAAGCTCCTGTCAGCTCGGGCTGTGTGTGTGTGTGTGTGTGTGTGTGTGTGTGTGAGTGGGCAGCCCAGTGGTCTCCCAAAACTTCACTATCATGCAATCTGCCAGTATTTTCCAGGCCCCCTTCGGCTGACCTGATGGTTTGGAGTGGGATAGTGTTCTAGTCCATTTTGCGCTATTGTATCAACTCCTCCAAAGTTAGACAACTTTATAAAGAAGAAAATATTTCTTTTGGCTCACAGTTTCGGAGGCCCAAGAGTACAGCTCTGGTCTCAGCTTCTGGTAAGGGGCTCATGTTGGACATGTGCCTGTGTGTGAGAGAGGTGTCACAGGGCCAGCTGGGGGCAGGGGGCCAGGGACAGGCCAGGCTTGCAGCTAGAAAACATCCCTCTATCTCAGGACTAATGCAGTCCCTGGAGAGGAGACATGGCCCACGCATAGGAGAAAGTGCTGTTCCACTCACGTGGTGGAGCTCCTCAGCCTGGTGACCATCCACCTGCCCGTGGTGCACCCCTTTGGCAGCACCACAACAGGAACCACACAAGCACCTCTGGGGGTGTGCTCGGCCCTCTCCAAGCACTGGAGCGAGGGCCCCGGCATGCTGGGAGGAGAGAACATCGAGGGCAGATACCAGTTGCCTATTTGTGCCGTGGATGTGGCTGGGTTGGTAACCGAGCTCTGTTCTTTGTGCTTAGACTTAGAGCAGCAGCCAGTGAGTTAAACACAGGCGGATCCCCACTAAGCAGCCCTCCCGTGCACCTGCCACCTCTTCAAAATGACCAGCGCCTCGGCATCCGACTCCCTGTTCTGCAGCGTGTGATTCCCACTTCTGACCTCATTTTTCTCTCCATGGTTTCTCTCTGGTGGGCATAAACAGGGCTAAGCTAACTTTCTGACTAGTGATGGCGGATCTCATTTGTTCACTCGGCAAGTGTTGGCTTAGGCTTGCTGTATTCCTGGTGCTGGTCTAGCCTGCCAAGGCCCCTGGAAGACGTGACAGTGACGCTCAGTGCAACTGCTTGAAGCCTCACCTTTACACTGCTGGACTTCGCACTTTGCCCTTTAGTTCCCTCAGAGAAGGAAACCACGAGAGGTGTACACACATCCTCGAGCCCACGAGGTCGGGCTGCAGCGTGGTCTCTAAGGCTCTGTCCCACCTTACAAGGGTCATGGTGCAAGCTGGAGCTGGCATGTGCATTCTGAACAGAATTCTGTGAGAGCCCTGCTGAGCTCCCGGAAGCTGCAGAGCCCAGTGTCCTCCAATGGACCACCACATTATTGGCAAAAGCGGGGTTAATAAGCCCTCTGGAAGAAGTGTGTGCCTTCGCTTCTGTCCCCGGAGGACGATCTGGCTGAGTCATGCTCTGCACCAGCTTGGACCCAGGGCCGGCTTTATGTGCGTAGGCGCTCGTCCTCTAGAGCAGAACGTGACAGCAGACCTCGTTTCACTCTTGCCCTGAACGTCTCCTTCCTCCTTTCCCTCATTGTGCATCAGGCCCAAGCGATGACACTGGACTTGACCTACCAAGGAAGCCCAGGGCATGGCCAGTGACCGTCGTGTGGGCTGAGCTCACTTTGTACCAGCCCCTCAGTAACACGGGCTAGCAGCAGGCAGCGTGGTATCTCGGAAGTAGACCCAGAGGGGCAGGCTTCTTTGAGTTTGAAGCCCGAGATGCCAGCAGCTCCTGCAGCACAGGGAGGGAGGTGCAGTACCCCAGGGCTGCTCCCCCAGGAGAGGGGCCAAGGCGGCAGGTGGCTGCTGGAGCCCTGAAGGGACACCGCCACGCCGGCAGTTTGGAGGCAAAGCTCCCTCGGCCCAAAGACCTCGGGCTTTTCCCAAGCTGCTGGTACCGTCCAAAGGAAGACAGCCCACGTCGTCTCCTGTGGATCTCACTGCGGGGCACGTACAGGGAGGGCACCGTGCTGACTAAATGCAGATGGGCTGAAGATGCGGCGCTCAGCACGGGAAGCACCAGAGGCCCAGCACTCTGCTCTGCCTTCTGGCCGGGGGTGCCCAGAGCTGCGGCTGCCTGGCATTCGGCCATTCCCTCAGTCCCTGCTGCCAGTGTGTTCTCCCAGTTTAGGGAACAAGAGGATGTCAGGGAAACACTTTAAGTGCACATCCCATGTGCGTGTGCCTGTGAGGGCCACGGCTAGTGCAGTGCAAGTGGGGGTGTGACAGCGAGACAGAGCAAGGCCCCAGGCATCCTTCTGCCCACACAGAGGGACAGTTGTCGGGAAAGCCTCAGATGGGGAGGGAAACAACCAGCTAGAAACCTGGCTGTGTTCCTGGTGAAGAGAAAGCGAGGGGGAAGATAGAGACAGGGAGAAAGAGACAGACAGATGCCAGGCAGACAGAGAGACAGAGACCACAGCTCCCTGACAACAAAGTCCTGGCAAGCCGTGTTTCCCCAGGCTCCTTGGCCACCTCTCTGATAAAGTCTCTGCGTGCTTGCTCAAGGCTAGCCTGGGGTATGCGGCCCAGGTGAGGTCCAGACAGCCAGGCAACATTTAGACCAGAGTGCTGGCAGGGAAGGGCCTGCCTTAGACCTTTGTGCATTAATTTTAAATCATGGTGCTCTGTTCATTGTTTCCAACACAGCCTTCTGATGCCCTCACAGACCCTGAACATGAGCAGTGCTCCAGGAGTGCTGGTGAGAAGGGGTCAGCGTCCCCAGCAGAGGCGACAAGTGGTTACAGCTAAGACTGAGCCCTCGCACGCAGAGCCGGGGTGTGTGTGTGCGTGCGTGCGTGTGTGTGTGTGTGTGTGTGTGTGTGTGTGTGTGTGTTGGGAATGAACAGTAGATTTGCATTCTGGTTCCCTGCTGGGCTCTTTGGTTCAGCGGGTGCTCACTTCGCCGTGCACAGTGCCGCTTCGGGGAAACCACGAAAGGTGTATGCACATCCTCGTTTCACAACCCTGGCAGCTGCTTCGGGGCTGCCTCTACCTTCAGCACATGGTGTGGCCCTTTGAGCCCAGGAGCTCCAGGACTTGGGATCCTGTTTCTCCATCCCTGTCCCAACAGGGACTGCGGGCCAGGCCAGCTGGGCTGTTTGCCGTCACATCTCCAAGGATTGCAGATTGGCAAAAGGAAGCGGTCTCCCGGTAGCTGGATGTGTACCAAGGACACCGGAGAGGTGTCCTGTTTGTGGCTGAAGGGAAGGTGGAGGGATCTCTCAGAAGAAGAGGTGTGGAGAAGGGATGGCCTCTCCCCTTCCTCGCCCATCTTTTCTTGACTACACAGACCTGTTGACTTCTCACAGTACTATTTCTCGGCTTATTGCTTAAGCTTGGCCAGAGTGGTTCTTGCAACATATTCTTAGGAGTTCCAACCTGGAAGGTAGCTCAGTAATGTCAGTCACACACTCAAGGAACTTGACACTGGCATCTGGAGAACAGCTCACCGGCTGGCAGGTGCTTACCCACTTCCCTGCCGGGTCATTCCAAGCGTCGTGCACATTTAAGCTCCGAGGCTCGGTGGACCACTGTTACCAACAGCACAGCCCTAACTTAGAGCACCTGGCGACAGAAGAGTCAGCCCATTGCATCCATTCTTGCTTGGGATTCAGCATTGACCCTGAGGGTTCATTCCAGGTGACTGTGTACCGTGCCGGAGGCTGGGCAGAGAGCAGCTCGCGTGCTGCTGAGCTTTTTCCGCAGCCCCTCAGTTGGAATTTTAGGAAAAACCACTAATCTCGTTTACAGGAGCAGAGACAGACAGAAAAGATGTCTTTAGATAATGTCTTCAGTGTAATTCCATTGATGAGCTTGCTGTAGGATCTGTGTTTTGAGGTCTTTTTGTTTTGTGACAAAAATATTAAGTCTTAGGGTGGGAGAGGAAAGGAGAGGAATACTAGGGCTTGGGGCAGAGGTTTATTCCTTGTAGCTCCGAAGAGTATGTGATGGCAAGATGACAGACTTTTTTCCAAGTGTGTAGAACTGGTTATTTACATTGAGAGAGTGAGGAAGAGCCCCAAGCCCATCTGAAATATATACAAAACTAACACAGAGAAGATAATAGAGCTATGAGAGCTAAAATAATATTTCTAGCTGGAGAGATAGCTCAGCAGCATAAAGGCCTGCCTGACAAGCACAAGGACCTGAGTTTGATCCCTGGTTAAAAAAAAAATTCTAGAAGAAAACATGATAGAGCTGATAAGTTGGACTTTATAAAAATTAAAACTACATCTTTAAACATATAGATTACAAAAGAAAAGATCAAACCTCAGACTGGATGAAAACATTCACTGTACATATCTAGAATATGCAAAGAACTCTGGGTATTCAACAGTAAGACAGCAAGGTAAGGTGACCAGGGGTGTGTCTGGCCATGCCCAGTGACATGGGCTCTGTCTGCAGAGGGGGGGTCTGCCCTCCCACAGTGCCACAGGGCAGGGATCAAGCCGTTGGCGTAGGGGATGCAGGGCACAGTGGAACTGCGGACTGTGACAGATACCTCTTGCACCGATGAAAAGGGCAACCATGAGAAAGACGAGTAACATCCAGCGTTGGTGTGGATCTGAGACTATTTCACGTCACTCAGAGGTCACTGTTGGGATGGAAAATGGTGGCAGTCCTTTGAGATTTATGTTGGGCCAATGTACAATTATCCATTGACACAGTAAGTATGTTCCTTGGCGCTTACCTAAGACAAATGAAAGCAGTTCTGCAGGCGCAGGCGCACAATGTGCATAGCAGATTTCTTTACTACAGCCTGTACTATTAAGAGGCATGCAGTTGTGAATGAATGAACTGTGCTGTATTCATGCAATGTAATCTCACTGAACATCAAATGTAGCGTGTGGCGGACGTACACAGGAACACAGATGGATCTCAAAAGCCTTGCGCTGAGAAAAAAGTCAAAGTAAAGCGCATACTGCAGGATTCCACTGCATGCAGCTAAACATGACAAAGTGAATCCGTGTTGACAAAAAGACCAGCAATTGTCTGGAGCTGGGGCGTGAAGGGAGGGAGCTGGGCGCCGAGGGCTGTAAGGGACCGACCTGCAGTCAGAGACACCTTCTGTAGGAGGGCAGCGAGGGCGGTTCCACAGGTCTGAATATTCCCTTCAGTATCACTGAACTGTCAGGCTGAAACGGGCGCCTTTTGGGGTACAGCTTGTGTGTCAATACATTTTATTTTTAAAATATTAGTAAAAAATAAAGTCCAGGGCTAGCAAGCTTAGGCAGGCACAGGGGACCACCCTGGTTCCTCGGCACCACATGCTGTGCCAGCCCTGCCCTCGGGGTGGGCTGAGCCGGCAGGAAAAAAAAAAGAAACACACACACACAGACACATAAATAAATAAATATAAATAAAAATAAAGCCCCACAGCCTACAGGTCACCTTGTCTCTGAGCGCGTTGGAACCACGATCACACTGCGGCTCAGAGGCCGAAACTGCACAGTGAGTCGCTCCCGGACTTCAGTAAGGGAGACCGCCGGCAGTGCGCCCCGAAGTCCGCGCCCCAGGAAGGAGGCGCCGCACCGCGCTGCGCTCTCGGTTTCCTCTCCTCACTCCTGTGATTTCCGCTCTGCTCACGGGAGCTGGACAGCGGGAGGCTGACCCTGAAAACCAACCAACTGCCAGCGGCGAGGAGACGGCAGCAGCAGGAGGCCGGAGCCTGCCCTGCCCACGCCCGCCTTCTCTGGCCGCGCAGGCCTCCCCACGCCGCGTCCTCGCCTGCCTCGCCTGACCCATGTGACCGGCCCGAGAGCCACTCGGCCAGGCTGGCCTGAAGCGCTGAGCGACTCCCGCTCACGGAAGGAGGATCGCCAGCTAGACTAGGCCTGCCGCGCTGGGCTCCGGTGCGGGCGTGGGGGGCAGCGCAAGGAGAAAGGGCTGAGACGCGATGGCCTCTCGCAGCAGGCCGTGACTGCCTCCTTCGCGGGTGGCCAGCTTCGGAGTGAGACTGCCGGAGCCTGCGCCTCCGTATCTTGGAGTGTTTCTCTCT
>NW_004524593.1:22388609-22389962 GCF_000260255.1 Octodon degus | reverse complement strand
CCAGCCTTCTCAGGGAGGGCCCTCAGGTGCGCCTTTCCCTGAGCTTCTTCTTTAGATGCCACAGGTGGGGCTCTGTGGCTCACTGGATCTGTAGTGAGCTGTCATTGTGCCAAGAGCTGGCGCCATGAAGGTCACAGCGACTGTTGCACCCCAAATCCTTTGTGCCCCATAGAACACAGCAGGCAGAGTCTGCTCAATGAATGAAAGAAAAACACTGCAGGGAGACTAGCCTGGGCTCTGACAGGAGTCGCAGTCCAGAGCTTGCTCAGGGGAAGCCTGCTGGTGCATTCTGTGCAGGAGTGATGGGCGGACATCAAGCTCTCTTTAAAACCAGGAGCAGGACGGGAATGCTTAGTGCCACCATTCATCTAACATCATTTGGGAAGTCCTGGCCAGTGCTAAAATCAATAGATAAATATGGACAAAAATATAAATGAAAGGAAAAATAACTGAAAAGTGAAGAAGACTCTGCTCACCACCCAATGATGGCTTCTGGGCTGGAGTTAGAGTCAGCGAGGGAGGCTGGCAGGTCTGCACACTCTGAAGTCAATGCGCAAGTCCGTGGCACCCCCATACACCAGAGGCAGGGCTTAGATGCATACATGCAAAAGTGTATGGTGTGGAAAAGTTACTTTGGGAAATAAACAACCACACATTAATGGAAAAAATTAAATATTTTGTTAAAATGTTAAACATCAAAGGACAGTTAGAAAAAGATCATGCAATGGGAAAAGACTTGACAAAGATGGAAATTTCTTGTCAAAGTTATTCATAAATTGAAAAGAAAATATCCGCCCAACCCCAGGCCCTGTGAATGTGTGGGAGAGCTTCTGCGCTCTCCTGCATGCACCCCCCCATACCCTTCCAGACCTAGCCCAGGCCTGACATACAGGCCTGGGGTGAAACTCTGCAGCTGAAGTCCCTGCAGTGAGACTAGGGTCAAAACCACGCAGCTAATCCAGGAGCAGAACATCTTGCCAGAGGGGCTCAGCAGGCCCACCTCCAAGGGCAGCAGCAGGAAGGAGCTGAGCACAGTAGCCTAACCCAAGCCAGGCACAACTACATGAACTAGAACTTGGTATATCAGTACCTTAATTTCATTAGGTGCTAAAGTTATAACTGCACCAAAGCACTACACCAAAGGTCAGAGGTCAGTGCTATATGAAATGATAAAGATAAGGAGCAAAATGCAATCTCAGGCTTTGAGCCCACCCAGAACAAGTGCAGAGGACACTAGCTCAGCTGAAATGTGTGAATCAATAGCGTCAGAAGTAAAGAAACAACAGCAGAAAGGTATAGAGGAACTCAGAGCAGAATTAATTTCTGGAACAAAAAAGAAATCTCTGAATTCAT
>NW_004524593.1:22379118-22388509 GCF_000260255.1 Octodon degus | reverse complement strand
TCTCTCTCTCTCTTTCTTCCATCAAATTCTCAGTAGAGCAACAGAATCTCAAAACTCCAGCCCCCAAAGCAAGGCGAACACTGGCAGAGAATCTCAACATTGTCACCCATTCACATGTCTTCCATGCTTGAGGGAAGAGGTAGTGTGCACACTGCATTTTCTTCCTGTCTATAGTTTCTAGTACAAAAGTCAACAAAAACAAGACAAAAGCCCCATCTTTCATGCATTTAAACAACTGAAGATGTTTCATATATGGTTGAGATAGGTGGACATTTTTAGTAAAACATCTGGAGGTGGGTGCAGCGCGGAGGTCGAGGGCTTGCCCTGCATGGTGAGACCCTGAGCTCCACCCGGCACCACAGACAGGCATGCAGATGCGGAGACACTGCTGCGGATTAATTCTACATGTGCTCTCTAGAGAGCATACCCCTGTCATGGGAGAAGGGAGGAGTCTCAGAAAATCTCCCCCAAAGCAAGGAGAACACTGGCAAAGAGTCACAAAATTGACTCTCAGAACTGGAAACGAACCAAAGGATTGCAGCAATTTGAGGAGCATTTTATTCCAGAAAATAAAAAAATAAAAATAACTAGACAATCTTGGTCAGCAAGCCGAGCTCTGTGTCATTTGAGCTCACTGACTCACGCCCCCTGTCCTCATTTCTTTGGGATCCTTGAAAACAGCGGGCTCTGAGTCAGACCAGCTGTGAGAGCCAGTGGCTGGCAGTGTCCAGAGTGGGCAGCACAGGTTCGGGGGTCTCCAAAGCCGAGTCCCCAGAGAACTGTCGTTAGCCAACCCATCAGGGGCCCATCCCAAGGCTTGTCTGTAGCGGACCTGCTTTGGGTTTACGACTGTGAGCAAGCATTTCCTCTGGAGCACTTGTCACGTGACCAGAGGCAGCTGTCTAGGACCGCAGCTTCCAGAGGCGGGGGTCACAGCTGGGCAAGACCAAGGCAGTGAGAGGGGCTCTTGGGAGCATGACGCTCAGGGCGGAGTCTCAGGGCTGCTGTAATGCAGTCTCCTAGACCATGTTCCTTGAAGCAAAAGAAGTTTATTCTCTCACAGTTTTGGAGACCAGAAGTCTGAGGTACAAGGCTGTTTGCTCTGGGAGCCTCGCTGCAGTGCCTGGGACTGTGGGTCACCACTGTCTCCAGCTGGGAGCCACACTGCGCCAGTGGCCATGCCTGCCCTCATGCAGCTTCCCCACTTTGGGTTCTCTGTGACTTATGTGACGCTCTGATAGGGACACCTGCCATCCAACGCAAGTGCCGAAAGCCAGGATGACATCGTCTTAACTAATTACATCTGCAAAGAAAATAGTTCCAGGCCAGGATGCACTCTGAGGCTCCAGGCAGACACGCTGAGAGATTCCACCTGCCCAGCACCAGAGGCCCCGCACACTGCAGCGGTGGGAGCCGTGTACATGTCCAGGGAGGACGGGGGCATCTTGTCTCCCAGTTCTTTCAGCTCCGCACACCCGGGGAGTGAGCGACAAGCTCCAGCCAGAAGGCTTCCCGAAGGCTCAGAGACCACGGACTGAGCCTTCACCCCACCACCCAAGGCGCATGGATGGATGCTGACTTTGGACTCCAGGTCTCCCGGCTGGGATTAGTGAGGTTGGGATCACATTTGCATCTTTCTCCCTCTACAGTTTGTATGCTAATTTGTCTCTTCTGGGACACCATAACTCACCTTTAAGGAGGAAAAAAAAATCCATAAATAACTAGAAAATAGCCAACTCATAGCTATAAAAGTGTTGCTATTTAAGAATAATGCCAAGCAAAGTTAATTATTCTTGCTTTTGACAGATTGATGCCCAGGAGGAGGCAGAGGCGCAGGCCATCTTTATCTTCAGCTGGTGTCGCTGCGTCCATGCAGGGCCTGTGGCTTGTCTACGCTGGCTTTGCGCTTCTGCAGAAGTTGCCGCTGCAGGAGGCAGGAACGTCTAGCTGCCTTAGGCTTGCTGGCCAGGACGCTGATTCTAAACCCTATGAGCTGTGCTCTGCCTCGTGGGGCACGGGGGCTGCAGCGAAAGCCCGAGCTGGGGCAGGGCGTGCCCGGCCTTGAGGCCCCTGTGGCTGTCCCTCTAGCGCCCCGCTCCTGGCTGTGTGCCCAAGAGGCGCTGTCCCTGCATGATCACACTGAACTTCCACTTACTCAGTCCTCTGTCCACCACTTGGGTCTTTGCTTTCCTCTGTGAGAGCGCTAACTTTGACCCAACTATAAGATGCACAGGATCCTCAACACGAGTGGCTGTTAGAACAACACTGAGAATTTAAGATACTGTTTGTAAAAACTACAGTCATCAGTGTGACTCTGCACAACGCATATTCACAAACAAATAAGGAGCTGGTCCAGGGGGCACAGGGCCCAGGGAACCCATGCCTTCCAATCAGCAGGGTGTGCTGGAGGTGACAGCCCAGGGAGCAGCACCGGCCTGCGGACCCCGCCACACACAGGGAACCACAGAGCAGTGTCAGGCAGCTCTCTGTCCTACACTTCTCGGAGGGCCTGGATGCTCCGGCAGCTGCCTCTGAAGGAAACAGCAGCACAGCTTCCGTCCCACCAGGGCAGCTGTCCCCACACAAGGGGCGCAGCCCGTGAAGGCCAGCGGGGCTGCCGGGCACCTGCCGTCCAGCGGGGGAGCTCTCTCCCTGCTCCTCACTGCGGTCCACACCCTTCCCCTGCAAAGCCAGCCTGCCCGAATTCCGGAGCTCTCTGCTGAAGGTCGCTGTAACTAGGTCCTGTTTCAAGAAGAACTTCAACGTCGCAGGGCATCCTTCTGGCAGTAGCAGTGCAGTGTCCTCGAAGGCTGGTGGAGGGCAAAAGCTTTAATTTGCACCTTGTTGAGAGATGGAGTTTGGTCAGCTTGCCCTTCATGCCCAGACGGGGCACAGAGTTCTGGGAAGGACACCTGTGGCCCTGGGCCTCGGCTGCCGTGCACTTAGTACTTGCCTTCCTGATGTGCAGGGCATACAGCACTGCACAGGGAGAGTCAGTGTGGCATTCGCTGTTCAATTTTGCATCCTGAACACCAGCCACTCCTCTACTCAGAAGCCAAGGCGGAAAGGTGTCTGGAAGATTTGGGGGTCTTCTCTGGCCTGGGAGCCAACAGTGCAGCAACAGTAGAACCTGGGAGATGAGGCCCTGGGGACTGTCCCCAGTGGGAACACTGGGCACCAGGCCACAGGGGGACGGGGAGCGAGGACCCTGGGAAGTCCCAGGCCTCCACTGGGGTGGCGAGCTTGGAATCCACCTCCGACAGGCTGCAACCACAGAGCCAGGGTGACAGGGCCAGGGATGACATCATCAGGTCCATCCCGCAGCCAGCGAGGAGGCTGTCCAACATGCAGGAAAAAATAAAATACAAGCCCTTTGGCAGCGCTGGGAGAGAAAGGAGTGCAATTCCAAAGGGAACTGAAATTACTTTTAATAGGCCCTGGTAAAGCTGCAGTGAGGCCTCAGACCCTCGCTTCTACATATTATTTGTTAATTGGCTGGAGGCCTTGCTAAGTCCCCAGTGCGCACAGATTTGCACAAGATTTGGGTTGCAGCATACAGCCCTGGAGTGAGAAGTCTTTCTCCTGAAGCTGTGGGCTTTCTTGTTTCACCTCGACTTCCTCATCCAGGAGATGGAGGAAGATGGCTGGAGTCTCTCTCCTCTGTGTCCTCTCTCATCTCTTCTTTCAGCTAAGAGCAAGCGGAGTTTCCTCCACACAGGCACCAGGGGTGGTTTGGTTTTTTGGGCTTCAACATGCATTCCTCCAAGCAGAGCCTCCTTGCTCTGTGCCACTTGCAGCTGATGGAGCCAGGAATCTGATAAAAGGGTCTCAGGGTCCCAGGCGTTCATGAGCTTTACTGTGAGTGGCTGAAGGCTTCAGGCCACTCACACGTCTCTGAGAGAGGCCTCTTAGCTCATAAAGTATCCCAAGCAGATTGGCTATAAGAGCCAGAATGTGCGGTGGGCTTGACTCTGTCACCAGCTTGTTATAAAGTCTAGGAGAAGCCACCTTGCTTACTTTTTCTCCTCTATAAAATGAGGAGCTTGGCAAGGCACCTTCCAAGTTCTTGCCTGCTCTCACGGTGTGCATCACAGCCTTGAAATCGGTGACACTGTTTTCTTAAGAAGCATCAACATTGGCTTTTTGAAACCCCCCCACACAGTATTTTTCTTTCAGTTGATTAAAAATTAAGTCTGTATTGCCAAATTCGTGACATGCTAACTTGAAGTTACAGTGTTCAATGGATGTCCTTGGTTGGAACAAACTGGTAATCAATCCTAGCTCGGAAATAAAATGATCTTTTAAAAGCAAAACACTGCTAGTAGACTAATAATAAAGGAAATGCAGAAAAGGGGAAAGTCCTTTTGGGGGGACACATGTTGCTAAATAAGCAAGTTATCTGTTTGAGCCTGAAGTAAGAACCCGTTTTGCTAGGTCGCCAGCTCCTATCTGTCCCCTCCTCTGCCCAGCCCTCTGCACCTCCGCTTCCCTTCCTCTGCGCATGCTCGGGGCTCCGCAGCCTCAGGCTGGACACGCTGAACCTCCCCAGCTCAGAGCGTGCACAGTGCCCAGCCCGCTAGCTCAGATGCTGCCTTTGCACACGGAACTCCAGTGCAGCCCGCAGAGTGCGAGGCGCACTTTGTCCTCGAGGTGCAGGAATGTGAGCCTGCCAGGCTCGTTTGTGCTCTTCACAATAGCTCTGTTGAGGATCTATTAATTTTAACTATATGAGTTTCATTGTATTAAACAGTGAATACTTAGCATGAAAAAATCACAAAAATAAAGCACTGAGTTTTTAATATTGACTGTTTATAAGAAGAATCAAAATTTTCAACATCAACTGGTTTTTGGTGTACAGAGTCCAAAAAGTAACATCAGAAATAAATTACTACATGAACTACAAGGAAAACACCGTAGCACTCTACAAGAAAATCTTTACTTTTACAGCCCACCCAAGGCAGTCTGGCGTGTGGCCACGCAGCTGCACATGCTCCACACGCGTGTTGCTTGCATGACAGCACGCGTCTGCCTTCCTGGCCTTTCTGTAGGATACACTTAACATCTCAGTGGTCCTGCTGTTTTGTCAGGAGGCTCTTATTACGTTGTACAGTGTGTAGTCAACAAGAACATAATCAATAAAATAAATTATTAAATTCTTAGTGTGTATCAATCGGTTGGAATAGCACACCAGCTGTGTACTTGCTTACAAAACCTAAAAGATAGCATCAGAAATAAATTTCTATATGAGCAACATTGAAGATGCCAATAGAGGGCCAGCCAAATAGCTCAGCAAGGTGAAGCGCCTGCAAGCAGGGGCAGGGGCCAGGGCCGGGGGTTCGATCCCCGGGCCTGCTGCGCTGGCCCCACTCCCAGGGCGCGCTGAGACTGCGATTGAGACTGGGCATGGTGGCGCGCACCTGTAATCCCAGCTCTTGGGAGGCTGTAAACAGGTGGATTACAACGAGTCCAATCTAGTAGTGAGACCCTGAACACCCCGTAGACCCTTCCCTAAAATACAAAAGAAAGAAAGAAAGAAAGAAAGAAAGAAAGAAAGAAAGAAAGAAAGAAAAGAAAAGAAAATACCAACAGAACTCTGCCATAAAAGTAAGTTTTGCTTGGGCTGCCACCCCCAGGCAGGCTCCACACAGGACGACCGTGTGTTCTGCGCACACGCGTCGCTCACACTCATTGCACGTGTGTTCTGTCCTCCTGTTCCTTCCTGCGGAACCCAGCAGGCACCCTCAGGCCTTCCTGTTCTCCCAGCAGGGCTTGCGGTGCTGCATGTGCCTCTTATCTGTCAGCTCGCCGCTGTTTTCCACAGTTTTTTTCGCATAGTTTCCTGGGCAGAAATACTTTGCTTTTCCTGTGCTGTAAATGATCTCTTATGAGCTCAGTCCCAGGCCTCTAGGGAAATGTCTCCAGGGTATTTTGTATTTGTCATTCTTTGTTGGAAAACTAGCAAACTATTCCACACAGTTTAGGGCCGAGGAGAGCAGCCCCTGCCCCTGCTCCGTGTTCTGAGCGGCGTCGTAGCTGCTCCGTAACTCACCAGCGTCTACTCCACATCCAGGCGTGCTGTCCAAAGCGTCCACCTCAGGCTTCCGACGTTGCCCAGTTTTTCCTACTAACATTTCCCTCGTGGCGACGCGCGGACCTCAGCAGCAGCAGCCCGCTTTTCTTCGCCATATACAAGGCCAATGTTACATCTTTCCAAAATCCAAGGATTGTATGTATACAATTATCAGTTTTGAAACTGTACCATGCCACTTGGAGTTTCTCCTGGGTGCAGCTCCTGTGCTGGTCATCTTGTGCCCTGCTGGCAAATGTAGCATCAGCTGGGCGCCGGCGAACCCAGTCGATGTCACCCTCCGATTAGCTTGGGAGCTGGGAGCAACAGGTCTGTTCACAGCATCATCTGGTTTCTTACAGTAAGAGTGAGGACCTGGCGGCTGCGTTCCAGCATGTGTCTAAACTGGAAGCATGATAAGCTTTCACAACCGTGAGGCACACTTTTTCATGCCCTATTTTAAGCCTTCTGTCTTCTCTCAGTCTTTCACATTCCTGCGATCACCATGAGAAATCTGTGCTTTGTGCAGCAGAACTGCAGGCGCTTTCAGCTCAGCTAGTGAGGAGTCGCGCGGCAAGTGCACGGCTCACCAGGCTGGTGGTGCCCGCAGAACATTTCCCACGTGCTCCGGCGTGCCGCCTCTCTGGGTGTCTTACAGCACTCCACCTGCTACAGCCCCCAGCACTGAACAGCAGTGCGGGCATCTGTCCAATGCCTTGCACCCCTGCCCAGACCCTCACCGTATTTTCAGGCTTGGCTCTAATACTGGATGGCTCCACTCGGTTCTGTGGCACTTCAGGGAGTCAAGTGTGTATGCTCACGGCTGTTTTCTGCATCATCTGAATCCAGGACGTCTGCATTTCCTGTGTCTGTATCAGTCGACTCTTGCTCCATCTCACTGTCACAGGACTTTGGGCTCGTTTGGCCATTGTCAGAGCTGTCTCCATCACCGTCACCATCCCCGCCCTCCACCCACGCCCCTCTTCTGTTACGAACACACGTGTCTTAGCACAACGGCTCAACTCAGCCACACCCGCTTAGGCAGACGACTCTCTTCCGATCTGCACAACTTGCAGCTTTGGTTTCTCATGGGCCAGTGCACTGAACTGGGCCTTCCGCCAGAAACACCAAAAGAAAACTTTTTCTGAACAGATCCAGGCGTGGGGAGGTCTATGAGACCTTCCACGGTGCTCGTTGCAACAGGGAAGACCAGTCAGCTGGAGCGTGAGGTGGGCCCACATCACACTCACACTTCTGCACACGCGCCTTGATTTCCACTCCAGGTGTGTGAACACACAGACTGCTTCCTGTCTCCCCCAGGGAAAGGTCCTGAGACGCACAGGGGCTACTATAACACCAAAGCACATGTTTACAATAGAAAGGTAGGGGAGGGCCGGTGCCCCTTTATTCCTGAAGTAAAGACTGATTTATTGTTCTGTTTTAATATGTTTGGTAAAAATGGAGAGAGGGCATAATTTCTTTGGCATTTACTAAAAATAAGGGGACTTAAAAATAAGATCCCAGTGATGATACTTTTTCCCCTACGTAGAAGTCGTAGGTTAGGAAGAACCCTGCCTTGGGTGAGCTGAGACCCAAAGAGCCGTGTTGAAGACAGCGGGACACCACTTCAGGCCACAGGCCTCAGCTTCTCATCCTTGCACAGCCTCAGGTGGCGTGACGGGAGGGGACACATGAGACCCTGATAGCGTGGCAAGCGGAGGAGGACACCTGCATGGTGGGCAGAGCCAGCCAAGGAGGAAGAGAGAATATATGTGTGGCTGAGGTGGGGACTCCTGCCAGGGCAGCTCGCGAGAGCCCGTGGCCCTCAGGCCACACGCAGTCCGGGCACCAAGTCCTCTCTGTGCTCTGTGCTTGTCCTGCAGCACAAGGCAGAAGCTATGGTCACGGCGCCTTTCAGCTCAGGAACATTTCTCCAATGTCCGGGAAGCGCTAAGACCTGGGGACCGATGGAGACTAACAACTGGGGACGGGGGCACCTCACACTGTGGCTGCCCCACCAAGGGGAGCTCCACGGCCTGTGCAGCCAGCTGCCCTGCTGGAGGGACGCAGCCGCCAACAGAGTCGCCCCTCTCCCCACGGCATCTGTTGCTCTCCATCCTGCTGAGCTCCTGCCCTGGTCTGGGCTGTGCTTTTGCTACAGACCCTCCCGAGGCCTCCCACCTGCCCTACTGTCTTGGCCGCATCTCTGCCCTGTGCTATCCGGTCAGTTTTCCACGGCTGTCCTCTTGCCTGGACCCAGCAACAGTACCTTCCTGGAGCGACTGGTCTTCAGGCAGGATTTTGTGATTTACAGCAAGATAGTAAATTGGACTGATGGCAGGTGTGCTGGGCCCCTCCAGCAGGGGCCGCTGCCTCCGAGCCCTTGTTGGTGATCAGAATGGCCTCACCTGCAGCATTTGCAGCCCCGCTAAAAGCACTGAGGGCGTGGTGCTGTGCCAGCATTCCTTATTTGCTTATTATTATTTTTACATTTTATTTATTTTTAATGAGAATAAAATAGCAACAAAATTTACAATTGATACAGAATTTCACTAAAAAAATTTTCACTAAAACAAAAATGGGAATTCAACAGTGGTTGTTACAATGCATTATGTTGATTTCAAATTAGTTGTTCAGATTACCAGATATAAGCATGCAAGATTGGTTTAAAACTTGGTTTTAAAAAGTCGTAAAAAATTTAAAAAGAGAAAGAAAAAAATTAAGCATTAACTGCTCCTTTCAATGGACCAGTGGAAGTCAGCAGGACAATTATCCACTATATAATTTCTGCCTTTCTTTTTGGCAGAACCGGGGATTGAACTCAGGCCCTTGCCCTTGCCAGGCAAGCGCTTACTCTACTGGGCCATCTCCCTGGCCCCTCTCTGCCTTTCTTACTTCTTTTTTTTGTCCTTTTCCTCATCCCTTTTTTTTCTAGTCATTCCTTTCCTTTGAACATATTTTTTCCATTTCCCAGTACCTATTTTGTATCTTTCAGATTTTATTTACTTTCTCAGGTTCTTACACTAGTGAGACAACACAGTGTTTACACATGGAGGCTGATTTATTTCACTAGTGAGTATGGTCTCAGTTGCATCCATTTACCTATAAAACCCTTGAGTTTGTATTTCTTTATGGCTGAGTGATACTCCACTGTATGAAAATGCCACATCCTTTTTATCCATCTCTCAGTTGATGGGCACTTGGGTTGTTTCCAAGATTTAGCTATGACAAACTGTGCTGCTACAAACATGGGTGCACATATATCACAATCAAACAAAAATGCAGATACAACCTACTGGAATCTATGGGACACAATAGAAGCTG
>NW_004524593.1:22275490-22366285 GCF_000260255.1 Octodon degus | reverse complement strand
AAGGAGATACAAAGGAAGGACCATTTTGTATTTGTATATACAGAATAGTTAGGATAGATATACAGCTACTTTTGCTTAATTCAATGAGAAGAAAGATTTGTACTAATATTGTTTGGACAGGATATCCTGTCTGCTTCTTGTACTATGGATAACCACTAAGAAGATAACAATATACAATGTATTAATTATTGAAACTGTCCTATTAATCAGTTTTGAAACTGTCTCATTGATATTTGTTTCTCAATAAAATTTTAAAAAATAAAAAAATTCAAGAGAGAGAGAGAGAAAGAGAGAGAGAGAGAGAGAGAGAGAAAGAGAGAGAGAGAGAGAAAAGAAAAAGCCACAATCACAGTATGTGTTCCTGTGAAATCAGATTTTCTGATCCTGCTTATTACTATTTTTCTTTTTACCACACCAGGGACTGAACTCAGGACTTCACACTAAACCAAATCCCCAGTCCCTGCTTTTCTTTTATGTTTTGAACAGTCTTGTTAAGTTGCTAAGTTATCCAGGCTGAGCTTGAACTTGTGATCATCCTGCCTCAGCCTCCCAGAGTGTTAGGATTACCACTATGCCCAGCTCTGAAAGTTTTGTTCAAGAAAATGAAACTCAAAATCTATGACAATGTTGAGGAGAAGAGAAGTCTATCGGGGTGCGTATCCCGTCTGGTACCTTGGGGCCTCTTGATGGAGCCAGTACGTGTGGACAGAGGGATGGGCCTCTGGCTGGTGTGGTCACACCGAGTCCAGCAGCAGACCCAGACACAGAGGGCCTTGACCGGTCAGTCATGGGCAGGTGCTTCCCGGAGCCCAGGGGCAGAGGGCTAGCCAGGCTCAGGTGGAGCACCTTGGCCACTTCAGCACATGTGGCAAGATGCACCAGGGGCCCAGGGGTGCAACCAGCCCCGTGCCAGTGCCCACTCCAGCTCCTGACAAGGGTGCACCACCTATAAAGCGCCACACTGTCACCACGAAGCCTTGAACAACAGGTCTTCTGTTTCCACAGAGTGCAGGCACACCTCAGGCTATGGCAGGGATGAAATGCAAGCTGTGAAAAATAGTTTCTAAGTTCAAAGCAACTAAGCAGTTCTTCCTTTGGTTCAATGATATATACGGACCAGTGAAAACACCACGTGCCCTTAACTGTTAAAAATTTATTACAGCACAAGACGCACCGTCAGGAATCCCCCTCAGCGTTCCCTATCTCGTCATTCTTGCCACTTTCTGTAGCAGCTCTGGAAATCCTCCTTCCTGAGTGCCTTCATGGGCTGTGGTAAACAGGGACTTGAAGGGTGCTGCTGGACGCCATGCCGTGGAAGAGCACATAGAGCCTAACAAGGCTGCATCCTCACCCCCTCAGTCACTGCATCTGGCGCCAGGTGACTTCTGGCTCGTCCCCAAGCTCAAGATGGCCATGAAGGACAGGCATTCTAAATTGACTCAGGACCCGATACTGCCAAACAGTGCGACTGAAGGTTCTCAGAGGACCTCGCGAGCTGTCTCAGAAAGAGGCAAGCACGACCGGACGCTACCGGTGGGGGAGGATTCTGAGGTGGATTCACAGCAATGTGTGCTTTACTGCAATACATTTTTTAAATGGAAATGTTCATCACATTTTGATCACATCTCATTGCTCCAGCCCCGGAGGAGCAGCGCAGGACGGTGGTCAGTGTGGTCATGGCAGGCGGGGCTGTCAAAGACAAAGGAAAAGAATTTAAGGTTCCACAGTTGCCACTCCAGGTCACCACCTGCAGGCCTGCGCGTGTTCAGGGTGAGCTGGGGCAGCAGTGGGTGACAGCTGCTGCCTCCTGATTCCAGACCAATCCCGCGTCTCTGGTCCCTTATGGCCACCGTAGGCAGTCAGCACACGCGGGGACACTGGAACAGCACGCCTGCTCAGCCACAGGTCTTTCCTAATTCAAAACCTCATGTTTTAAAGACTAGATTGAGATCACCTTCATATGCAGCACTAAACTGTTCACCCCCAGGAGGAAAAGCCCGAGCTGCCTGGTTTTTGAGCATCCTTTTCTCCCTGTTCTGCAATTTTAAGGTATTTCTTGTCCCTTTCTCCCCACGTGGGGCCTGGCGAGTTTCCTTCTCAAACCCAGCAGTGTTTACAAATACACTCCCTGGAGATTTTACACGCCCATGTGTGACTCATCCACAGAGCTTCCCAGGGCCAAAATCTAGTCCAAGAGACTTGGGGACGGAGCAGTGGGGTGTCTTGTGGGCCGAGGCTCCGGGCAGCAGTCGGAGCTGTGGGGGTGCAGGGGGTGGGCAGAGGCCTCCACGATGACACATCCTGCCCTGAGCTGGACGCGTCTATTCTGGGGACCCATTTCCTAGCCCAGTCCCGGGCCAGTTAAGCTGCTAACAGACTCTAGGTCAGAGGTGGCTTGGGGCCACGAAGAGAGACTGGATCAGCATTCTTCTGTCCAGGCCTGTGCCCTGCTGAGGACTGAGGGCTTTCTGGGGGGCTCCGAGCGTGGTGTGTCAGGGTCAGTGCTCCCAGGACTTCCTCTCAGCCCAGCCCCTCGCCTGTCATGCCCCAGCCTCAGTTTCCCCTTCAAGTTCCTTAAACAGTGCCGCTCCGCTCCTTCTTGCTCCCTCATCTCTCATTCCTGCTTTCAGCTTCCTGGTTCTTTGCAGGCTTTCTGGGGACCTTAAGCCCGAACGGAGATCTTTCTAGTGACACTGAAGCCAGACCTGATGCAGTGCACTCTGCAGCCTCCACGGCAAGGAGATGGGTGGAAGAAGGTATCTGGGGCCGCCTGTGACCAGCTGTGCGGCGATCGTCTTCAGCCAGGACGTTGCTGTCAAGGATGGGTTGGCTCTGCAGAGTGAAGATGATCAAGAACTGCCCCCCGCCAAGGGCTTGCCCCCAGCACTCTGCCTCCCCCCGCTCCACAGCAGGGCAGCCACAAGGGCCAACCGGAAATGCTTCAAGTGTTGGCGCACACACGAACGGTGCTGCAGGTCGCTCTTCTTGGCTGCTTCCGACTGCACCTGAGGACAGCTTACGACAGGCTCCAGCGACTGTGCACCAGGACAGGCATTACGATTCCCTAGGAATCCCTGCCACGGAGATGCGTGGAAGCAGGTCCCTGATGGAGTAACGCGCTCTCTTTTCCAGAGTGTGCGCTGCGCGGCGACGTCTAGCAGCGGACAAGGCTGCGAGCCTCCAGGGCACTTCTCTGGAAACACTTTCCTCCATCAGCTGACCTCGCGGTGAAACGCCGTTCTGTATACTTGGAGCCCAGCTGCAGCTACATTTTCATGTTGTGAACTTGGTTTTACGTCTTGGATGTAGATTTCACTTGAGTTTTGATTAATCAGTGCTGTAGACTCACTCTCCTCTTTTCCTCAGTGGAAATGTCCAGAACAAGTACGATCTGATCTTCACGGTGCATTCAGCCAACTTTCTAGAACCTTCTAAGTGACTCTTCCTATGAGCTCCATTATTTAAAGAGACTTGTTTCCATGGCTTGAAGGGCAAAAAATGTTTTCTAGTCACATCACAGACATGCTAAACACTTATTCTAAAAGTCTAGAAAGTCTTAACAAAGCAACAGGAAGAAAATACACAACTCCTGTAATGCTGCACCCACAGATAAAAGCTATTTGTTGTTTCTAATTTTTTCCCAGTTTTTTTCTTTGACCATATGTCTGCACATATGAGATCATTTGTATTTCATTAAAACTTAAAGGGCTTTTGTGGATTTTTCTTAGTGTAAAGGTAATATATTATTATGGAAAAGTTCAAAATAATTCAAGTTAAAAGAAAACAAAACTAACTCATAATCTTATATCTAGATATAATTACTAGTTAATTTTTTACCGAATTTTCCCTATCTTTCCTTATGGATATCTATATATCTATATCTATATCTAGACTATACCTATCTATCTATCCGACCTCTTTTTCTTATTCCAAAAAAAAAAACCAGAATTATGAATAATCTTATCACCCAAATATAACATTATGATACTGATATATATTTCTGTAAGGGTTTACATTGGTGCTTTTTATGCCCACATAAATTGCTTTGTAATTTCCTTTTTAAAAATTCAGTGTATATAGTGACTGTACTCCTGTCTCATTAGATACTTTCATACAACATAAATGTTAATAATGCAAAATATTGTGTTGAATTCATTTATGTTGAATTAGTTGAACTATTTCTTCTTTGGATGGGTGCTTAGAGTGTCCCTGGCTTCTCACTATTCTGAAAGGTGAGGTTTCCCTATATTCTCACCAATTTAGACCACGTGGTAGGGGTGGAGCAATAGTTCACTGAGATTTGAATTTACCTTTTCTCGTGGCTTGCAGCATCAAGCACCTTTGTGTATCCTGATTTTCCACCTGTGTGGTTTCTCTGAGGAAGTGTCAGTTCAAACGCTGTGTTCTCACTTGGTTACTGTTATATTGTACAGTGGTCAGTACTCTTTAGAAACTTCAGGCATAAGTCCCTTATGAGATATGTAATCATAAAATGTTTTCTCTTAGTGGCTTGTCTCTTAAAGCTTTGTCTTATGGAAATTTTTGAGCTTAGATGAATGAATACTGACACGAGGAACCTTCAGGTACCCACCACCCAAGAGCAACAGTTATAACAAGAACTTTTTAAAACTGTGGTCTCCATAATAGACTTAGTGGTTTGAAGCCAACTGTGATCATTAAAAATGATAATGAGGGAACATCACAGTGCTCTGCGTGAAGGAGTATTAATTCCCCAAATTTCCGTCTCTTTGGAAGACCAATGGGGGTGACTGGTCCCACGGAAGACACATTTTTTCCTCCTATGTGACCATTGTCAGGAAGCTTAAGAGAGACTCTGCCCTTATCTCTGTCAGTGCCGAAGGACCAGGGTGGTGGGAACTTCCCAAGATGTCTTTTACTTAAAGGAAGTTTAAAATTGAGTTAAAAATAGACCAGTTATCAGCAGGTTAGAAATGTCTTTGCAGAATGGTGTTGCAAATTGTTTTCAACAATCCAAAGGCCTTGGCTCTTTGTGCACACTGCGTACGAAGACCCACAGCATGGAACGGAGCTCCATGCCCAGCACTAACCTTCTAGCAGTAAGCAGTGTGCACGTTCGCGCCGAGTGGGGGGAGTACGGATTAGGAAAGCCTCTGGCTGGGACTGGCCTCCAATTTGAATAAAAGCACTTTATTTTCTGAGATCTTGGTGTGTTCTGAATTGAGAATGAAAGCTCATGATCTGAGCTGTGCTAACCTGGCCTAGGGGCAGGGAGGAGGGACACAGCTGGGCAGCCACTTGGCTTAGAAGAGAAAGAATTTGGAATTTCAAAGGCAGGATAAAGCTGGAAAGAGTGGTATGTTTCTTAATAGTATTTTTCAAAAGCAAAACTTATTAGTTATGTTTATCAAATTTTTATGGATTGTGCTTTTGGCATTATATTTCAGGAATCTTTCTGAACCCACAACCACAAAGATTTACATATATGTTTTCTTCTAGAAGACTTATCAATTTAGGCTTATTGTCCTTTCTTGGTATATTTCTGTATATTGTACATGACAGAGTTTTGTAAAAAACTTTTTGGTACTGGAAATCCAACTCAGGACCTTGCGCTTGCTAGCCAAGTGCTGTGCCATTGAGCTGTCTCCCCAGGCCTACGGTAGAGATTAAAGTTCAGATTTTCCAGAGGTATCTGATTTCTCAGCATTATCTCTGGAAAAGTGTAGCTCCTTTTCATGAGGTTGCCTTGAAAGAAATAAATTCTGCACGTGGGCCTTTGTGTGGGCTGACTTGTCACTCCAGTGCCGCACTCACAGCCTCGATTTTCGGAGCTCTGCGGTTGAGCGAGACCTTTGGCAGCGTCCGTCTTCCAAGGTGCTCCCCCACATTGTTTCATCTGTTCTAGGTCTTTGGCATTTTCATATGCAGATCAGAAATATTTTTAAAAATTTCTTCAAAGTCTGCTAGGATTTGACTTGGATTTTGTTACATCTACAGATGAATCTGGAGAAAGTTTACATCTTTACAACGTGGAGTTTCCTGACCTGCAAGCACAGACCGCTACGCCTTTCCACTTACACAGACTTTTAAGTTATCTTAATGATTTTTATGACTCACAGTGTCATTTTTGCATACCTTTTACCAGATATACATAAGTACTCTCATTTCATTGTATTATGTGTGTTGTTATTTTATTAAAGTTTGTTGGGGCCGGGGAGCAGGCTCAGTAGAAGAAGCACTTCCCTGCAAGTGTAAGGGCCTGAGTTCAATCCCTGGTTCTGCAAAAAAAAAAAAAAAAAAAAAGTTTATTGTGTCTGTATTGGAACAGAGTTGATGATTGTATATTGATTTCCTATCTGCAAGCTTGAAAAATCACGTGTATTACTTACTATAGCTCTTTGTTTTTAGACTGCTAAATCTATTTCTCTGTCGTCCACAGATGCATTCTGCTTTGTGTCTCCTTGCCCAGTGTGTTTCCTCTCACTTTCTTAGCTTTGCTTTATGCACTAGTAGGCTGCATTTCTGCGGCACCGAACAGAGCTGGTGAGCGCAGACAGCGTCTCTTCTGTAATCGTAACAGGACTCTCTGCCTTTCACCATTACGAGGGATTCTGCAATACTGCATGGTCACAGGTAACCTGCCCAGATACCAGAAGTTGCCGGCTATCCCAACATCCCTGGGAGTTTGTGGTTTTGTAGTTATTTATCTAAGCCGTCTCCTGTAATAATAAGCAAAGAAATGAAAGCAAAAAGATTTTACTCGGGGCATCATTTCACACAAGTAAAGAAGATGGACCTAAAGACCCCCACACTTCTCTGATCCCGTGCCAAGCAGCTGTTTGCATTGCCGCTGTGGGCCCAGCACCAGGCCCTGGCATGCGCTGGGCTCTGTCGTCCTCGTAGCCCGTGGAAGTGGAGTCCTATGAGCTTGCCTCTGCAGGGAGGGCTCTGCCTCACGGAGGGAGGCGACAGACTCCGGCCTGTCACGCTGTCCACACAGCCACTTGAGGAAGACATTCAGCTACGGGGAGCGTGGCCACACTAGGCAGGCCTTCCACGGATCAGCTGAAGCCTGCTCACTGTGGGTGCCACTGCACACTGCGCGCTGCGGCCACAAGCAGACTCACTGTCACCACTGGCCACTCTCCACCTGGGTCAGTCAGCATTACTTTTATTTTATTTATTTAATTAATTAATTAATTAATTTTTTTCAGATGATCTCTTTATTGATATATTTTCTTATGCTTCTTAGCTAGCTGGACACTTGACAACGCTGTTGTTGATGTCATCTATGATGTCATGAGGGTGCCGGCTGTTCACGTTGCAGCCCACAGACTGGGCGGTCCCCAGGATCTTCTTAATGGTTCCGGAAAGTTCTCTGGCTAAAGATTGGTGCTGCATCTGTCGGGCAATGTTGACAGTCTCATCAAAAGTGATATTTCTGCTGTGTTTAATGTTTTTCTGCTTCTCTCTGTCTCTTGGCGGCTCCTTGAGGGCTTTGATGATCAGGGCAGAGCGGAAAGCACCACCTCAATCTGAGCCCGTCTGTTCTGAATGGTCGGTTTCACCGTGATCCGCAGGCCCTTCCAGTCACCAGCTGCCTTGGCGATGTCATCCCCCACTTTTTTTTGAGACAGACCCAAGGGACTGATCTTGGGGGCCAGGGCAGATGTGGCGCCAGCTTCGCCACCGGTGCACCTCAGGTACACGACTTTAATCTCGTTGGGGTTGAACTTGGGCGGCATGCTGGAGCTGGCTGGTGTCGGATGAACCCGGATTCGGGACGACGGAAGAAAGTTGCACCGTAGCCTCCTCCTAGCCAAAAGCCGAAAGCAGCATTACTTTTAAATTATGAAAATGCAACAGATGTTGTGGAATGTTTTTCCTGTGTATAGTGAAAGGCTTAGCTGCTTCTTTTCTTTTATGATCTGCTCCAAAATTCATTTTTGTTTTTGCCTTCTGATTCATGGGTTATTTAAAATTGTACTCTTTAATTTTCATAAACTTAGGGCTTATCTCATAAGCTTTTTATTTATTTTATTTATTTAAGCTTTAATTTCTTCATTGTCAAGAAGCACAATTTGCATTAACACCTCTCATGTTCACTGCGACTTGTTTTCTTGCCCAGGATGAGGTCATAAATGCCACCACTGAGTTGGTCTTTGTAAGAGCCTCACACGCACATGGGAAGATTGGCCCTTCTGCCGCCCTTTGGAGTTTTCTACAAGCATCACTTCTGTGGGGTAGACTAAGTCTTCAGTATCAACATTGGTCTTCTCTCTTCTTGGTCCACTGCTCATTTAAAAAGGCAAGTTGCAGTGTGTGCGCAGCGGTGCACACCTGTAACCCCAGCGCGGGGGAGGCTGAAAACCAGAGGGCCGCTATGAGCTCGAGCTGCCTAGTGAGAGCCTGCGCACAGAAAAGGCAAGCTGAAGTCTTGCCTCCATCTGTCTTCTTACTTTAGTTCTATTGCCTTTTATCTTACGTACTCTGAAACTTTATGATTATGTGCAAAATTATTTAGGAAGTTTTTGTCTTTTTCATAAATTGACCCTTTTTATCCCAAATCTTATGCTTTACTCTGAAATCTACTTGTCTCAATAGCAATCACTGTCCTTTGTTACCTGACATCTAATGCAACTGTTTAATAAAGTACTTCTCCTTAGGGGCCAGGAGATGGCTCAGTAGAATAAGCGCTTCCCTGGCAAGCGCAAGGGTCTAAGTTCAATCCCCGGTTCCACAAAAAAAAAGTATTTCTCCTTTTGACTTGATGCTTTCACAGGGTTAAGTCCATTTTCTGTTACTTCCTCTCCTCCAGAGGCCTGCAGATAAGTTTTGTTCTAGAAGTGTTTCTCAGTTGTTGGTTTCAGAGCGGTGTCTGATATTATGTGGTGCTGTAGCTTTTCCATGGTAGATCGTTTCTTATCTTTTCACTTTCACCTTATCGTAACACTTTTCTTTTTAATAGTGATGTGTGTGAGTCAGCTTTCCTACTACGGAGACAAGATATTTGGCATGCAAAACAGATGCTCCCTTTGTGGCCAAGCTGCAAATTTTTCAAATAACTCAACTGGGCTTTTCTTTCTCGTTCTCACTGTAGGTCTGTCTAAAGCAGCCAGCGGTTCCCATGCCACAGCCTGAAACTCAGAGTATCTTAGAATTTCCTCTTCCAGGTTAATCATTCTGCTGTCCTTAATCTCAGTCTCCTCAAAATGCGCAGGATATGTGCAAAAGGCAGACATGTTTTCTGGCGGAGTAGAACACACGTGGCCTGGAATCCGTCCTCCCCGCAGAACCCATGGGAAAGCTGCTGAGCCTGAGCCACACTCCTCTCAGCGTGCTTGTCTTCTGAGCTCTGGCCAGGGCTGAACGGTATGCACTGCCCACAGAGTCCTAGCCTGGCTCTAGCCGGCATTGCCAAACCCCTCCCAGCTCTCTGCAAAGCAGTCCAAAGGCAGCTGAGCCACCCAGACAGGCAGCCTCCGAGCGGCGGCCCTGCTCCTGGTGCTGCTTTTCACTAGTAGCTTTCTTTCACTGAAGGCTGTTCAGATCGTTTTGATGTTCCCATTGTTATCTTTCGATTTAAATCTACCACTTTCTGCTTATTGTATATTTGTCTCTTCAGTTTCAGTTCTCTTGTCCTCTTTTCACCTTCTTTGCATTATGTAAAAAATTAACATTATGCAATAAAAATTTTTATTATGTAATAAAATTTATTGCTTTAGCCATTTCGATGGGAATCGAGTGACAGTAAGCACACTCAGTTAGTGTGCAGCCACCACCGTCATCCATCTCCAGAGCTTCCAAATATACATTTTTATGATTCACTTTTTTCATTAATTGACTTATCTGAAACTAATTATGGTTCAGTGATTGTCCTCAAGCTTGCAATATCCATCGCTGAACCTCTTTTGCTAGGCTTCTTAACAATGCCACGCTATGTGGAGTCTAGAGCCCTAAAATAGTGTCCTTCTTTTCTTCCACGTCTATCCCTGGGTTGTTGTCATGCAATCTGCTGAGTATGTCATGAGCCGTCAAAGCTTGGTTAATAACAAGTAATGGTTATTTTTTCCTTTAGATATTTGGCTCCTTTTGGAAAGGATCGACTGACAGGAAAAATGCTTTATATTTAGCAGTATCTTTGCTACCTTCTCTCTTTTCAGCCTCTGAAATTCCTTCTGCCTGATACATCTTCTTGAACAGTTATCGGGTGAGATTTTGCTGGGGATTTATTCTTTCAGGTTTTCTATACCTGAAAAGGCTTCTACCTTCAATTTTGAAATGTATGTTTTCTTGGTAAGTCGAGTTTGATAGATTTTTCTCTTAATTTAAAAAATGGCTTCCTACTGCCCTTGCCTTATTTCTGATAAAAACCTACGTTCATCTTTCTTTATGTTCTCTTGCCTTGCGTAGTTTTGCTCTCAGACTGCTTTGGGATTTTCATTTTATCACTAAGTAATTTAACTAGTTTTCCTCTATGTTATTCTTTTCATATTTCTTTGGAAGTAATTTATAAGAGGTTTACCTTTATCAAGTTAAAAAATGTATTTGTACAATTTTCAGCAAGTCTGGCAAAGCTTTTTATATTGTGCTGCAAATAATTTACCTTGCTATTTTTTTTCATGGATTGACAGTCCACACATTTTTGTCTCCCAAAACCTTCCTGAGTTCCTCAACGCTCTGTTTATTTCAATTCTTTCTTTCCCTGTGTTTCATTTTAGGAAATAAATATCCCTGTGTTTGAGTTCCCTATATTTCTTTTCATGATGCTTGATCTGATTTTGTTTCCATCCATTATATTTTTCTTTTCCAATATAGAGGTTTGTTTTCATCTGTCATAGTTTTATTCAGGTCTTTTGTATGTCTCTATATCTCAAACTAGCGTGTTCAGTTTTTTTCTAGCCTCTTGGAATTTGGAGTAAATGAGAGAATCTGGTTTAGCATCTTCATTTCCCACTTCTACTGTCTGTGTCATTTCTGGGACATTTTCTACAAGCTGATTTTTCTCTTTATGAGAAATAGTATTCTCCTGTTTCTTTTTATGCCTGATATTTTGCTTGGAATGACGGATATTCTGATTTTTATTCAGTTGACTTTGACCTTTTCATGTTCTTATAAATGCCGTAGCAGGGCTTCTTCCGGGTAGCGGTTGCGTTTGCACGCGCTCCGGATTTTGACTTTGAGCTTTGCTAAGCCAGAACGACGTGTTCGGGGTCGCCCAGTGTTGCCCGCACTCTCAGCAGCACCCCTCCAAGCAGGAGCTCTCCACCTGATCCTTAGTGCGGGATCCTATGCCTGCTCTCTGTGACAGCGGGCACCGTCCTTCTCGTCCTCCCAGACTGGGACGCTTCTTGTGTCCATGCAGTGAGGGCCACAGCTGGAGTCTCCCGGAAGGCCCCGTGCAGGGCTGGGCGCTCCCATAGGCCGTGCCCCTGCCCTGTCCCCTGCTCCGTTCTGGTTCCGGAGTGCCCAGCCCTTCTGTGGTCAGGGCAGCCCGACTCTGGCTGTCGTTGTCTGTGTCCCCTCCCGGACCTTCTCTATGTAGAAAGCCAAGGTGGTGCTTCACTGGTCTTGGTCCCCCTCGCGGCCACATCTGTGGTGTTACTTGCCCCCAGGATGGCGCCATACTTTGCATCCCCGCAAGCCGGCTGAGCTGAGCTGCGTGCCGGCGCCCCAAGCCGGCTCCCGGACTCACCGTGGAATTGCGCCCCGGCAGAGCTCTCACGCGCTGACAGTATCACGTCGGAAGTGCATGCGCAGCCCCATGGCTCAGTCACAAAGCTCACCACGGCATCTGGAGTTTGCCCTTGGGGTCCGGGAGCTCACAGAGAGCTGCAGCCGCCCAGCACCGAGGGTGACAGCTCGCCCTCGCGCACCCGCTGGGTGAGAATCAAAATTCAGAGCCCCAGCGGCGCGGCACGGTGTTGCCGAACACAGACGTGCGGCGTCTCCACTGCGTGCTGGAGCCTTTACGAGCTGGAGCCGTCTGTCCTACAGCAAGGCACGGGGTCGCCCTCACAGTTGTCAGGATTCAGCGTGCCACACCCGCTGAGAGGCTGCGCGGTGTCCAGAGAAGGCCAGCGCAGTGGTGTCACCAGCCCGGCTGCTTTGTCACTTCCTTCTGTCCTTGCACTGCCCTCATGCTCCAGGCCCCAACTGGTGTTTGTTCCAATAAACTCTGCTAAACTGAACTTATGTAAAATGTTTATTTTCAATAGCAATCGCTGTCATCTGTTATCTGACATCTGTTGATAAAAAAACTGCTTAATAAAATATTTCTCCTTTTGACTTGCTGCTTTCACAGGGATAAATCCATTTTCTGTTGCTTCCTCTCCTCCAGAGGCCCGCAGATAAGTTTTGTTCTAGAAGTTTCTTAAGTGTTTCTAAGCTGTAGTCTGTTTCAGAGCGGTGTCGATGGGATGGACTGATCATAAGTGTTGGCACGGGGTCAGTGATGATGCTCCTTCAGCCTGCCCAGCTTCTGAGGGCGGATGAGAGCGGCTGGAGCCAGGCAGTCTGGCCGTGGAGGGAGACTGACACGGGTCCTTGCTCTCGGTGTGAGAGGCCGGTGCTTCAGGAGCTCTTGGGAGACAGGAGGCAAAGGTAGATTCCTAGATTTTTTGAGCTGATGGTAGCAACCAGCCTAGTGTTATTAGACAGGCTCTTGCCTGTAATTTCTTTTAGTTTTGCACAGCACCAATAATTGGAGGTGTAAGGTGGCTCTCCATGCAGTCTGTGGCAGAGGCCCAATCCTCACAGATGACAAATCAGAGGCTGGGTCTGTTTCCCCCAGTTATGAAGAGTGAAGAGGAAGCCATTCCAGGATGGCTGTGAGAGGTGCCAGATCCCGCCCGCTTCCCCAGGCCTCCATGGTCCCACAGGCAGTAGTTGGGCGACCACCCTAACCCGGCTCCCTGTGGGGACACACAGGCTTGGGGTGCTCACAGCCAGCAGGTAGACCCCAGTGTTCGGATCCAGAGTTGAGACAGAAGCCTCACCTCAAAAGGGCATAAAGCAGAAGATTTCAGATAGGGAGAAGATGGCTCTGGAAACCAGCAGAATACACTGGAAGAGTGACAGCTTGCTGGGCCTGGAGTACAGGGGCTTCTGGACAAGAGCAAGCAGTGAGCCAGAATGCACGGACTTTAGCAGGGAGGGCAGGGCAGCGGGGAGAGGCTTCACCCACGGTGTCCCTCCAAACCCTGCCAAGGTCGCATGAAGGACACCTGACCCACTCGCTCTGTAGCAGTCAAGAGCACTTCCTGACTCCTGCATGTGTAGACTCATGGGAAAAATCCTCTACCCTGGAAGCTGGCGCGGGGCCTGGAGTCACAGACCAGGGAGATGGCGGGGCACAGCCGAAGCTCATGAATCCATGATAGATCAATACTGAAAAGTAAAGTGGCCGCGTCTACCACACTGGGCTCTCTAAACCCAATGCCTTGTTTGCTGTGCATCCCTGCCCTACGAGGTGGCAGCCCTCCTGCCTCAGCCTCCCAGAGTGCTGAGATCCAGGCACGAGCCACCACACTCAGCTGCCGCAGGTATTTCTAAGATCAGTTGAGTGAATGTGCATACACTTGTAGGGCTGGAGAGTGGCTCAAAGTAGGCCTGCATGTCGTGGCTTCTCCCTTCTCCCAGGCTCCCCAGCCACCTGCTGCCCTGGCTTCCTGGTCTAGTGAAGAGCTGCACAAAGTAGAAATTCATGGCTCGCAGGGGAACCCAAGATGCTTCACCACAGAGCCACCTTAAGACACCCAGTGCAGCCTCTGTGGCCTGAGACCGCCCTGACCCCAGGCAGGTTGAGCCCTCTTGCTGAGCTGTAGGTGATGCTAGAAGCCCTGTCTGTGGCCCTGGACCCTCACATGTCCCTCTCTGTACCTGGTGACTCAGATCCCCAGAGAGGAAGGTGGGTGGCTCCAGCCTCAGCCACGCATTGTTCAGAATGATTAGCTTCCTGCTTCTAAAAGGTTCCTGAAAGACACCAGCACAGGTGACTCTTGTAACCCTTGCTAACAGTGTCCCTGGGTCAGAGGTAGATTTTCCCTGGGCCCCCAGGGCTCCGGGCACAGTGGGGTCCACACTCCTGCCAAAGCAGGACTGAGGGTGAGGCTGCCCTCAATCCCCTCATGGTGAGATCCAAGCTTTTCTTATGGTGTGCAGGAGAAGCAGAATTTCCCCTAGAGGCTCCTGCTGCCTCACACTTGCTGGGTGTGGCAGCCAGGACAAGAAAGGTAGCCTGGGTGGGACTGGGAGTCACAAGGTCACATGGAGAGGGGCCTTCCCTCCTGTGCCAGCACTGCTGACCTTGTGAATGGTGGACTTGACTTCTTGCACTCAGACCTGGAATCTTTTGTGAGAGCTGCTTGCTTTACAGCAAAGCCACGGTGGGCCATTGGGGTGGCAGGAGTCCAGTGTCAGAGAGCTAGGGACTTACTTACGGTGATAGCAAGTACCCCCGGGCTTATTGTCCAAGCTGCCTCCAGTGTGAAATTCCCCGGGACATCCACCCTGAGGTGTCCTACGGCTACCCGCTCCAAGAGTTTGTTTCTATTAATGTAGTGGTTGGTACATTGTGTCAACTTGAGAAGTTCAGAAGTTAAATTGAGCCGTGCAGTAGGGAGCCAGGGTCCTTGGTTTATACAAATCTTCACCTTTACCCAGTGCAAGGGGAAGGCATGAGAGATGGTGCAAGCACTACACCTCCCTGAAAAGTAACCCAGGCAGAATTTGGTACCAGAAAAGTGGGGTGGTTGCTGTGTCTGCACCTGGCCTTATGGCTTAAGAGCCTTTGGGAGTGGCTTGTGGAAAGAATTTGGAAAGGTTCAGAGCTGTCACTTGAAAGAGTAGAACTGGAATGCCCTAGGCTGTTCTGTATGGGAGATTCTGGTCAGAGCTCAGGAGCCCACAAAGCTGATAGCAATCCTGTCGGAAAAGACCAGGCTGGGGAGGTTTCTGCTGGGAAGAAGGACTGCATTGGTTGTTGGCAGAAAGTCTGCTTGCATTTTGCTTGTGTCCAGAGACTGCCTGAGACTGAGATTAAGGGCTGTGGATGGATCAACCTGACAGAAGAAATTTCAAGGCAGTCAAATGTTGAGGCAGTGGCATGGCTATTGTTTGGGGCTTTTAGCCAGATCTATGTTGAGAATCAGAAGCAAAGAGCCCAGCAGGATGATTTAAAATGTTTTGAGTTTGACCAGAAAGGAAGCTCCATTAAAGTTGTGAACTACAAAGATGGAGCTGAGAAGATCTCCACTGCAAGAAGGACCAGGAGAATAGAAGCCGGCCTGAGGGCACCACAAGAGGCAGCAGGACTCCACCCTCTGCAGCCTCGAAGCTGCTTAGGCGAATGGCTTCACTCTGAGGAGAAAGCTGCAGAGCACCATGTTCCAGAATGGTGACAGCACAGAAAAGTTGTTCCTCAGAACTGGATTCAGAGTGCCCAGTGATCCAGGCCTGGACCCCTCCAACCAAGAGAGGAAAGCCTGGCTCCTGCTCCAGCTGGCAGCAGACCTTGGCATCACCCATGGTGCTGGGTTTAGGTACATCTTGAAAGCAAGAGTCAAAGTATTAAGAAGGCTTCCACCTTGATTTCAGAAAGTATAGGAGGCCAGGCAGTGAGTCCTTGGGAGGGCAGTGTGTGAGCTGTGGGTGAGAAGCCAAAGGTGCAGTGGAGGCCCCAGAAGTTTGGAAAAGCCAGAAATGTGGATCATCTAAGGAAAAAGGAGGGACCAAAGCCAAGCCCAAAATCCAGCAGGACAAGCATCAAGTCCTGTATTCTGCATTCAGCACCTGAATCAGTCTGCGGCCAGTTGCTGGCTCCTAAGGGCGTAGGTGACCCCACCTCACAGCACTTCTGCTGTGACAGCTCCCACAGCATCTCTCTTGGGCTGGCTTTGTATCCAGTTTGTATCCCAGTTTGTAACTTTTGTAATGAAAACATTTATCTTCTGCCATTGAACGTTGGAAGTGTTTCACTTTTCTTTCATTTGTGTGGGGGCTTGCAGCTAAGAGTTTGCCTTACAAATCAGAGGAGACTTGGGACTTGGACTTTTCAGCAATGGTAAACCTGTTAGGACTCTGTCAACTCTTGCAGATGGACTGAATGTCTTTTGCATAAAGGGATGTGCGTGAGCGTTTGGGGGACAAGGGTAGAACGTTATGGTTCTAATGTAGTATAATGTTGAGAGACTTAACACTGCTTCTTAAGGATTGTTAAACTTGAGGTATCATGTTCAAATTGTGAAGTGTTAAGAATAAGTCTGTCTTGTATCTGGCAACCGGCTTAAAGAACAGGTCTTGCTGAATTGACAAGGGGTGGATTGTAATGGTTGATACATTGTAACAAGTTGAGAAGTTTAGTTTAGCTAAGCCACTCAGGAGGGGGCCAGGGTCCTAACTGTAAATATCCTCATCCTGCACAAGAGGGGGTGCAGAGACAGTGAGTGCTACACTTGCCTTGTGTGGGGGGCATCCTGCTTACATTGTAAGGGAGGGAGAGGCTGGTTCTCCCCTTTTTGTTCTTGCTTTTGCTGTCTCCTGCCACATTGGACTGTCACACCTGTGGCCTGCCACCCTGCCCAGAGCCAGTTGATTACAGACTGAAACTCCACACACTGAGTTAAATAAACCTTTCCTTCCTTAATTTGGGATATTGGATATTTTGTCTCAGAAAAGAGAGAAAAGTAACCAAGACAATGAATTGGTTGTCTTACACTCTCCTGACTCAGCTTCCCAAAGTGACAGGATCAGGGGCCTGCACCAATGACCCAACATGGTCTACTCCTTGAAAGATACATAAGATATGGAATGTAAGGTCCCCGGGCTTTAGGTCATAACCATCACAAGCCAAGGAAAGATGTGGATGAAGAATAATTGCAGTGGTATTTTATGTACCGTCAGCCAAGATGGGGCAGTATCTTTTTATGAGATTCTCATACCAGGCCACGCTTCCTGTTCCACTGATGTGCATTAGCTCTACCCGTAGCTCTCCGGTGGCTCGGTGACTGGACCTCCAGGGCACTGCCAGTGAGTGGAAGTCAGGCACTGGCTCCACGGGCTCCCAGGGTTCAGGCAAGTGGTGGCTCCTGAGGATACATAATAAATGCCCCCTGCCCTGGCGGAGCTCATGACCGAGTGCTCAACTATGACAAGGGACAACTGAGATAGCAATTAAGTGCACGGGGTCTGTGTGAACTGCTGCAGGCCTCTAGGGCAAAGCTACCTATTTGAGGGAAGCGCGGTGGAATTTTAGGGTTGGATGACAGCCAGTGGGATCTGTGGTCAGTGCTCAGCAACTGAAAGAAACAGGGGAGGACCACAGCGTGGGTGGCCACTGGCTGCAGGGAGGATGGGAGGCAGGGCGCCGCCTTGCTGCCAGTCGACTCCCTGTATAATGACCTTGCTGAGAGACAGGCAGCCCGCCTGCCACGTATTTACCCGTTGTAGGGTACAGTGAGATACGCCAGTCCTCTCAGGGGTTGTGCAGCCTTCCTAACTTGAGCCCACTTTCATCGCCCCCCAGCAAGCTCCAGTGTTGGCCGCATCTCTGTCCTTTCTCCTGTCCCTAGGCCACCGCTCACCAACTTCCTGTCTGCATAGGCTCCCTGCTTGGGGTCGCACACCACAGAAATGCTGTGTGTGGTGCTTGTGACAGGCTGCTCTCACTCAGTCCGGAGCCCCAAGCATCAGCAGCAGCTCACATTTCTCCTTCATGTGGCCACATGTGTCACGGTGCGAGTGGATCTGTCTGTGGGCATTTGGGTTAGATCCCCAAAAACCTACATTTGGCCATAATTGGATAAGGGAAGAAACCTAGAAATAAAGCCAGCTGATCTATGCCCTTGTGGTAACCAACATCCGGCCCCTGTCTACAAGGCTGCAAAATCTTCTGGCCCAGACAGAGGAGACATGCTGCTTTCTGCTCCTCGCCCTCTAGAGCCCACAGGAAGCCTTCCCACCAAGGCCTCCTGAGAAATACCACAGAGCAGGCCGGTCACAGAAATGACCTCCCTTGGGGGTTCTTAGCTTTGACTCCTTTTCAAGGTCTCAGCCCATGCTAGCAATGCAGAGAGACAGGGTAAAGCGGTGCAGCTTCAGCAGAACCTTTCCCTAATGCCCTCAAGGGGAAGGCTCTGGTCAGCGTCACAGGTCAGAGTCCTCCACTAGGTCCCACCTGGCCAGGCTTGGGGGAGCACCCCCAGCCTGAGCAGGCAGAGGCCTCCTGAAGGGACAGGGTCTCCAGGGAGATGACACACAGCTACAGAGCAGAAGGGACAGCTGGACTCTGCTTCAGGTCTTCTTAGCCTGTGACCTCGGCTTGGAGCTCCTGCCTAAGCCTTGGCTTGTGTCTTACGTGTCTTTCCCCGTCACCCAGTCTGTATGCTCAGCAAGACCAATCTGCAGAAAGGCCCTCCACGAGTGTCCCCAGCTCTAAGTCCTCCTTGATTATTGCATTTTCCCTGCTTTGAGTCAAGGAATGCTAGAGACATTGACATTTAGCAAAGTTAGAGATGAACACTAGAAAGATTTTTAAATCCTTTGAGATTGCAGCCTCAAGTATAAAACTTGACAGGCTTGGAGTTTGGGTCAAAGTGTTCTGGAGTTTTTTTCTGGAGTGCTCTGGAAGGACAGTGCTTCTTCCAGCCCCACAGGAGTTCCCAATATGAGAATCCTGCAGGTAAGCAGGCTGTGGGCTTCTCTGGCTGGCTTCCTAGAGGTTGGTGTGCGTGGAGTCCAGTAGTTATGAAAATAAAGAAAACAGAAGAAAGGATCTACTGTCTAGTCCAGTGAATGAAGGCATTTGCCAGGAGAGTTAGCGTAAGAGAATTAAACCCTGGCTAATTTCAACAGCAGTAGGACTTTAACATCTAAGCTGCTGTTAAGGTTTGTATCTAGTTGTGCCCCCAAAGCCTCATGTAGATCATGGGACAGTCACCACTTGAGGGGCAGTGTGAGGGGTGAGGACAGAGGACCAGGGTGGGGCTTGAGGGGCGGGGCCAGAGAGGTGCGAACCATTAACCTGGCTGGCCTGTGCTTTCTCAGAGGGTGGAGAGGGCCATCCTGGATGCAGCAGTGCCCCAGCCTCTCCTCCAGTGTCTTGAAACCTCCAGGAACTATAAACTAAATAAACCTTTCCTTCCTTCATTTTGAGTGTCAGGTATTTGTCCCAGCAATGAGAGAAGAGTAACTAAGACAGCTACCTTGGAAAGTTCCCTCGGCACTGTGGAGGGGCGGTGCCCACCTCTCTCATCCTGTCTGCAGAAGCTAAGAGCGCTGTGTTTTAAGGAAACGTAAGAACTGGCAACATTTCTCAGGCAGCCTGACCCACCTGCAGGACCTCTGAAAGCCAGAACTGGATGCCACCATGTCAGCCGCATCGTCACTGTCCCCAAGAGCTCCCCACCTGGCACTTCTATCAAGCTGCTTCTCAGCGAGGCAAGGGGGACACCAAGCGGCATCCGGCCTCACACAGGTGAGTCAGCGGGAGGCTGGGACCAGGCATCCAAGCCCTTCCCAGTGGACTCTCCTTGCCTGTCCCCTTTCCCGACTGCTCAAGCTGAGGACCCGAGAGCTACCACAGAGGCCATGTTTCTAGCACAGTTCAGGCCTCAGGATTGATGAAGCGTGTAGCAAATGAAGCACTCGAGGCTCGGAAGTATTGGGGATTTTCTGCCACATGCACAGCGAGTGGTGAGCAGGGCTGAGCAGAGCCTTCATCTCCTTCACCCATGTTCGTCGGTGTTTCCAGCCGAGTCATCTCCTCCCTGAACGCTCTGGCCAGGTGAAACCTCCCCTCTATTCAGAAAGTGGCAAGGGCCCACCTCATTCTAGAGGAGCTGAGGAACACTTGGGGGCCACACGGGGTCACTCGGGTTTCTTACTCTGTCTGGGAAAAATGCAGTGTGGCTTTTGCCACCAGACCTCTCAGAGCTTCCATGTGGTCATATTGCATGAAGGACATGAACACGCAGTGCAGAGCTCTCCAGACGTGGAGGGCATCCATCTGTGTGACTGCTTGTGTCACCTCTCTCCACATTTTAACCTGGGGCCAAAGCCGGGGAAAGTCACACTGACACGTCCCACATGCGCTGAAGGAAGGAGTTACTTGGACAAAGACTGTTGTAGTTCCAGCTCATGTGCTGGGTGTTCCACAAAACAGAGTGGGGCAACGCTGGCACCCGAAGCCCAAGGCCACACGCACTGCTGTCAGATGCAGGGTCTCAGGGCCAGCTTCCCAGGGGCTTGGGGTCTTGAACAGATTCCTGAGCAGGACACTCAAGAGGACAAACAAGGGTAGGACTTAAGAGTGAAAGCGCACCATGCAGAGTGGGCCCAGGCCCCTGAGGAGAGGCAAGCTCGAAGCCCCCATGAGCCGCGTCTCTTGCAGTTCTGGGGTTAGGAGGAGCTACGGCTGGGGGCTGACAGTGTGCTGAAGACATCACGGTGTTCACAGCCCACGGGGAGGGGCAGAGCTGTAGTGCGGGTGAGGGCGGATCCTGAGTTTGACCCTGAGTGGGCCTGAGGGTTCCTCGGAGGACAGGGTCACCTCCAGGTTGGTTTCCTGATGTCTGACACAGTCGTGGTGCTCTGTCTGCCTTTTCAGATCTTGGCCAATGACTTTGTGCTGCTTCTGTGCTCCTGTTCTCTGTCCTGCAGCAATAAAAAGCAGCAAATAAAGTTGCCTGATTTCTCTTACTTTTGCAATAAGCTCCTCTGTTACACACTGGCGAGAACAGCATCCATGATGGGAAATCTGGAGATGTTTGACATTTATGCAGTTTGATTAATACAGACAAGATGAGCAGGAGCACCGTTAGGTCTCTCCAGTCTCTTCCCTTCCGAGGGCCATCCTTACTCTGTGCTCTGGCAAGATCGAGCTTTATATTCTAAACCTGCTATTGCGTTGGTGTGGGTGGCTGGCCCTCCTATCTGCCCCCCAGCACCCCACCCACGTGCACGCGCCCCCCCCACATCAGCCGCACGCCCAGCTCCTGCGCTGCACCAGCTGTGGAGAGGCCGAGCAGGTCTTGTCCTGCTGCCCGCTCCCTGCGCTGAGCACACAGGCAAGAGTGCGTGCGCGTGCACACTTACGCCGCATCCAGGCCTGCGTGTGCAAGTGCACCAGAGCCGCCAGCTGATGGCGAGCAGCGCAGTGGCTGTCTGTGCATATAGACCAGGAACAGAAACGTGTGGAAGGCCCACCATGGAGCCTGCTCTCTAGCCCTGGCCAGTCACATCTGCATTGCCCTGGCAACAGCACACCAGAAAGGGCCAGAAAAAATATCAAAATGCAACTTTCCATTTTCATCAAACTTCGAAAACACGAACTTCACCATTTGGGGAATCAGAGACAGATAATGGCCCGATCTCGGCCAAACAGTGCTATTAAAAACGACTGAGCTCCGTGTGCCTTCCAATTTCCCTTGTGATTCTAATTAAGATTACATCAATTAAGCAAATTTATCATTGTGTATCATGGAGCTCTGGAAAATTGTACAGAATTCAAGTTGGCGTCTTCTCCCTTCCCTGGTAAGAAAGGAACATGATCGCACCCCCCCGATTGCATATTTAGGCCTCAAAGCAGCTGCACACACATTATGAGCGATATAGGAAGAGAGAAAAAAGCGAGCGGCGGCTACACTCAGCAGACTCTGCGCTGAGACCCGGCGTCCTGGCGGTTGATTCTAATTGAGCGATGACTCAGGAGGGCACATCCAGCAGAGGGGCGGGCACTGCGAGAGAGGGCACACTCGCGAGCTCCTGTCGGGCTCACTCTCTGTGCTAAGTCCCAGCGTTGTCGCAGGACCTCAAGCGAACTTCCCAGTGACAGTGGGTGGCGGCTCTCATGCTTTCTCAAGGTGGACACGGTCCCCAGCGGCCCGGCACCCAGGGCAGCCTCGCTGGGCTGGAGGTGCGGCAAGGGCCAGGACGCTGCCTGTCCAGCATCCCGGGAAAGGCCTGATCGCTGCTCTCAGCAGCGGCCTGCTCCTCAGCGAACCTCCCAAGGCGATCTCCAGCGCAGGGCAGCGCGCTCCTGGCTGTGGCGAGGCTCACCTGGCTACTGCTCATGCCCAGCTGAAGGGGCGTGGGCTGCGGTCAAGGCATAAGTTCGAGGAAATCCTTGTACTTCTATGCAGAAAACGAGTGGGGGTGGGGCTCCGAGGAAGGTCTGTGCTTCGCACGCGCGAAGCTGGGCTCCACCTCCAGCCCCGGACTCTGTGTTGTAGGCCTGAAACAAACAGTACGTATGAAACACGTCAGAAGCATGATCACCCCCTTCAGCAATAGCTGCTGAGGCGCCGCCTCCGCGTGGCCGTGAGTCTCGCAGGACTGACTTGTACGTGGCCTGCGCGGGGACTCCTTCGCGAAGCCGGCCTGCTCCTACGCTGCGCTGTCCTCCCCGTACTTCTGCCAAAGATGCCCCAGAGTTGGTGGCGGGTCCTGAAGTTGGCAAGGGGGTCGAGGGCCCCGAAGCCAATTGAATGTGCTTTCCTGGGGGAGTGGTAGATGGCCCCAGATAAATGCAGGGAATTTGGCTTTAAAATCTCCCGACAGTGACCAGAAATGACAGACTGCTAGTAGGAAGATGGCTTTAAAAATGCTATTGCTGTGAGTGTCCATGCAGAGGCTCAGCTGTCCCTCTGCCTTTCAGGGTGAGCAGGCTTCTGGGAGCTGGACCCCCACTCCTCACGCCCATCCCCCCGCCAGAAAGAGACAGAGACACAGAGACACAGAGAGACGGAGAAAAGAGACAGAGACAGAGAGATACACGGAGACGAGAGAGCGAGCGAGAGCGAGAGAGAGAGACAGAGAGAGAATGAGGGGGAGAGACAGAATGAGAGACAGCGAGAGGAGCAAGAGCAAGAGCGAGAGACAGAGAGCGAGCCAGCTCACTGCTGTATAAGCGGATTTCTCTCTGGGAGAGTGGGGTCCGGCGGTATTAGCTGTCTTCTTGGTGCTCTTCTACATAATTCAATTCTGCAATGAACATTTTAAAAGACGAACTACTAAGGAAAATATTGATCATTTTAAGAATCCTGCTCGAAGCTGGATATGGTGGCAGGGAGGCCACAGGTTCAAGCCTAACCCAGGGATTTAGTGAGGCCCTATCTCAGAATGTAAGGCAAGAAATTAAAAGGGCTAGGGATGTAGCTGAAGCAGAGGTTTTGCGTTTAATCCGACATGCACGCATGCGCACACACATAAATTTTGCTCAAAATTCCACCACGTCATAAAAGCTTTTCCAATTAGCCCATTTAGTGTGTGCGCTGCCTGCCGAGGTGGGTGCTCCAATTAGTGCCATTCACCTCGGGACTTTCCGCTCACTCAGAGCTCGTGAACTGGCTCTTGACAATTAGCCTACTGTCCTCACCCCTGTTTCTGTCCCTTCCTCGCTCCTTTCTCCCTCTTCTCCACCCTCTTTCTTTTTAAATTAATGCTAATTAACAGGCTCTACACCATGCCAAGAGGCTGTGAAATTGCACGATGATAATGAAAGCCAATTCTAGCTGCCAAAAGTTCAAGCAAGACCTCAGTCCCAGGGTAAGAGGTGGAGCGCTCTGCTGGCCTTGGTCTTCCCCTCCGGCCCGCTTTTCTCTTCCTCCAGGTTGGAGCTGTGAAGTAAGCCGTCAAACGCTGCTCCTCGGCCCGCGAGCGCTGCTCACGTGTCTCTGCTTACACCTCTGTACCTGGGGGCGGGCATCGGGGGCCGTCTGGAGCAAATGAACAACAAAACGTTTTTCCTTCCTGCAAACAACTGTGGTGGGTTGCCGCCTTGGAGGGAGAGCCTGCCTGTGTGGCAGCGCCTGCAGGTCACAGCAACAGAGACCTCTGCACGGCCTCTGCCCAGCTGCGCCCTGTGCCTACAGCCTTCGAGCAGCTCCAGGCCAGCTGCTGGCTCCTGACCTGTCGCTGACAGGTGCAAGTGCCCGTGTCACCTGAGTCCTCTAACGATAGGGTCCAGAAGGCAAGGCTCCGTGTCTAGCCCTTGGGTGGTCTCCAGCAGAGGTTCTCCTGGTGAAGATGCTGAGGATTTGGACACAGGGCCACCTGCGTCCGCACTGATGGCTCTCCTGGCCCCCTGCGAGCCAGCTTGCTCCTCCAGGGAATGATGGGGTCAGAGGAGCCCCGTGGCTCTTCCAGTTGGCCAGGTAGGCTTCACCTGGGATCCCCACCCCCCACCCGCCCGCCCTGTCCTTGGTAGCTGTGACCTCCTGTGCCTAGGGACGCTTCTGCAGGCACAGGCAGCCCGGTCCAAGAGCAGAGCTCTGGCAAGAGGAAGCGCTCTGCTTCCCATTTCCATGACAAAAACAGGGAAGAGCTCTTTGTAGAGTTGTGCTGAAGCTGGACCCAGGAGCAGGAAGCCGCTCTCCGGCCCAGGTGCAGGTACCAGCTGCCCCTGCAGGCTAGTGGGGGCTCCGAAGCACCAGTCTGCATGGGAGAGGCTCAGGCTTTTCCAGGTGCAAAGGTGGGGTGCTCAGGTGCCCTGAGGGCCAGGTGCCCTGCTGCTCCAGGGACCCAGCTGGGACCTGCGCACCAGCGGCACTATCTTCGTTGCTAGTTAAGCTGTGAGAAAGAGCGGCGGTCAGGCAGCCAGCCAGCCTGACATCAGGCTGCCGACCCATCATCTGAAGAACGGACTGTCAACACTTAAGAGAACTGTCACCCCAGCCGTCTCAAAAACCTCAGGACCATAAATTTATGCCTAAATCTTACAAAAGAATGGTTAGTTTTTCTCTGTGAAAGAATCCTTTTGTTTTTCTCTTTTGAGATAAGGTTCCATTTGGTTCCCCAGGCTGCCTGGAACTCCTGGGCTCAAGCGATCCTCCTGCCTCAGCCTTCTCAGTAGCTGTGTGTCAGGTAAATGCCCTTCTTTGTCCTGATTCGTGTGGAGGAGGCAGCTGTCTGCTGGCTGAGGAGAAACTGTATGTATGATGTCAGAGAGGCTGGAACAGACTGTAGACATGTGCCATGACATAAATTACACATGAGATTTGTTCAGTGATTCCCATCCACTTTGGAGCTTCACCTGGATTCTATCAGTGTAGCGGTCATTCTTTACCATTCTGTGATTTGTTTCCCAGTTGCTAAAGGCTGGAAATTGAGCCTATGAGCCTCCTGCCTCCACCTCCCATGGGCTGGGATTGCGTAATGTCCTCCTGGACCTCCCATTCATCCCTTCTGAGTGGCCCAGCAGTAGTGGCCTTGAGTGTGACCCACCGGCTGGTGCCTGTCTCATCAGCCTGGGGCAGTAACCCCTTGCTCCAGCACCATGCCAGGGACTGCACGTGCCCATCCAGCTCTCCAAGCCCCATCCAGATCCCAGAGGGAGTGTGAGGACAGGACCTTCCCCTGGCGGGAAGCACAGGCCCTCCTGCATTTCTAGATGCTACTGGGTAGCCTTCTGGCAGGGGCCATGGGTGCCCACAGACTGCCTTCCAGTCATGCTGTCTGGACCTGTGCAGCTTACCTCCTGTGACCTCTTGTCACCAGTGCCCTGCAGCCGTGTGGCACAGCCACTATCAGGAAGTGTCCCATACCCCCAGAGCCCTGCACTCTGCATTTGCCAGTCTGCGTCTGCAGGAGCAGAAAGAGCTGGAGGAAGCATGGCTTCAGGGGACAGGGGAACATGGCCAGGGTGGGAGGCCCTCTCACCACGGGTGTCCTGGGGGCTCGTGTGTTCCTTACTTCTGTCTGAGTCTTAGACTCGCAATGCGGAAGAGACAGGATGATGTCAGAGAGGGCCAGGAGGTGCCTGTGTTAGAGCAGTGCTGATGGCTCACCCTGTGCAAGGATACCCGGCTGCCAGGCTGTGTGCCATTTGGATCTGGGGCATGGAGCATTTCCTGTGCCTCGCCCCCCTTGCTTGCTGATGGAGGTGCTGCACATGCATGCCTACCCTGAATCATGGCACTGCAACAGCAGCCTGAGAGGCAGAAGGCATCCTCATCTCGTGTAGAAACCTAACCCCTGAAAGGTGACCTGGCCGCCAGGCCAGGAAAGTGTCCTAAGAGGGCCTGACCAAGGAGAAAGCATGCTGTCTCCTGGGGTAGTGTTCCTTGGAGAGGCCTTGGGGACATTTTACTTTGAGACAGCCATTAGCTATTTGTCATGAGAGCCTTCTCTCTTCCCTTGGGTGCACAGAGGTCTCATTGCTATCGGTGGATGCTTAGCCCCGGCCTTGGGTAAGTGCATCTGGGGACTGGTCAGGAGAGGCCGCAGGTACACACAGCCCACAGTGTCTCCCCTCCTCCTGGGATGCAAGCCCTCAGGTTCTCCTGATGGTGTGGTGCACATGCGGCCCGAGCAGGAGGTAACTGTGGTGCTTCCAGCCACTGAAGGTCCGGGGCTATTCATCACTGCAGCATAACTCAGCACATCCTGACCAATGTAGGATCATGGAAATAAAATTAAAAGCTTCAGAGTACATGGAACAAAAATGAATTAGAGAGAACTCAACAGATAAATGTAGGGATCCTTTGGTTTCACTGCGATCAGGTCTACTTGGGGAGAAACAGTGGCAGGAATGAGAAAGATAAACAAGAAAATAAAAGCTGGGCTAGGTGGTCGCTGGTCTGCTTGATGGGCAAGACTAATGTGCTCTCTAACAAAACTTACTTCCATTTATACTTTTGCAAAGTTTTAACACATGACACAAGTTTGCCTAGCGACTAATAGCTGACCTTAACCAAACAGGATGGTTATCTCAGGACTAGGTAGCTTGTTTGCTTGAGGCTCTGAAGCCCAGTCCCACCTACGCACATTTGATCAATTCCCTAGCTTCCTGCAGTGCTCCACAGTAAATCTTCAGGCAGGAAGTTGAATGCCTGGTACCTGGCCTGCCGGCCCCACTCAGAGCTTTTCGCCCTCATGGGTGGTAGCGTGCTGTTGGCCAACTAGATCCAAGTCTGGGTTCATTACACGGCATTCCCACCTGGCTTTCAGGGACCCATGCAATTATTTGCCTGGCTACTGTCAGCCACAGGGAGTCTGCCGCACTCCCAAACCATTTCCTTTCACTTTTTAAACAATCAGTAGTACAGATTCCTTGAGTCCTGAATCAGTGTTTTCCCACACCATTGCTTATGTGGGCTCCCAGTTCTTTCCTGCAAAGCTGGGGCATGTGTCCTTCTCTTATGTAATTCTTCTAAATAGCTGAGACAACACAAAGCCCTCCAACTGTTGTCTCTGTGTGGAGTGCCCCCAGCCCCTCCAGTCATTCCTTGCACTGAATTGCCTGCAGGTCTTTCTCATCCTATCTTTCTTATGAGGACGAGTCCGTTCTAAAATAAGTGATTAAAGATGTGCATAAGAGATGCGTAAAATATTGAAAGTGTGGGTGGGTGCTATGGCTGGTATCTAGACATCCCGCAATGCTGAGGTGAGAAAGGTGGGGCTTCTCCCCTGCATCCAGGTGTGTGAATATAAACTAAGGTCGCCTGGCTTCACCCCCTGATTGGACTAGCATAGCTCTGGGTGAGGCTGACTGGGTTTACGGAAGAGGAAGCTCCCCCGGACGTAGGTAGCTCCAGTCAGTAGTCTTGCAGCCTGGGCCGTAAGGGGACAGAGAGCAGGCAGGCTCGCTGCTCCTGCCCGCCCTGCCATGGACTGCTTCTCCTCGACATGGCCCAGCCCAGCCCAGCAATGCCACCCTGCCTTGGAATCAGCCACCTGCAGATGAGAACCTCCACAGCCTGTGAGAGGAAGCAGATGGGTTCTGCCTTAACTTCAGGTGTTTGGTACTTTGTCTCAGCGAGGAGAAAAATAACCAAAGCTAGCGAGCTTCACTGGTGAAGTAGAATAACATTGTTAGGTTCCGAGCAGCCTTGCTCCATCAAGCTCAGACTTAACTGCAAGCAAAGATCACAACATAAATCTGCCTACTTTTCTTCCTGGTTCTCTTTTCACCATCCTTAGCTTACATCCTTAGCTCTGTATCATTTACTGATGGTGACAGTCATGAAGAGGGCAGTGACTAGATGCCCATCTGGTAGAGACCCTGGGCTCAGCTGCCAGCCCTAGCCTACTCCCTGAGGTGTGGTTGTGGGATTGTACCCATCTCTGCGTACCCAGTTCCCTTCAAATTCTTTGCCGAGTAGCAGATACGTGACCACCCAATGCCCCTTCCCAGCCAGTGTAAGGGTCCTTGTCACAAAGAAGCCTAAGACCAGCTCATTCTGGTCCACTTTTACCAATCCCTCAGTGGTTACTAGTGGCCCCTTTTTCATGTCCTAAGCACATACATGCTGTTTTGGGGTCCACCCAGGATGGCTAACATGCTTGTCATCTTCTACAAATGATGCTGCCCTTTCACCAACACAAGTCCTGTCATTCACGTTGCCTTGAAGACAACAGATTGTCACGGCCGTGCTGCTCCTGTCTGAGCCTGAGTGTCGTGTAGCTCGATGTCCTGACAGCAGCTTGCCCTCCACAGTTCCTCACTCATTCTAGTGAAGGTCTGTCCTCACCATTCCTGCCTGAAAACTCACCTTTATCGGAGAAGACAGGTGCAAACTAGCAGTTTAAGACTAGAAGCTGGTAGTCTGTTGAATTAGGGAGCCTGGGGCCATCTTTCCAGGGAGCCTAGGACTTTGCTTGCTAAGTTGTACGAATGGTTTGACCACTTTCCCCTGCCCCTCCATCCCCCGCCATTTGGTAGCGCTCCTGCCTCCTTCCTCCTAAGCCCTTCCCCTCATGGCCTTCACTTTGGTCAGACGCCTGTAACATGCTAACAGAGGCGCAAGCATTCACCTGCTTGCCACCGCTGGTGCTGTCAGAATTCTCAGTATGTAGGCGGCTCAGTGCATTTGGGGTGCGTGAGTAACACTTATCGTAACGCCACCCCATGTTTTCTGAGAAAGGAGCTCCAGCTGCCACCCTTCTCTCCACGCTCCAAACAAAGCTCTAAAGCATCCCTTCCCCCAAGCTCTTCGAAGCTTTAGTCTTTCTGACATTCTGCCTGAGTGCATGTTTTCCTTTTTATTTTTAACTCCATTGCTTTTAGGACCATCTTATCTTTATTTGCATGAGTTCACATTGGTTTCTCTAATTAAATGCTTTCTTTTCCATCCTCTTCAGATGGACTTCATGCATGGCTCAGAGTCAGCAGGGACTAAGGGCTGTCGGGCCCCTGTCCCAGAGTCCATGCACAGGGCGCAGCGAGGAGGACCTCTAGCCCCAGCCTTCCTGTCCACTCTCAGGCTCCCGGCACTGTTCCCAGCCAAAACCAAGGAAGTGAGGCCACTGGGGCCCGGGTGTTCTTGATGCTGGGGACTCATCACAGACACCTGCTGTGGCATGGAAGCCTGAGGACTGGGGTTGCACCATCTCCAGACCTTGCTGGCTGGCTCTCCTGGGGAACCATCTGGCTTGATGATGCCACCCGGAAGGAGTGTCTGGAAGCAGCGTCCGGAAGGAGCGTCCAGAATGAGCATCTGGCCTCTGTTTGTCTCCCAGGTAGAACAACTTGAATGAGAGGTGAGAGGGACACGAGGGTCAGCGGGCCTCAGCTGCCCCCAGATTCCTCCCTTCCTGGTCTTTGGTTCTCCACATTGTCACCAGGGAAGGGAGGAAGACCCAGGCAAGTGCGAGCCCACCTTGTCTCCTGGCCACCAGGGCTGGGTGTCTTCTCTTTTGCCCTGGAATGTCACATTTCACTTAGTTTCCATTCAAAAGAATGCAAAAACTATCCCATGAGGCATTGAACTCTGCAGTCTTCCAGTTCAGATGAGGGTCCTACCCCACTCCAAGCTACATGGAGAGCATGGCCTACCTCAGAGGCTGTTCTGGATGCAGTCTGCACCTCAGGCCTTGCTCTGGTTTGTGTCTAGGTGTTACCCCAAAGCCCCATGCAGTCGTGGGCGGCTTTTGGAGGTGGTGATTGGTTCTGGATCCCAAGCTGGGGTTGCAGGTGTGAGCGCTGCACCCACCCTGGGGCAGGTAATCTGCATTACCACGTAGGGAGTGAGAGAGGCTGGCTGGCTGCGTCAGCGGCTGCCACTCCCTTTGCTCCCTGCCCCACGAATAGCTGCCCTCTGCCATGTGCTGCCCTGCCTTGGAGCCAGCTGAGTATGGCCCAGAACCTGCACCAACTGTGAGCTAAGTAAACCTTTCCTTCCTTAATGCTGGGTGTCGGTATTGTCCCAGCAATGAGAGAAGAGGAATTAAGACAGGCTTCTTCAGTTTCTACATAGACAGCTTTGTGAAAGTGTCCTGGATGAGATGTCACCTTCCAGGGCTGCCTGAGGCCGACCGGTTAGCAAGGTGCCAGACCCCAGAATGCAGCATGCCCATGGGCTCCTCGCCTCCAGGATGTCTCCACCTGACACGGCTGTGGGCAACAGTGACACGAGCAGGGACCAAAGGGAAATCGCCCCTGCGCCACTCTCATGGAGAGGGGACCGCTGGCTTCTCCATCTGGCCAAGGAGAGCTGAGGGTTAAGTGGACCACAGCCCGCACAAAGCAAAGCCACGTAAGTCATCAAGTAGGTCCTGAAGGCGAGCTGTGTGAGAAAGTTCCCAGAACTTTTGTTGTATTTGGCAGCTCTGAGGCCAGGGAAGGTCGGAGGCTCCTGCACTTGGATAATTCATGCCTCCCATTACGAAGGCAGAGCCTGTGCTCCCTGCAAATGCACTTCTGGTTCAGGCCCCCAGAGGGAGGCCTGACAGTCTGGGGCAGCCCCTCAGGTCCCTGTGGTCATGGCCCTGCACTCCGTTCCTCTGCCCTGACCATGGTCTGTGGGTCCTCAGGGCTCCCCCACCCCCACTGGATGATGGGGGCTCCAGGAGGACATGAAGTGTGTGGGCGCTAGCCAGGCACAGGGGCACCAGGCCTTGCTCCCTGTGGCCATGCTGCTGTCCTGGTAGAAAGTGAGGCAAGCCCCTGTGCCACTCTCCCCATCTTCTCTCTGTTTTGGTGCTCAGCCCTCCCTCCCCTCCCCACGTGGCCAGTGAGTCTGCCTCCTGGGCAGGCAGTGTCTCTGGCCAGGCCCAGGCACCCGGAGGGGAGCTTTCAAGTCACAGGTGTCCAGTTCTCTGGCCAGAATGGACCCGCGGCCCACAGACGGTGACCTTCCATCCTCGAAGCCCCAAGGGCCCAGGTCTGAGCCTGCTCCACCGAGAACACAGAATGAATCGCCTGCCAGACGAGTGGAGAGCGGAGCACCCCCTCGGAGCCCGGGAACGGCTGAAGCCCTTCGGATTTCAGGGCCTCCTGACTCTGGCAGACTCCCGCGCTTTCTTCAGTCTCCCCCCGACAGTGGAAGAAAATCACTTCTCTGGAAGCGATTTCTGCCAGGCCAGAAAGCACGTCTGCCCGCGCCAGGCTGCGCAGCCCCTGGCGAGTTCCCTTCCCGCAGTGGCCCTGGGCCGTCGTTTCCACTTGGGTGACCGCGGCTGCTTATGTAACCATGGCCTGCCAGGAGCCCTGCGCACATCCTGACCCGGACAGATGTGCCCGGGGGCTGTGGGCAGCAACAGCTTGTTAGTGCGGTCCCTGCAGAACGTGTGGACTCTACAGCAGGAGCCGCGGTGCCCGGGCCCCACTCAGCCGCCCCCGCACGGGGCAGGGCAGCGAGTACTCCGGCCTCCTAGGCCAGAAGCCAGACTCGGGCTGCAGCCCTGCCCGCGATGCGCGCGCTAGCAGCTTTCAGCCTGACGAACTTGCTGTCTTTCAGCTCGGTTTGGAAGTACCTTAGTCTGAACCGGCCTGCCGGCTCCAGAAGTCGCAGCCCGCCCTGTGAAGGCGGCCGGGTCTCTGACGGTTTCCACTTCCACAGGCGGCAGTCAGGCCGGCTTCGCTGGCCTCCTGGGGCTTTGTGACCTAACTCTGGTTGTGGCCACCCCGTCCTCTGAAGCAAGGATGCAGGACTGGAATAGAGGTCTGCTGTTCAGGATAGAACCTTCCGCTTCCCCTGCCCACGTGTGGCCCTCATCACTGACCACAGAACACCCACACATACTCATGACCTTCAATGCCCTGTGTCCACAAGCTCCTCTAAACTCTGGGGTGGGGGGAGTCCTTTCCTGGCCTGCTCCCACCGGGCTCCACCTAGCATCCTCCTGTAAATGGGGAGAAAATTTATTTTAAAATAATATAATCTTGGTAGAAGAAATTCTTTTTGCACTATAGCCACTGACCTATGTCTTAAAATTCAATTAACTTGAAAGTGATCCCAATTAAGATGCAATTGAGTTAGTCCTCATTTTATGTGAATGAGGTTTCTGATTACAATTAATCAATATACTTTGTTTGAGCAGCTGGTCCGTTGCCTGGCTAATGTTGCTTTGTCATTCTGCTAAATCCCTTATCTCACAAGGCAAATGGAAGACGGGTTCCTGGAAGCTCAGCCTGACACCAGGAAGCCACGTAAGCTTTTCCCAGAATGCAGCGGACGCTAGGGCTGCACTGTGACCTTCTAGCTCTGGCTGCATTTTACTCAAATCTACCCACCGCAGCCCAAAGGCCTCGCCTATAGAAGTGCCTGCAAAAATGTTACCGTGGTTGGGAGCTATTTCCATACTCTGTAGATGGGAAGCCTCGTAGAAGTCAGCGAAGCGGCGACAGCGACGCTTCCCGTGACGCACACAGCGCGCTGCGGCGTGCCTGCTGCTGGTTGCCCGCACCGAGCTGCGTGTGGTGGCTTCCCTGCTGCAGCTCACGGTGTTTTGTCCGCAGCTGAAGACAGACAAGCGCGTCATGCCCTACAGAAGAGGACGACGAGTTTTCAGATGATGACTTAGAAATCCACTGAGGCTCAGGAGCAGCCTCACCACGGTCGGATGACGGTGCCGCTGACTGCTCAGAACCCCGCAGGAGCGAGCACTGCTTCTCGGGCACCGGGAACCCTGGCATCCGGTCCGGCCAGGCCACCCTGCATCAGCTGCAGGCTCTGCTCGGCTTGAGATGGGGGTGGAGGCCTCCACGTGCATGTGCTTGGTCCCCAGCCAAAGAGACAACAGCCATTGGGCCATATTCCTCTCAGAGTGACCCATTATGGGACACAGGTCAAAACACAGCACACATACATCCCACGGCTCTGGAAGGCCTATGTCCACTCTGTCCCCCGACATACGTGGGTAGCAAACCCCAGATCTCCGAGGAGGAGCGCTTTTACTCCACAATAGCCCAAACCATCCCAAACATCTTCATCTCTAATATTTGGAAGCCCAAGTCTAATGCCTTGTGGGTCTCTGGTTATATTTTTTTTCTTGTTTTTGACATGCTTGATAAAAACCAGTAGCATGCATGGATATTTATTAAAGTAGCTCCTTTTCCAGCAGTTTGTCTTCATTTGAAACTTTCTCCTTAAGGTCTCCTGCCTCACGCTCTAGTGCACCTGGCTACAGGGTCTATAGGGTCTCACTACATAGATGGGACTCGTAGTTATCCGTCTGTGTTCAGCCTCCCACGAGCTGGGATTATAGGTGCGTGCTACTGTGCCCAGTCTCAATCATCACCTCAGTGCACCTCAGGAGCAGGCTGGCACGGCACGCCGGGGATTGAACCCTGGCCGCTGCGTCTGCCCAAGCAGGCACTTTAACCTGCTGAGCTATTTGGTCGGCCCTCACTGGCTGACGTTTTAATCAGGAAGTGATAAGTGGGATTTTTCTTTCAACCCAATGCCAGACTCTGCATCACAGACGCCCTCGGATGACTGAGAATTAAATTCACTCGCCACACATGCCTGTAAATCAGCTTTCTTTCCGACTACAGACTTGGCTTTCTTCATCACAAAGCGGCAGCCTCCCTCCTCAGGGCTGGAGAGGTCACCCAACGGCTCGCTCAAGACTTCTCCGGCCTCCCTTGGCTCCAGCTCGGGACCCTCAGCACCCACCCATGTCCTTGCCTCTACCTAGCTTCCTTTTTTTTTTTTTAAAGTCTCCTCTGGCCTCATGGGTATTCAGGTGCTTAGTGGTGATTTCTGCTACTAGGGGCTTTGGGGATGTTTCAGTCATGGAGCTGGTGACATTTTGGTCCCCACAGTACTCCATGGTAGGGATGTTTAGTGGCATCGCTGCCACTGCCCGCAAGGTCTGATAGCTGCAGTGGACTGGCCTGGGCCCTGCTGCCCTGGGGGCCGGGGCACAGGCCTCTCCCCAGGGCTTCCCACAGCCAAGGAAGCACCTCGCGGCCGGGGTCCGAGCGGCACCCGAGTCTTCCTCCCGCTGTGCTCCCTGAGCCACGTGCAGAGGAAGAGACCGTGCTCTGTGCAGCCTCCTGCAAGTGTCACTCCATCAGCATGACCTCACCACACTGCCACATCCCCCATCGCCTGTCCATGGTCATCTGTAATGTGCTCAGAAACTGGATTGGAGCAAATCTGTGATTAAACTGCAGCCAGTCGGCAGTAGCTTGTCTTTTCTGTCAGTAGCACCCTTTACCCTTCTTGAACTTGGAAACTAGGAAGGAAGGAGGTGTAACAGCACCAGATCCTCCACCAGGTTTTTATGAAAAAACTGTCAACCCGAGTAGATAAAACGTATTAACTATGCCAATGGCTTTCAGAGAAGGGAAAAATGCATGGCAGAATGTACCAAACGAGGGAGTTTATGTCACAGAGCGGAAATTTTATTTGTAAATGTGACCTTTACTTCTCCAGCAGTGTATTTTCCCCTAATTCTTTAACGGCAAAGTGCATCACGTGTCTTTCCAGGCTGTCTGAACGCAGCCCCCAGACACAGGCGTGCTTTCACGCTCAGCCTCGCGGTGTGCGAGGGCTGGATCCTGGTCCCCGCCACTCCCTCGGGCCTCAGGTTCCTTCTAGAAGGTATCTGCATGCAGCCTGCGTGCACTGCCCTGGAGATCTTACATCATCTCCGGGGGCCCTCCAATGTCTAACACGGTGCAAAGGCTATGCTAATAGTTTTTACGCTGCATTTTTTAGGGAAAAGTAACAAAAACTACTCATGCATTCAGTACAGACACAGCTTTTGTTTTGTTTTGTTCTCTAGTACTGGGAGTTAAAAGCAGGGTCTTCCTTCTGTGCTACATCCCCAGCCCTTTGTGTTTTAGTTTTCTTTTGAACAGGTTCTTACTAAGTTCCCCAGGCTGAGGATGTTCTCCAGATTGTGATTTCCTGCCTCAGCCTCCCTGCATGCTGGGTTTACAAGCATGCTCCACTATACTCGCCTCAGAGAGAGGATTTAAAGTGTGTCCTCCCTCTCCATCTGGAGGTGCAGAACTTCTGGACACGAGGGTTCCTGTGTCTGCTGACCCTACTGAGGGCCTTGTCACTCTGTCCTTGCGACCCTAGGAATGTGTCTTCTTTGACTTGTTTATGTCACTTATAGGACGTCTCTGTGGCAGGGTGGAACATCCACTTGGTTGACTCTGTGGTCCACTCCACATTGTGGAGCACACTTCCATGGAGCCCGTGTGGGTGGCGGCTGCCGCTGACCTCTGGCCATTTCCCCTCTGTGCTGCTGCTCCGCTCCTCTTGCTGTCCACCACACACCAAGCATGTCTGCTCCATGACACTCTTCTTCCATGGAGTCCCTGCTGGGAGCCAGGGACCAGACACTGAAACCATGAGCCAGGTTAAATCTTCCCTCCTTCAGGCTGTGGAGTCAGCCACTGCACTCCGGTGAGAAGAGGCTGCTATTTCAGCCTTCAGGGCTCATCACCCGGCAGGACAGGGTGCAGCGCACTCACCTTTCCAGGCAGAGCGGCGTTCTGTCACTCAGATCCACACTCTACCACACCTTGTGGTGCCTCGTGGGTCTCACCAGTGGATGCCCAGGGCTCCACCTTGTAGCTCTGATGCGTTGTGAATGCAAGTGTCCTCTTTTCATCCAAATTCCCCTCTCCAGCTGTTCATATTGTTAAAGTCACTAACTGAAGTGCAAGTACTTTAGTCCTGGCATTGCCCGTGGTCTGGATGGTCCAGACGGCAGCATGCCATCCCTGTGCCCTGCATTTCCGGCCAATCTGCAGCTGGCCACTTTGCTCACTGGCTTGCTGGCTGGCTTGCTTTCTTTCTGAATTGTCTGATTTATTTATCTTATATTTAGTATTTTTTACCTTTTTTTTTTTTTTTTTTCCGGAATCAGGGATTGAACTCAGACCCTTGCGTTTGCCAGGGAAGTGTTTATTCTACTGAGGCATATCCCTAGCCCCAGTATTTTTTTTTTACATTTTTTAAAGAGAATAAAATTCATAAAGAAATTAGGAATTTCATTCAACAAAATGATAGGAATTCAACGATTGTCATATTGTTGTCTTCAAATTAGTTGTTCTGTGTGTGTGTGTGTGTGTGTGTGTGTGTGTGTGTGTATTTGGTACAGGGTCCCACTATGCAGCTTGGACTCGTATGATCCTCCTGTTTTCAGCCTCCCCAGCACTGGGATTGCAGGCTACCACGCCCAGTCTCCACATGCCCACTTAATGTGCCCAAGGGCATGTGGTTCCGGGGACTGAACCGTGGTCCCTGAGCCTGTCCAAGCAGGCACTTAGTCCACTGAGCTATCTTGCCGGCCCTAAATTAGTTGTTCAGACTACCAGATAAAGCATGCAAACTTGGCCCAAAAAATTAGAAGAGAAAAGCCTTGTGCGCCCACCGCTCATCAGCGCCTCGCTCATCAGCGCCCACCGCTCATCAGCGCCTCGCTCATCAGCGCCTCGCTCATCAGCGCCTCGCTCATCAGCGCCTGGCTCAGCGCCTTCAGCAGAGTCACCGCCAGGCCTCCGGCAGCACCGGGCGTGGGGCTGTGCCTTCGGCTTCAGGGTCATTGGCCCCTGGCGGCGGAGCGCCACCGGTCATGCTTCGGTTCGCTTTGCTTTGTGGACGTCTGGCGCAGTGTTCCCTCTAGAAGCCGCGACCTTCCACTGCCGCTTAAGCTACTAGAGGAAGAGCAGGCTAGCTGCCTCCTTCTTCCCGTCTACCCAGCTTTCAAAGTGACTACGTTTCACGTCTTGTAATCAGCCTTCTCAACACACACGTCCGAAAAATTGTTCGGGCTTCACCTGAGCCTGACTCCACTCCACAGTTGGAAGCTGGAAACCCGGCCACGTGCCCCTCCCCGGCCACGTGCCGCCGTGCCCCTCCCCGGGCGCACCCCTCGGGCTCGACACACCCGGTGTCGCAGCACGCCCTCTGGAAGTTGAAAATCTGGACAATAAAAAGGCCTCCCGCCCGGCCGACCTCCGAAGCAGCTCAGGCACAGGAAGGGTGTCACGCGTCTCCCTGGCAGCCTCCAGGGTGGCCAGGAGCAGCCCTGCCGCGGTGCCCACGACACAATAAAAAACCCTAGCACACGCCATCGCCCAGGAGGAGATCAAACGCACATCGGAAGCAAGCACAGGCATTCTTGCCTCCTCGCTCCACAGCGGGGCAGAAAATCATAAGCTGACTGTGCTAGGTGGGCCGACCGTACTGTTTTCTAAAAGTACTAATTTTCAGAAAGTAACTGTGTACCTAAGGCTATGGACTAAAGTGTGATGTGTTGCTCTATGCATACATGGTAGAAAGATGACTAAGCAATAGACCAGTCACTTCGCACACTTGCTGTTGTCTTACGGTGAGGACACTAAACCTGCTCCGCCGGCCCTTTGGAAATGCTCCGCGTGTCACTGTCACAGTGGGCACCAGGCGCGGCCCGGGTCACTGAAGCGCGCTGCCATCCCACGGAGACTTCACGCCGGTCAGCGCCCCTGCCCCTGCCCCTGCCCTCCTCGCGCCTGGAGATTTCCTGCGTGGTGAGTCTTGTGACCTTCCGCGGAAGATGCGCGTGGTCCTGAGTCCGCGCTTGCATCCTTAGCAATCCGGGAAAACCCGAGTGAACCCTCTGGCTTCTCTTGGTTTTGGCTGACTTCAAGAATCACCAGGTAAGAAAGAAAAACTTGCGTCGTCTGGAGGAAGACAGATCCTCCTTGAGAGGATGACGCCAAGTGAAATAAACCGGGCAGGAGCCTCAGTGCCACGTGTTCCCTCAGACGAGAAGCCCGAACCACGGATGAAGAGCAAAGTAAAGGATGGAGAGCCGCAAGTGCGCCCATCGGTCTCAGGTGGGACGGACGGGGAGATGGCCACTGCAGGGGGTGGCAGAGGAGCGAAGGTGCCCCGGCCGGGCCCCAGCGCCACGCGGGGACGCAGCACCCTGCACTGTGCACACGGCATCATAAGAAAGTTAAAATAAAAACGAGCCGCTGTCCAGAGCACCCAGCTTTGCTTTGGGCGGCAGCCAAGCCGCACGCCGGCTCCAGGCTGTCCTCTAGCACGTGCTGCCGCACACGTGGCTCCCGCTTCCTGTCACATGTCGTCTTTTGCCTGCCTCCCCCACTCTATCTTTAACTGTACAGTCCAGTTCCCAGGAACAGAACCCCTGAATGCCTGTGACTGTCACAAAAGCTCCCGATGGAAACCACCTGCCTTCCCGGTGGGGCCACCCGCCCTCCAGCACCTCTCTGTGACCTCTCTGCCTGTGACCCTACACAAGAGGCTTTGTTTTAGGGACACTCCCCACCTTCTAACCAGCTGGTCTCTGACACAGAGCTCACCCCGTCACTCTGCTTCTCAAGTTTGGCTTGAACTGGTAGCAGAGCCACAGGATTTCCTGCAGGTCTGGTTTTACTGGGTCTGACAGTCCTGGACAGTTCCTTGGGATTTCCTATGTCAAGTGTGCTCGGCTTTTCTTGTCTTTTACAGCTGCGAGTCTATTTCTCTGAAGAGTGCCGATACTTTTAAATGGAAAATTGTACACCAGCTGTAATGCCAAGGTGTGGAGAGTTTGTTGTTATGGCCAGCGATCATTTCTAGGTGCGTACAGCTGGTGGCTCCATCGAGTCCCCTCCCGTTCCTGATATTTCTAGTGCTGTGGCCTTCGTATTTCCTTCCTACCCCACTAGAAGTGCAGCTCTCTACAACACAGGGGGACATAGAGTTGGCATGACCCAGGGGACCTGTCTGCCTTATTTTACATTTAACATACTTATCCTAGACTACTGACACCACCACCAAATGTGAGGAGTGAGGCTTTAAAAATTGCTTATGACGCCTCCACTCTGATCTCCTGAGAGTCTCACACATGCTGTCAGAGCATGCAGCTGCTGCGTGCTGCAGCCTGCCTAACCGCGCTCTGCGTGTGCCCTGCCTGTGCCCTCGGCACTGTCGCTGGTGTCTCCCTCATGTCCAGCCGCCTGCTGCTCCTGGAGGGGCTCATGAGCTTCTGCGGCACGTCAGGGTGCTGGCAGTGGCCATCCAATGTGGTCGTCATTTATCTATGGCTGCATCCAAGTTCCTGTCCTTCCTGGGTGACCCCCGGGTGATAAGAGCATGCCTTGACTTTGCTAGGATATGTCTCTTGTGTCCAACCTAGAAGCAGAGCACATCCTTTCAATAGCTTATTCTTTTTAATTCTAGGAAAGTGCTCTTAAAGTATAGTTTTTAGCGTGTGTCCTGTTCCTTTGCTCTTACTTCCTTCTTCAGAGACTCCTAACTCTTCATAATAGGGCTTTGTTTTCCAACATTTGTCAAAATCTGTTTATAAATTTCTTTAATTCTTTACCAGTTTGAAAATTACTCCTTTACATTTTTCTGTTTCTCATAATGCAGTATTATTGTACTTCTTTGTTGTCGCACTTTCAAAGTTAGGAATTTTCTGAAAATAATTTGGTCTTTAATTTTGAAGTCCGGCTTTCCCTCTTGTTCTCTCTCCCTCTCTGTCCCTCCTCTTTCTCTCTCTGTCTCCCTCCCTCCCTCCCTCCCTTTGTCTCTGTTTCTTTCTCTGTCTCTGTCTTTCTCCCCTTCATATTGGGACAAGCTCAGGACAAGCTTTTGTTTTAATTTTTTCTTTTGTTTTGAGGCGCACTCTCACTAAGTTGGCTGAGCTGGGCTGGAACTTGCAACCCTCCTGCCTCAGCATCCTGGGGTTGTAGAAGTAAGCTCACTGATTCCACACTGGGCCTTTGAAATCCTTCTATGCCACTTACTTGAGATTTTTCTGCTTGTATTTCTTGTGTCCTTTGTATTTCATGCTGTTTTCTGAATTCCCAACGCTGTTTGGAAATTGTGGGTCACTGATCCAATCCATTCTGCAGCCTAACTTTCTTGCCTGCTGTGGTGCACGCTGCTCTTCTGCTTGCCAGGCTCTTGCTCTTTAGGTCATTCTGGGAGATATTCGCCCCAGCCTCACCCGGCCACCACACACACTGCTGGAGGTGGGTGGGAGGGTGGGTGGCTCCTGTTCTCAGGCCAGGCGGGGCCTCGGCAGGGTGCATCGCTTTTCTGGCTCCAGAGAGCTCCCTCTTCCCCTGCATCTGGGAAGTGTGGTGAGCGGAGTTCTTCAGGCCCCTGCTCAGCACGGCTTCGCTCCTTTGGCGCAGGCCGCCTTGATCTGCGCACTGCGCATGCGTGGACGACGCCTGTTCTGGGTCCTGCGAGCCCCGCAGGCGAGGTACAGAAGCGACCCCCACCAACTCCGCACGGCTTTCCAGGCAGCCCTTTTGGTCTTCGTGGGTCCCCGTCCAATCTCTCCTGCTCTCCTGTGCCCTGCACCTCTCCTGCCTCCAAGCCAAGACAACACATTCCTCTGGCAGTTGGCCTTGCATCCCCAGTTGCTTGGCCTGGGACTCATGGGACACTTTGTCACGTTGCAGGCAGCAGAGGCTTCCCCTCTGCGTTTGGTGGCTTCGAATCCATGTTCTTCCGGCCTAGACTGGTCATCTCTGCTGCTAGCCCCGCCGCATCTCCGCAGTCACGCATCTCTAGATGCGTACCCGCTGCTCGCTCTGCGCAGGGGTCTGGGAGCCACGGGGCACCCAAAGCCCTAATTTCCCAGTGTTTGATTTCTTCCCCAGGGGAATCAACCCCCGCTGCTCCGGGAGGTGGCAGGCGCGCCCACAGCGCCGCACGCGTCCTGCTGCTAGGCTCCGCAGACGCCAGTCCCCTTCCCACTGAGGCATTCAGGACCACCCAGGGCGCTGCTGGCCAGCAGAGCAGGCCCCACAAGGAAGCTCCTGGTCGGCCAGGCTAGCTGTGATTCTTCAGCACAACCTAGAGCTGTGTATCATGATTAGTTGACATTCTAAGACCGTGATGGTTAGGATGAATGTCCCCCAAAGTCCATGTGAATAAGTCTGGTCACCGGCCCATGGCACCATGGGGGGATAGAGGAACCTTAGGCATGCAGCCTGGGGGGAGGAAGCGATGCTGTCATCAGGAAGTGATGTCACTGGGGTATAGCCTTCGAAGAGAGTTGTGGGGCCCCAGTTGGTTCCTCCCTTTTCTGCCTCCTGGTCATCATGAGGTGGGATTTTTGTTCACAAGCCACTCCCAGCTGGGATTGGCAGCTTGCTGTAGGCCCCAAGATGACAGGAGCAAGCAAACAGAGCTAACACCTCCAAAACGATAAACCTTTCCTCTTCCTAAGTTGACCGTCTCAGGCATTTTGTCACAGGAAAAGGAAGGTGAGTCACACAGTAATTTCCTTTTCTAGCAATTTATTAGACGGTTCTTGTATGAGTGTCCTGGTTAAAATCCCCCTATGCCTGCCCAACTTATCGTGAGCATTTACCTGTAGTCACAGAGGGGAGACCCTGTGGTGATACCCGGACAGGGTCACGGCTATGGGAGAAGCATGACGCTTGTGCACCGGCTCTCAGAGCACTCAGGATTGTTCAGTACGTATTCTGGGAGTGACCAGCTGAGTCATGCTTGATCTCTTGATTTCTTTATCTTATTTAAGGAAAATAGATATTTCTTTCCAACAATGACTAAAAGGGCTTGCAACAAAAGAGATTTAACAAGACAGTTAAATGAAAAATCTAAAACTTTTTAGAAACAAAAAGAGAAAAAAGTATATTATCTGCTTAGATTAATATTTGCAGTAGAATATAAAAAATAAATTGGACTCAGACTTCTGACACTGAAGGTGAAACAAGAGCACACAAGTCCACAGCCTAATTACCTGGTCAAAGGAAACGTCTCTGTTCAAGGAGGTCCCTTTCATGAGGCTGTGAATGGTGGGAAGTGCGCAGAAAGTGGCGGAGAGTCGGAGCACCTGAGTGGAGCCCCGGTCCACACTGACCAGCTGCTGGATCTTGCATGGATGCCCCAGAAGCCTCCTGCCTGTCACAGGGGCTGATGGCTGAGGGTGGAGTGCTGCACTCCACAAGTGCAGGGTGAATCCAGAACTTTCTCCGGCACTTTCTCCGACCTCCAGTGCCCCCAGAGCGCCCAGACTCCTTCTCTCCTTCTGCCCCGCTGGGGTCAGAAGCCCCTCAAGTGCTGAGCAAAAGCCCTGGCCCCCGTCCGTGAAGCTCAGGGCAGCGGGACCCTTCTGCCAGTGCTGTACTCGGCCTGCCTCGAGGGGCTGGACAGACCTGCTGCCCCTCAGGCTTTGCTGCTGCCCCGTCCACCTGTGTGAACAGTGCCCGTGCCACAGCCAGCTCCTGCGCGACGTATCCTGGGTGTCGCTGGCTGTCCAAGCCTGAGGGGACCCAGTGACACTGCAGTCTCTTTCGTCCACTCTCCGAGCAGGTGTGAGCTGGGTGCGGTGCATGGCTTCCCCGTGCACCTCGCACAGCCACGCAGAGTCTGCGAGGTCAGGTCAGAGTGTGCCCGGCAAGCATGCCCTGCAGTGCCCAGAGCCACCAAGAGCACCTGACCCTGGCACACCCCGAGTACGAGTGCGCTCCTGCACGGTGCCCTGGGACAGGCTATGGGGCCACCTAGGAGGGCCGGGCAGACTGGATCCCTGTCAAGCAAGGGACAGTCTAGAGGGGAGAGAAAGAGAGGCAGGGACAAGGAGTGACAGGAAGAGGGCAGGCATGCAGACAGAGCGGGGCCCTCTCTGAAGAAGAGACACTCCGCTAAGCGTGGAGTGGTGGGAGCGTTTGCGGTGCAGTCATGCTGAGACGCACACCTGGCTTGCATCCTCTGCAGGAGCTGCTGTGTAGCTGTCGCTCTGTGAAAACCTTACACTGGCGAGTAAATGAGCACCCCCCCCCACGAGTGCTGCGAGCCACCTCAGCAGGCCACTCGGATCCCACTGCAGGCTGTCGGGATCCCAGGGCATAGTCCTCAGGCAGAAGCACAGGCCACTGCTGTTTATGGCAGCATCTGAAGTCCACGGAAGACTTGAGGGACGGGGCCAAGGCTGAGAGTCCTGACGGGGTCTTCACCTGGACCGCGTCAGCGCAGAGCTGAATTACAGGGCAGTGGCTGGGGAGCCTGGAGCTCCCGCAGGACAGCTGCATGCTGTCTGGGGAGAAAAGCCCAATTCTGTGTCATAAGTGTTGCATAAGCACATAGTAGGGAGTGACGAGTTTCCATTTTTCTGCATCTTAGGTAGGGAAGGAGGAGGGATGCAAAAGAAATTCAGACTTCATGTGCGTGTGCCAACTCACCTCGATGTATGAAACCACTGTACATGCACACATAGACTAGTAGAGTGAATATTAAAATATATTGTGAATATATATTATACATGTATTGTAAATATTAATATTAAAAAAGGAAACATTGGGAGGTCGCTCATCCAATGGTGTACACTGCACTGTGGCTTGCTAGCAAAGCGGGAGGCAGGTTGCACACCCTGGTGCTGGCTGGAGACTCTTCCTGCTAGCGAAACCATCTCCACTTGCCAGTCACGCCAGAGCCAGCCCTGCTCGTAGGAAGGGGCCTTTTGGAGCGCAGCCACCGGCGCGAGCCCTGGGCCTTTGCGCTGTGCTACATCCCCAGCGCGTGTGTTTGTTTCTGGTTTCTCCCCTTCCTTTTCTTTTTTGTGAGCCAGGGTCCTACCGAGCTGCTCGGGCCAGCCCCAGCTCGGCCTCCGGTGCACTGCAATTGCTCACGTGTGCATGCTGCCAGTCTGTCTGCTCAGAGCTTTAATCAAATGGTGATTCTCACATGCTCCCGAACATGAATCTCTGCCCAGGAGACCCAGAAATTTTCATCTTAGTAACGTCTCCGAGGAGGGAGCCAGCACTCGCCTTACTTCCTCCTCTTGGGGACCTGGGCAAGGGTGAGGAAGGCAGGGCCTGGCTCCGGGACCCCCAGAGCAGCCCCACCAGGACTCTGGTGTCTGCAAAGTCCCAAGGGCACTGGCTGGCCTTGTTTTCAGAGGCATTGGAAAGGCTAGGAAGGTGACAACGGGACCCTGAACTGGAAGGCAGCAGACACTGACGCGGACCCTACTCATTTTTGGAAAGTTGCCTGCTACCTGCACAGTTGTCACTGCCTTCTGCCTCCCAGACATAGGCAGTCTCTCCCCAGAGAAACGCGACTGGGGCTGGCTGTTCGCCAGCATGGCCAGCACTGTTTATTTAAGTGTCAGCTAGAAGGACCAAGAGGCGTTAAGATGCTAGGAGCAGGCAAAAAGCCCAACTGAAAAGCAACTGAAAACCTTTGTGCAATAGAAAATAGAAGCTGAAGAGGTGCCATGAGGGTTGGCTCGCCTTGGGGATGAGGCGGGCTTGCTCTGTCTCGTGTAGGGGCAAGCTGGTGCTAGAGCAAACCCCAGGAAGGCCGAACCCCAGACTCATGCCCACCCTGTACCCAGCTGCAGCTGACGGAACTGCCGTAGCTGCCTGAGGGAGGGCAACCACCTTTCTCTGGAAAAGCACATCTCTAGCATCTTTACTCACTGAAGTTTAGGGCACATTTGGTCTATGCCATAAACATCTAGGAAACATGATACAGAAAACCTTTTTTTTTTAATTTAACTGTCAAGAAAGTGTATAGTATTATAATACAATGGCACATTGTTCATTTTCTCAGATTGGTTGTTGGAATTGTTCACTGTTAATAGTGCAAATAGATAATTTTTAATTATCCACAAGTAATGTTTCACTATATTGTGATTCTTTTATTTTTTTAGAACAGTGTCTACAGGGTCTCACTATGCAGATTGGACTTGTAGTGATTCTCTTGTGTTCAGCCTCCCAAGCGCTGGGATTATGGGTACGCGCCACCATGCCCAGTCCCACTCACCCTCTCAGCACGCCGCGGGGCAGGGCCGGCATGGCAGGCCGGGAATCGAATCCCAGCTGCTGTGCTCTGCCTAAGCAGGTGCTTTAGTCTCCTGAGCTATCTGGCCGGCCTGTATTGTGATTCTTGAAGCATGCAATTAAATATTCTGAGGCCCCTATGCCTCAGCCAGTGCCCTGAGCACCACCTTAAACCATCCTTCGAACAACTTGAGGAGCTGGTATAGTCACACGTACGCTCAGAGCTGGTAGGTTCTGGAGTCAGCAGCTGTGTTCTGAAAATCTGTACACCAAGACCGGGGATGTCAGCTCTCGGCCACCCGAGGTCCCCAGGAATCGAGGAGAGAGCGATGGTTTGTGCCACAGTTACTCACCAGGGCATTTCTCCTCGCCCTTTCTTTTATGTTTGCTGTTCATGACAAGTTTAAGCATATGCAAATTGTGCTGATATCAAAGAAAGTGGTTTTATTTTGCTTCATTCCTAATAATTTAAATTTTGGAAGTCTGGAACTTTTTCTTGGCATTTAATCTGACTATTTCCCCCCTTGTTGTGTGTAGGCTGCTCGTAGGGGCTTCAGGGCGCGGGGCTCCGGCGCTGCTGGGTCTAAAGCGAAGAAGACTTGGAAATGGAGCAGCAGCATCGCTGGGCAGCAGCAGGCCGCGGCAGAACGTGCAGGCGGAGAGGCTGCCACCGCCTTCACTTCAGGGTGGAGCTCACCGGTGAGGCTGCCCCAGACCAGGCCCCAGCTTCAAGGCACCATCAGCATCGATGTTAGAGAACAGGAGCAACAGTGTTAAAGGGTAACAATGTTAGAACACAGTCAGCAGCTATGTGAGAAAGGAAGCAGAACTCCCGGGAGCAGGAGGGCAGCAGCCCAGGCTTCTCTTGGCTCTCTCTAGTCCCCGGGACCAGGGTCAAGGCTCCTTCACCAGTGGCGCCTTTGGGAGGCAGAGGGAACCTGAAGAGGCGGTCTGCAGGGAGGGCCGCGTCGCTGGGGTTCTCGAGGAGGGGACCCTATTCTATTCCTCTCTTTTTGGTGTCTGATCAGGAGATGGTGGGGCCTCCTTGTCCTGCTTTATGTCTGGATTCCCCCAAAGCACCTAGGAGCCATGGGGGTGGGTGTCCAGAAGGGGCTGAATGTAGCATTTGTGATTGATTCGTGGTCCAAGACGCTGGGACTAAGGGTGTGAGTGCTACGCCTGGCCTGGGCGGGTTGTAGGCACACAGGATAAGGGACAGAAAGAGCTCTCTCTCTCTCTCTCTCTCTCTCTCTCTCTCTCTCTCTCTCTCTCTCTTTCCTCCCTCATTGCTTTTGCTATTTTCCACCACCATGAATGGCTGCCCTCTGCCATGTACCACCCTGCCTCAGAGCCAGCCAAGTATGGACCGAACCCTCCACACTCTGTGAGCTAATCAGCCTTTCCTGCCTCAACACATGGGCGCTGGGTATTTTGTCTCAGCAGGAGAAAAGCACCTAAGGCGCTCCTCCGCTCCGAGCTCCTGGCACTAGGCCCTGCGCTGCCACTGCGCTCTCCTGAGCAGAGTCCTCCGAATGCTTGAGCCAGTGAGGCCTGCGCCCCTTCTAAGTTGCTTCATCCCAGTCATTTGCTCGAGGGATGGAACCCGACAAACATACCTGGGGTTCTCCAGGGCGACTTTTCAGACTACCTGCAACACGCTGCCTCTTGCTGGCTCTGTGCTTGTGTTCCTGGCCAGGCACTGACCAGCACTCGGAGTTTCCCTTCATCCGCTGGCTGGACCCCGGCTGCCCTCTCCATCCACCCTGGGCTCACGCGCTGTTGGAGTCCTGCAGCTGAAGGGAATAATAGCACAATTTCTGTTTAGAGAGTGCTTTACTCACAACATTGAATTCTGACCCCCTGAAGTCACCCAGTGAGCCCTTGCCTCTCCATTTCCGTGTGTCGCCCTCAACCCCAAACCCTATCTCCAAGTGTTCGGTGGCCACAGAACTGTCATAGGCCTGGCTTAGGGACAGATAAGCAGGGCACCAGGAGGAGACCACTGCTGCCAGCGGTGCTTCTTCGCTGTTTCTTTCTCTAAAACGGATGTGGAATCCCAGTGGTGCCCGCCGAAGACCGTCTCTGCGGATCCCTGGCGATCCCGTGTCACGCGGTTAGGGCTCCACCTGCCTGCTCTTCTGGCCTCTCTTTTCCAGGGTATTTATAAAGCATCTCAGAAGACACAGATGAGACCTTCTTGTGGAGTGGAGAACAGATTTGCGTCCGACCTGAGCTGTCAGAGGGAAGGCGTGTGCACGGGCTGCTGGGCATCCCTCGGGGACCTCCCCCGCAAGGCTGGCCACAGCCGCTCTGTGTCACCTTGTGCCACCTGGTGCTTGGGGGGCCAGTGCAGACAGAATGCCTTTACTCTGGCTTCTGCTGTTGTAATAAATAATAAACTCCCTTTCTCTGTCTGAGCCAGGGTTTTATGAATTCTCCCAGCATTCGTGAAACTGCCAGACTAATTTATTAGTTTGCAAGTAGAGTGCAATAAATTCTGAGAAAAGATCCCATTTTACCACATAGCTGCAACATAGATGGGCCCTGATGTGCACCACCTTCTCTGGGACACTGATTGGTGCTAAGGAGCGTGGACCACGGGTTCCGGTCCAGATGGTGAAAAAGGAAAACATCCACTGTGCTGCCGTCACTGCCTGTTTCCTTACAGAGCACAGAATCGGGGCGTGGGGGCGCTCTTCTGCACTCTGCAGAGGCTGTGTCTTGTGGCTCTGAGCAAAGAGTTCGTTTCTCCCCAGTCAAGCCGTGTGTTGTGCTCAGGAGTCCACTTGTCCCATCGACAGTGACCCACAGCCCCAGAGAGACACATCTGTTGTGGGGCTCGCTTGGGGTCCTCTCTGGAAACGCCCCCGGCACACTGGAAACTCCGCAGAGGGAGGCTGAGGTCGGAGGTGGCACCCAGAGGCCGGCTCCCTGGTGGCCGGAGTCCGGCCTCGTGGCCGGGCCGTGTCCCCAAGGCCGGCAGCGGTGCTAGCCAGAGGACGCATGCACACACCAGGTGTCTGGGGCCCTTCCAGCTCTGTTACGGCCTTGTCTTAGGTACTTTCCTCTCATTGCTGAGACAAAATACTCGATATCCTAAATTAAGGAAGGAAACGTTTATTTAGCTCCCGGTTTGTGGAGGTTTCAGTCCGTAATCAGCTGGCTCCAAGGCAGGGAGCAGGGCCCAGGGGCAGCAGTCCAAGGTGGCAGGAGACAGCAAAGCAGCAAGCGTGAAGGGAGAGGACCAGCCTCTAGTCGTGCCTTAGGTCGTGATCAGGCTCCCCGCCCGGGCGGGTGCAGCGCTCACACCACCTGTGCCCTCCCCTTGCACGGGCTCAGGGTGTTTACAAAGGGAGGCCCTGGCCCCTGCTGAGTCACTTAGTTACACTTCTAAACTTCTCAGGTTGACACAGTGAGCAGCGTCCTAGAGATAAGGGTGGGTCCCCTGCACCCCAGCATGTGGAACTGCTGGTTGCCCGGTCGAGCTTCTCCAGTTGGCACAGGGTCACAACACATCAGCCATCGCAGGCCCTTACTGTCCTTGGCCAAAGCCAGTCTCCTCTCCATTTTCCCATGCCAGCACTTTGTCTTCACTTGCATACCCTGCTGTCCCTGTCCCTTCCCCCCTCATGTCTTCCTTGACTTCCTCCCAGCCTCTGAGAGGCACACGGGTCCTTTCTGCCTCGCCTGGAGCTGCCCTCTTCCTGGGTGGGTCCTGGCCCCAGAGCCCCCAGGCCTCCTCCTGGCCTGCGCTGAGTGTCCCTGCACTCCTCCGCATTTGTAGCCACCCGTGTGCCATCCTTTCCTACAGAGCTGACCATCATGCCAGCGGACCGGTGTGCTCGGCTGCTGCTCCATGGGCAGCACAGCCCTGGGCACAGAGAGGACCCAGACCCCGCCGAATCAGAAGCCAGAAGCGGCTGCCACATGCACTTACAGATGGGAAAGCCAGGCTGGCCCAGCTCAGGGAGGTTAACTGCAGCCCAAGGCAGAAAGTTGCTAAGTGAGAAGCCTGCTTGGATAGTGGGTTCCAGGGATGAGGTCAGCCCGCTTCCTATGGCAGCCCCCTGCAACTCTTCCTGAGGCCTGGAAGTGGGTTGGGGCTGCTTAGGGGATGAAGGGATGTGAGACTTACTATAAAAGGGGAAAAAGGAAGAAAAGATGAAATGGAGGGAGAGTAGGAAAGCAAGAGGGAGGGAGGGAGGGAGGGAATAAAGCAGCACTCCGCACGTGCAGGGGAAGCCCACCCAGCTCTAGGCAGCAAGGAGGGTGATAATCAGTTGTGCAGGTCCGGATGAGCTCTCCGGCTCTGTCCTTTCCTCTGCACTTGGCAGGGAGCATGACACTGATAACGCCAGCAGAGAGTCCCAGCTGACAGCGTGGTGCCACTTCTCCGATTCATGGGTCTAGGGTGCGCAGGAACCTCCCAGCCCCACGATCACCAGGCACAGTTTTCCGGCCCTCAGCCACGCAGCCCTGTGCTCCGCTGCCTCCTCCTGCACAGGCAGCTTCCAGGGTGATTTGTGGCTCCTTCAAGTCCCTGTTCAAAGTCTCAGGCTGGGAGCAGCCAGGGAGGAGCAAACAAAAGGGCAGACTCCAGAATGCACTGCCTGCGCCAAGCGAGCCTCAGCTGCCCACTGCAGTAGCTGCCTGGAGGGGACACTTGGAGAGACACACCCTAGCTCTGTCCTGAGACTGGAGACTGGAGCAGGCAGGGCAGGTGTCGTGGCTTGGAGCTTGCAAGGGGAAATGATCCATATAGGACACTTAATTATAAGATTATTTCATAAGTCACCCAAAGAAAATATATAGAGAGTGCAAAAAATCTGTCCACACCAAAGAACCCGGCTGAGGGCCTGCATCCCACGGCACTGTCCTGCATGAGCCCAGCAGGAGGCCTAGACCCCATGATGGTGCCTCACGCAAGCAAGGTCTGCTTCATGGAACTGGGCTGGGAAGGCCCAAGATCGGGGTGGAAGCCAGAAAGTCAGTGCCACAGGGATGAAGGGTCGGTGTCGGCAGCTGAGGGATCTGCGCTGGGGCCAGGAAGTGACGCACGAGCAAGCAGCAGAGCTCCCCTGCAGGTACCACAGCATCCTCAGCCACGGTGAGGTCCCGAGCTCCTCTGAGGGTGAGGAAAGCTGAGCGGGATCAGGAAAGCCGACACAACAAGCTTCTCCAGGAGGCTGAGCAGAGCACTATCCTCCCCTCCGGAGCCAGGAAGTGATGCTCAGGGTGAGGACCGGAGCTCCCCGAAAGTGAACCATAGTCATTCTCAGCGACAACGAGGTGCCGAACTCTTCCAGCTGTGAGAACAGCCAAGTTCACCGTGAAAGCCAGCAGGACAAGCTCCTCTAGGAGAACCACCAGCCCCCAGCAGCCTCTAAACTTCTTCCCTCCAGCTTTGCCTTTTATGCTGCTAGTGGCAATTCTCAGGTGGCCTTCTGCCTTCACAGCCGGGGGTGCCAGCCAACCACCAGTTGCCAATCCCCGGAGCAGGCTTCTCCTGGAGGAAAATGCAATCAGAGTCCCCTCTCCAGGGAGCGTAGATGACTCACGTTTTATCTGGTGAGACACAGAGTGATCCTGGGGGGCTCAAAGCAACAGGGCTCTCAGAATCTGCCACAGAGCAGGACCTTTGTGAGATGCTGCTGGATGTCCTGAGATGTAACTGCACATCCTGAGATGCTGCCAGATGTCCTGGGATGCTGCTGTAGACATTGTGAGATGCTGCTGGATGACCACATGAGCCCCGCCCGTGCAAAGCCCCCCGCTGCCTGCCCTGAGCTCTGGCTGCTCTCCCCCAAGCCAGAGGCCCAGGTCCTTCGGGACGATCGCAGCTGGAAACTAGTCTTCAGACTCCCAGCGACAGGAGAGCTTCTCACTCCAAAGCCACCAGTGGCCTCACCGGAATACCAACATCTGCTTCAGAAATAAGCTTGGGTCCTTGAAATATGAGCACACGGTGCAGTGGAAGCGGCGGTGGTGCTGCTCAGCAAACACCCTCACCTCCTTAACGACTGTGTCCTTCATCAGACGTCAGCGTCTCTGCAGAGGAAGCGCTTGCTAAACAAGAAAGGAAAAGCACTGAGCTGAAGTGTAAGGACCAACGTTAAGAAATTGAGGGGATGATATAAGCCCAGACATTGCCAGTTATTTTTATTTTACCTCACAGAAATGATCACTAAATGTCTGGCCTTAAAGTTGGCTGTCACAAGCCCTTGTCCCTCCACTCCCTATCATAGGGTGGTCATGACCCGGTGGCCACCATGCTTAAAGCAAGCGCATGACCACAGAGCGCAGAAGTGCTGCAGCTTACTGAGCCTAGCCCCTCTGCCACCCACGTGGGACACGGGTGGGTCGGCAGTGGCGCGCGATTTCCACGCGTGGAAGCTCAGCGCCAGCAGCGCAGTCTTTCTGCGCTGGCCTCCATTTCCTCCTACAGCACCACACACCCTCTCCGTGGCCATGACCAAATTATTGTCAAACAGTGCTCAGCTGAATTCCTATGCTTTTTATAAACAATTTCACTGTATAGCAGTCAAGTTATTTTCACAGTAAAGGTGCAGAGCAAAACACCCCATTACCCAATAGGTCAAAATGCTCTTGTCTTAACTCATGTAATTCAGGGTGTTTCAGGTTATGTCAGGGCCAGCTCTGCTGAGCTGGGCCACCAGCAGCTGTGGCAGAAACTGCAGAGGCAGAATGAGCCACGGCTGAGGCTTGGGGTGGGAGTTTCCTCACGCCGGGCTGTGTGCCACCGCCACAGCAGGATCAGCACAGCAGGAGGAGCACAAGGCAACACGGTGAAGGCTGAGGGGACGTGCAGGATTCGGCCTGGAGGGCACTGTCCTTGGCCAAGGGGAAGCACATACAAGGCCCTGCAGGCGTGGGCTGTTCTGTTGAGCTGTGCTACGACGCGGTGGATGGAGACCCTCATGCTTGAGCTCCATGACCCTGCAAAGGGCCGGGGTGGCCAGTGAGCGGCTGGCCCGGGGCGGGACGTGCATGCAGCTCCCTCTGTTGCTGCAGCGCGGTGCCGACCTCATCACCCTGTGCGGCGCTGACTGCCCAGATCCCAGAGGCCTTGCCTGTGGAATGGCACCAACGGGAAGCACAGCTCTTCTGGACAGGCAGCTTTGAGGGGACATGGGCTTGGCTAAGGCTGTGTCTCGATGTCCTCCCAAGGTCGCATGCAATCATCGGTGGGGCCTTTTCAGAGTTGGATCTAGGATGTGTGATGCTGGGACCGATGGTGTGTGGCTGCGGAACATGTCTGCTGATTGGTTTGCATGCTTCTGGGGTGCATAGCGCTAGTCCTCCTGGGTGTGGGCATCAACGGCTCCAAGGTCTCCATAGGACATGAGGGACAAAGTTACTGCTGGCACTTGCTGACTGACACTTCAGTTTTGCTACCTTCTGCCCCCCAAGGACTGTTTCTCCCCTGAGATGCCCTCTGCCATGTGCCACACTGCCTTGGAGCCAGCCAACTACCGACTGAAACCTCTGCAAACTGTGAGCTAAATAAGTCTTTCCTCCTTCAACTTTGGGTTTTGAATTCTTTGTCTTAGCTGCAAGAAAAGTAACTAAGACCGAGTCCTTGGCCCACCGCGAGAGGCAAATGTCATGAAGGAAGGAGGGAAGGAGTGGGATGCCAGCATCCCTAGCATACCCGACCTGACAGATCTTGAGGTGCAGTCAGGAGGAAAGACAGAAAGCCGAACATGGTCCAAGGCCACTTCTGAGCCCTGGGAAAGCGGGGGCCCTCCCCTGAACGCATCCCCTCTGCGCTCACCAGAGTCCATCGGCGCGGTATACTGGTGCGGTTTCCACTCCCAACCTTCTAGCCAGTGCACCCGCACTTTCCCTTGGTTCACAGCCTGGGCCCTTTCCTGTGGCCACTGCCACAAACTGCCGCAGCCCTTCTCTCTCATACATCTGAAGGCTGCAAGTCTGAAGTGAAGCTGGGAGCGGGCTGGGCTCCTGTTGAGGCTCTGAGGCAGTCTGTCTCTCTGACCTCATCCTGGCTTTGGGTGTGGCTGACATCCTGGGTGCTCCTCCTGGGCTCGAGGCTGAGTCACGGCAGTTTCCACCTTGGTCATCACACAGCTTGCCCAGATCTCCTTTGTGTCTCTGCCCAAGTCTCTGTCCTTCAACCACTGGTTAGGAATCGAGCACTTTCTTGGGATACAGCTTGACCCTTATATTCCAGTGCACAGCAAATGTCACTGTGGAACCCTCCCAGGACGTCAGCATGAGATGCGGCATCAGAGCTCTGGTGGGACTGGCGAGGGCTGGAGCACAGTGTGGACAGTGCCCTCCCTCAGCCCTCCACTTGCAGGAAGCTGCTGCTGACTCCGCCACTGCCAGCTGTCCACACGCCCGAGAGCCCCGCGCCAGCCCGGGCTGTTCTTCTTGGAGCGCCTGCTCCCTTACTACCTCTTTAATTTCACACTCATTTGCTGGCTTGTTTCTCTGTCCCCAAGCATGTAAGCGCCAAGAAAGTGGACTGTTCTGTCCTTCTCCGTGCCCTTGGAGGCTTGCTGCGCTCCTGCTGCGCTAGAAGCTCTCCAGGCACGTGCATTGGATGAAGGAAGAACACCATAGTGAATACGCTGGCGCAAACGAGCCTTGCAAACACAGCTGTCCCGCCGCCCGGGCTGCCACCGCCTTAGCTTTGCTTCCTGCCTCTTCCCCGACACCTGCAGACCTGCCATGGAAAGGAAAAGCCACGCAGTTCAAACCTAGTTCTTCCACCTAGTGAGACTGTCCTGGGCTATTATTTGAACACAGGAATAAACTAGACTCTTTCTGCCCACACTATTTGTGGTTGTTGAAACATCAGATTTTCTTGATTTTTTTTATTTTCAGAAAATCACTGCAAATCACTTATTTCATTTGTGAGAATCATGAGTGCACCTCTGTTATTTCAGCATTTAGGAACCATTCTCAATCCAAATTAAGTAAAATCATAAATGCACAGTAGTGAAAATACTCAAAGGTCCAAGGTGAGGGAACCCATGGCAGGATGATGCGTTGGTCCCCCCACCCCCGCCAAGGCAAGGGTCCCTCCCCCCTCGGAGGACCAGGCTCTGCGAGTGACCTGTGGAAGAGCAAGAATAGCTAACAGGGAGGGGACAGAAGACGGCACTGGAGACACAGGAGAATGAGCGAGTCCCTGAACGCGGAGCAATGACGGCTGAGGCGTGTGGAAGGCAGCCCTGCCATGCGGTGCAGGTCGCGCAGCCCGGGGACCACCTCAGGGGAGGACGCTGGGCTCTCAGGGGACCTCCAGGCCGGCCCCTTCCCACACACCCACTTCTCCCTTCCCTGAAGCTCCAGAGCCCCAGTCCAAGCGCCGCCCCCGCGTCTGGCTGCTGCTCCTCGGCTCGCAGGCTCGGGCCAGCGCCGTGCTCCAGTTTAGCTGGCTGCGACCTAACCTGGGCGGGTCAGCGTCGGCTGGAGAGAGCGCTCGCGCTGGGCCGGGTGGTCCTCCCGCGAGGTCCCCGCTGGGCAGTGGGGTGTGGGGAGGCAGCGAGCGCCACAGCTGCGTCCGGCGGGGTCCTGCAGGGACAGCGCGGCCGGCGCGTGCGGTCCGCACCCCCGCAGCCCCGCAGGGCGCCAGGCCATGGCGACCGCGGGGCGTTCCAGATCCGTGGTCACGTAATCAGCTGAACTGCTCTCAGTGTCACTGCAGGTCACTGGCGTGAATAAGCTTCATGAGTGCCCCACGTGGTGGCCGTTGGTGCCGGATCTCATGGCCGCTGACGAGGGGCGAAGGTGTCAGGCGAGGCTCTCGGCAGCAGCTGCTCTCAGGAGAGTCACCCGCCCGCGGCAAAGCGTGATGCATAAGGCAGAGCTGGCCTGCGCCCGTGCAGGAAGGTCAGCAAGCTCAGCGGCCCACAGCGCGAGCACAGAAGGCGCCCGCAGCACAGGGCGGGGTCGGGCTGTCCCGGGGACACTGGCCCCGGCGGAAGTGGGCGGCATCCAGCTCCTGTGTGTGCAGCGAGCTGAAGTCTGCCCAAGTCACAGCTAACTGCGGGGTTCCATCCTGGAGCTCCCCAGAAGCGGGGAAGCTGGGATGGCGGTCCACATCCGGGCAGAGGTCCGTTCCATCGGTCACCAGCTTAGGAGAAAACACAGGGTTTGCTGAATGTGTACCGCGCTAGTGCCACCGCGACATCTGAATAGCATAACAGAGCCATTGCAGATTAAATTTGTTTGTGCTTTTTAAAGATTTTCAAATGTGGAAACTAAATATTAAAAAATTATGCTAATGTTAAAAAATAGTTCTGTACATGTAGAACAACAATAAGCAGGAAAAAAGTTACTAAATAGAAAATTATCTGCTTTAGGTAGATCCAACTGATAACAGCTGGTTAAATTTGGAGTAAAATTTAAATGCACCGATGTCAGCCTGTGTTTTATTGTATAGGCTTGACTTACACCTGATCCTCCATGAAAAGCTTGCCACAGACCCTTCAGTTGAGCTGAATGAAAAAATATTTACAGTCTGGGAAACTGTGATTATTCAGAAAGTAGGTTTCACAATTTTTAAAAATTATTTATTTATTTGGTTCAAGGTCTCACTATGCAGCTTGGACTCTTGGTGATCCTCCTGTCTCAGCCTCCCCAGCGCTGGGATCACAGGCATGCGTGGCCAGTACACCTTGCAGTACGGGTCACTAAACCTGGGTCTTGGCACTTGCCAGGCAGGCACTTAGACCACCGAGCTATCTTCCCAGCCCCAGATTTCACTCTTTCTAAGTAATCAAAAAGAAAAAAAAGTCTGGTAAAAATATCTATTTTAAAAACACGTGTCACTGTAAGAAAAAAGTCCACCTTTTCCTGGCGCTGGTTTATAGTGTATCTATTTATGGAATACTTCCACAGCACATATATGAGCTGCAGCATCACCCACATGACGCTTCCTTCCCCAGTGAGTCCAGGCTGCCTCAGACCTGAGGGGGGACTGCTGTCCGCAGGAAGGGTCGCAGGGAGACGCATAGCAGCAGCCACACAAGTGACGACGCAGCTCTGAGGACAACGGCAAGTCCTCCTGCTCCCCCTGTCACCCAGGAGGTCAGCCGAGGGCTGCCAAGGGTCAAGGCCCACCTGGGGAGCATCCCAGGGAGGACAGCGGGCACCCGCTGCCATGCTGGCAGGTGTGGGTGAAGACTGAATTGCAGTCCCAGGCCAAAGGACACGAAAGTGCCCCCCTATGCCTCGTGGGTGAACCCCGAAGACGGCGGCTACAGGGCCAAGAAGAGGGACATGGGGGGCTGTGTCCGCAGCCTCCATGGACTGTGTTTCTCTGCGACAAGCACAAGGAGCAGAGCCAAAGTGGACTACAAGCGTCTCCTGTGGGTTAAAAGAAAGAGAGGTGGGCCTGAGGCCTTGATTTCCCGTTAGCTAACTCCTGACTTGGAAAGAAGATGGCTACATTAAGTGACCTGCAGCGTCCCCCGCTTCCTTCAGAAAGGGACGATGGTTGGCTGAGGAGCTTGCCCTGCCCCAGAGCTCCGCACAGAGCGAGGCTTTGCACTGAGGCCTTTGCTTCTTGTTCAGTGAATTAATATAGGCAGAAGAGAGTGTAGAGCCGAGCGAGCCTCAGAGAAGCTGCTAGGGGAGCCCCGGGCTAGGGACACTGGGGAGACCTGCGGAAGCAGGGCTGCTGCTCACCCTTAGCAGAGCTGTGCCTGGGCCCAGAGCCACAGAGGTGATGCAGCGCCAGGGCCGAGGGCCACGGCCTCCACATGGCTGTGCTGGCCATTGTGGGCCATGGGGTTCAGCGTCCCTGGAGAGGGGGAGGGCTCGTGGGGTCCTACTTCAGGAAGGTTTCTCTGGTCACAGTAGCCAGGAGGCACTGCAGGGGCTTCAGTAAGGGGCAGCAAGATGCCAGAGCAGGGAGGTGGGCAGGAGCAGGGTGAGGACAGCTCCCTCCCGGGGCGCTAGAGCTGCTGCCTCAGGCTGGGGTTGGAGTGAGCCGGGCACCTTTCACAGAGAGCAGAGGGACATGGAGAAGATGCACCACAGGCTGTGCCCGGAGGGCCTGGCCTCTGTGGGTCACGGGATATCCTGTGGAGCCTAAACAGGGAGGGTGCATGGCCTCAGGCAGCAGAGGGCCCTAGGGCTCAAGGCAGCTCCTGCTAGGTAGGACTCCCCATGATGCTGACCCCTGGAAGTATTTCCTGTGTGGCTGTGGTTACTCTGGAGCATCCTCATGGCTGGTGACTGAACGTAGGCCATAGAGCTGCGCATGTTTCACTCAGGCAGGGAAGGGAGTGGTACCTTCCAGAAAGTTCTTCACATGGAGGAAATACCCAAGTCGATGCACTAAGGAAAATGGCCTACTTCAGCAGGCAGCTGAGGGTTCTGTCTGAGCCCAGTTGCCTTGTGCCTGGAGGACGCACCCCGGAGGCCAGCCTAGGGTCACAGCGCAAGCACAGAGAGAAAGAGGCTGCCCCTCTCCCTTCTTCCAGGCAGCTCTGCCTGAACCCTCAGGCTAGGCCACCCCTAACCCTTCCTAATTCTCCAGACCCCCTAGGAGCCATCAACACTCGGGCCTTGGGGAGACTCCAGACCCAACCACTGTGTAGAGGCTCCATGGAGACACAGGACTCCAAATACTCAGAACCCACTCTTGGGAAACACACAGAGCCCTCATGGGAAGGAGAAACTGAGGCACCACTTGATTCCTGCTTGCAGAATGCAGTGGAGTGCGTGTGAACGTGCTATGCACGAGAAGTAGGTGAGGGCCGACTCTTAGCTGCTGCCTCTGCTCCCAAGCAGGCTGGAGTCCTACAGGCCTTCGAGGCAGGGGAAGCCCCATGCACAGGCACAGGAGAGACCGTCCGGGTGGGGCAGGGGGTGAGATCTTGGCTCCCTGCCAGGCACACAGTCCAACAGAGCAAAGACCCTCACAGGGGCGGCTCTAGGCTGCCCCGGCACTAGCCCCAGCCCCTCCCTCCCCTTTCACTAACAAGTGACCTGGGTGGGCATCATGCAAGGGCAAACTCTCACTGCTTTCCTCAGTGCCCGTCACTTACCAGGTCCAGGTCCAGCTCCTGTCCTATCTGCCAGGGCAGCTCTACCTCCACCCTTCTGCCCAGAGCACAAAAGCCACGTGCTCTGCCACCATCAGCCTGTCACCTCCTCCTGTCCTCCACGCAGCAGTGGCCTCCAGGTCACTGCAGAAGTGTGCGCTGCAGAGCCGCAGGGCTCGGCTGCACGGCCCGGGAGCAAGGTGGCTTGGGGCCTGGGAAGCTGCTGCTCTCGCTCATCTGTGTGCTGTGGGCCGAGGCCCACTGCTTCTCAGCATGCGGCTGCTGTCTGCTTGTGCGGACACAGTGGGAGAGGTGCTGGTGCCCCTGGCCCAAGGAAGCAGGCAGTGTGGACATGGAGGGGCCGGGCCGGAGGGTGCTGCTCCCAGGGTGGACTGGAGAGGAGCCTGCTCTGGGCCACAGAGGGCCACATTTGCTGGGCCACCAGGAAGTTCTGGAACTCTCCCCCTCCTATCAACCGAGGCGCCTGCTTCCAAGGGCCAGGGAGGATGCAGAGAGGGGAGGGAGAACCCCTGTGGCGGTCCTTAGCATACTCTGGGGGTCGTGTCGTCAAGCCATCACAGGGACCTCCTGTGCACAGCCCACAGGACGATGGGAGCTAGGGGTCACTCTGACCCCAAGAAAATACTTGGGGGTGGTCTGTTCTGCCCAGGTGACCAAAAAGCTCCTACTCAGAGCCGGCCAGGCCCAAGTGGCCTGCTGTCACACCTGGGCTCTGAAGCGAGAGTCTGGTGGGCACACCTGGGCACAGAGGTGGGCGGTGTTGCCTGCTGCTGTCTTCAAGTGAGTGGGTTACAGCAGACTCCTCCCCATCCATGTCCATGCCACCTGTGTGGCCACAGCACCTCTGCTTTCCCTCCCCAACCCTAGAAAACAATCCTTGTCCTGAGATTGGGACCCCTAAATATATGTTTATTTAAATATAATTTTATGCTTAGATTAGGAAACAAAATACAGGATTAGAACAGTGGCACCCTGGGTTGCAAACTTACTTCGTGCTCTGATTTTGGAAAAGATGCTCACCTTTGTGTTCATGCAGGAGAAAGGCCATGGGGATGTTCGTCACCCGATACAGAGTTGGCAAACGAAAACAAGTTTTTCCAAGTGCTCTGTTTGTGAACCAGATTGTTTGCAAACAAATCTTCCACGAGCCAAGATACCACTGTACAATATCACCCAAAACATTTTTGGCAACTTTTTTCCCCTCAACATAATTTCCTAGACGTTGGCTTCCTTCCAGTGCTGTGCACACAGCGCAGCCGGGTCTCCACTGCTGTGAACTTTCTTAGACGCTGGCTTCCTTCCAGTGCTGCGGACACAGCGAAGCTTGGGTCTCCACTGCTGTGAACTTTCCTCCAATCTCTCCTGCACTTACGCAAGCGCTATCTGTAATCAAGGCCTAAAAGCGTCTTCAACGAACCTGATGCGCTGTGTGCTTTCCAACGCGTTTGCACCAACTTGTGTTCCTGCCAGTGCTGAACAAACGTTGTCCTTCCCCCACCAGCTGCTGACCCCTGCTATTGTCAGGCTTTCCAGTGTCGCTAGGTTTGCGGAAGTGGACAGTCCTTCTTACTGCAGGTGCCGCTCACTCACAGACTCGAGGAGAGTTTCGGGTTTTGGCTGATCGTCTGTGTGTCTCTGCTCGGGAATCGCTGCACGTGTTCATGGTGCACAGCAGGGGAGGCCTCCCTGGGGAGCTTGCTCTCTTTTCTTTGGTCATATAAAAGTTTAAAATGCTCGCATACTCCCGGATAGCGATGTTTCGCTATAGATTTGTGGGTTTTTTGTGCTTGGGGCTGGGGACCACATGTGACTTGTTTAACAAGTCTTCCTTCTGTGGAGATGTGGATACATTTCTCTTAAAGACTTCAGAATAATACGGCAAATCTTCAGGACACCCCAATGGTGTAGGTGTGATGGGTGGTTTGTGCTGTCAATTTAGGCAGCAACCTCATGATTTTCTACAAGATTGCATTTGAGTTGGTGAACTGAGGCGAGGTCGCCCTCCATGATGTGGATGACATTGTTTCAGTCACTGAGGCCCCAGAGGGTGAAATAACCTTTCTGCTTGTGCTGGGACACTGTCATCTCTGGATTCAGACCTGAATCTCAGAGCCTCACTCTGGGATGTACATCAGCAATCCCAGCCGGCACACAGATGCATGAATGTACACACACTCACACACACATATGCACATACACATGCACGCACGCACACGCGCACATGCACCCCTCTCCAGGTACTCGGCTCCCTGACTGCATGGGGAGGCACCGTGGGCTCCCTGGGTCTCCGGGTGGGCTCTGCAGTGCTGGTTCACATCACGGCACTCAGTGTCACAACTGCCCCCGGGAGCTGAGCCCCACAGTAAGCCTCTCTTCACACACATTTGGCTGGTTCTGTTCCTCAGAACTCTAGGGTTGTATGTGTGTGTGTGTGCGTGTGTGTGTGCGTGCGTGCATGCATGGGTGTGTGCTGGTCTTTCTCCATCTGAGGAAGCCCAAAGCAGAGCTGTGCATGATCTGCCCGAAGCACCAGCCCCACATCGGATACCATCCCTGCATCACGCTTCTGCCCTCTTTGTGCCTTGTGGTGGGCACCAAGTCTCAGCACACAGAGCCGGCTGCACCCCCACCACAGCAGGCTGCCCACTGCTGACTAGACGTGCTACCGTGACATCACAAACAGCGGGGTTTATTTGCCATTTAACCTAAGTCTTCTTTGTGCGTCTTCCACTTACCTTTGAACTTAGGGCCTTGCCCTTGCCAGGCAGACACGGTGCCACTGAGCTCTAACCCCAGCTGACACAAGTATTTTTCTATAATGATTTTAAAAACTTTCCTATAAAATTGTGTGCTTCTTTTTTAGCATCATGGGAGTTTTATTGTGCAGTGAAACTTTTAAACTATCAACACAAATGCCAGGATACTACACAAAACATCCACAGGAACTTTTTTCAACTTGTTTTTCAATAGTGCATAAACATTTCCTACATAATTCAACATACAACAGAGAAATGGCACATCTTTTTCTTGTAATTTGCATACAGTGGAAAAACATGTATATATTTATACACGGTTTAATAGACACTAGGAGGTTGGCAGTTTAATAAGTCTAAAGGTGAGAAATGTAGTAAAAATAATCAGAATTTATTCAGTATCCATTACTTCTGTAACCAAGTGCTGTTTTAATAAAACCCCAAATTAGGCTTCTGGACTATACTGATATTATTTTTTCAATTTGTAGTACTGCTGCCCACCTTGGTTCTTTACAACTAACAGAAAACTGCTGAAAAGTAGGGGCAAGCACTTGCAAAACCAAAAATCTTCCAGTTTATTATAAGCATGATATGTATGATGGGACTTTTTCCCAAGCAATGACTGAAACCATCAAGTCACCAGAACTGAATTTGCCAATTTACTTTGCCTGGATCTAAGGGATATACTGTACTTAGTTCCAACAGAGGAGCTGAAAATAAAACCTGTGTTTAGTTCAGGCATGCATTGGGAAATTCAGCCACCACTTGAAAATCATCTTTATTTTAAAAAAATAACCACCAAAATAGACTCACTAAATTTATTTTAAAAATCCCACCATGTTTCTTACAGAAGAGTGTCACACCCTGCACACTGCTCTGCACAGACTCCAGGGAAAGCAACTGCTGTTACTTTCCTCGCTGCCCCACCCCCAAATGTTTATAGTGACCACAAAGCAAGGAGTTCACAATAACTACCTGGGGGAAATTTTTTTAAATCAACAATGAACAACAACAACAAAAAAAATCCACTCACTGTGCTGCTGTTTTAAAATTTCAGTGTTAGTTTTTGTACACCCTCGTCCCCAACCCTGTTTAAGGAACTAAAACACTACATGTGGTGAACAGCAAAGATTTCACTGCATCTCAAATGCAGAACACCTAGGAAGAAGCAGAGGGCTGTTGGATTTTTAAACAGAAGCGATTTAAAAGTAAAGATGCAGGACTCCTTCAGTTCTTCACTGGTTGTAGAAAAGCCTTCCAGAATACGGCTTCGCGCTGCTCTGCAGCTGATACTGTGCATTCCGTATCTGGTCCCATGTTCCTGTAATAATGATCCCATCTTCAGATCATTCTAAGGGCTCATCAATTTTTAGAGATGCTTCCGATTCGTGATGAATTTGTTTAATCCACTGACCACCTGTGCCAACAATAGATCCAGCCAAATCTTTGGGAATAGTACAAATAGCAGGTCCACCAAGAGCACCACATAAGCCACGACCCCCTGCATAGGAATAGCCACATCCAGAGCCACCCTGTGGTTCACATGCCATCTGCCGTTCTGATGGCTCCATGTGTCTATTGCAGAGTACCAAGTTTCCTCAGCACTGAAACCAACCATGCCATCACAGCGGTCTCCAGGTCTTCCTCTTCTATCACAGGCCAGGAGATCTCCTCCTCTAGGTGGTGGTGGAAGATGACGATTCCGAGCTCTGCTACCACCCCGGCCACCTTGACCAGGAGGGGGAGGGTGGTCCTTGATGGTGGCTCATGTCATCATAATCTCTTCTAGAGGGAGGCATGGGATGCCGACCTAGACCAGGAGGCATTCTGTCAAAACCACCTCTCCCCTGAATAGGAAATCCTACAGGACGTCCACGACGGTCACCAAACATCACGGTAAAACCACCATCATTGTAAGTTTCACTGTAAAAACTGGCATCATGAGGCTGTGCTCGTCCTTTGATGGGAGACTCGGATGTACGATCAAGGATGACCGTTATGCACTCTACAGCCCTGTCGGCCTTTCCTCCAATAAGAACAACTCTGTCGGTGGGATGAGGACAGCATTCTTGGAAAACCTCAATCGTTGTCTGAGTGTTCTCTTGAAGTTCTTTGATTTTAGCACCTGTGACCCCAATTATTCCTCCTGCCAGACTTTGATGAATTAATAGTCTCAACTCGCAGTCAAAGTCACTTCCTTTATAGTGTTGGTAACTCAAGCATTCCACAGCATCAGATTCGAGTGGGAGCTGGCTGGTCGCAGTGGGTGATGGCAGCTGGAGCTGGCTGGTCGCAGTGGGTGATGGCGGCTGGAGCCGGCTGGTCGCAGTGGGTGATGGCGGCTGCAGGCCCTCTTCCAAGGTAGGGATGATGCTCTTCAGAATCTCTCCAATTGTTTCAGTGTCAGCACTGATACTCAGTATGCACTTGGGCCACTGCTGTCTGGGACTGAAGCCTGGCCTTGTAGACTGCACAGCGAGCCTAATGTTCTTGCTTCCTTTCTCCAGCATTCCTGCTCTGACGCAGAATTGGTACTTCAACCATCTCATCAGTGTTTCTAGATCTTTTAAATGCTTGCTCCTCTTGCGTATCTTCTGCAGGACGCTTACCAAATTGCTCACTGGGTTCAGCGTTGGGGAAGGTTTCCTCTGTCTGCTCAGTCTCCATTTTCTTGCATTAAATGGACACACCAATCTATACGCTGCAAACAAGTGGGATCCGCAGGACACCGAGGTCGGCGCAGCAGAGGAGCGGAGGACGATGGCGGCCACAGCGCCTTCGCCCAGAGCACCTGCTCCTCTCTCCTTTGCACATTCCTCATGTGCTTTCTGATGCTGTTTCCTGTGCTTTCTTTCTTTTTTAGAGAACTGATTTTTTTTTCACAATGCTGACAATTTTACTTCCTGGATTTTTACTTGCTAATTTTATTTACAATATTTAAAAAAAAATTATTTACCAATGTCTCAAACACAATGTGAACCACTATTAACAGTGTTATTAGAAACAGTATTACATCTTTTTTTTATTTTCTTGCAGCATTTATTTCTGTTTTTGCTTCGACTAGCCTGGGCAAAGTTTTACTTATTTTATTAATCTTTTCAACTAAATAAATCTTAGTTTGGTTGATCTTCTCTATGTTTCTGTTTTGTCTGCCTTCATCCTTATTATTAACTCCATTTCATTTTGTTTTGTTCTTTCAATTTTAGGTAACAACTGAAACTTTTCTCCAAATACCATTTAAATTATATTATGCAAGATTTAATATGTTGTATCTTTTTCTTACCAACAAATACTTTTAGGTACATAATTCAGTTATTTCTTGTCTTACAAATCAGTGTCACTTTAGTACTAAAAGAACAGAGATGTCCAGTTTGCAGACAATGTGATTTTATACATAGAAAAGTCCAACTGACGTAAAAAGCTGTTAAAACATCAACAAATTTTTAAACTGCCAGGATTCATATGAACATACAGAAAAGAGCAGTACTTTTATGCAATAGTAATGAACTTGCTGTAAAAGAAATTAAGACAGCAATTCAAGTACAATGGTTGTAAACCCCCACAAAATATTAAAAATAAATTTACCCAAGGGAGTGAAAGAGCTCTATGAATAAAATCATTAAACACTGCTAAAATAAATCACAAAACATGGATAAAAATATTAGATGATTCCTTGCTCAGGGACCAGAAGAATCAGAGTTATTAAGATGACTGTGCTACCCTGAAGCAAGGGTTAGAGTCAATGCTGAACAGAATTTAATTCACAGATTTAGAAAACCATAATCTTGAAATGTGCTTGAAACCACAAGACCCCGAGTAGCTAAAGCAGAAAGCAGCGAAAGAAAGACAGTGGCTCCCCAGTAGCTCAGCCAAAACACGGGACGAAGCAACAGGAGCCACACAGCTCCTTCTGAATAGTTAAGTGGGGTTCTTTTACAAAGCTGACAAAAACCTACAGTGGAGAAAAGATAGTCTCTTCAAAAAATAGTGCTGGACAAACAGTCTACGCACCTGCAGGAGAGCGACATTACTAGACCCTTTCCTCTTCTTCCACACAAAAGTAACTCAAAGTGGATCAGAAATCTAAAAGTATTAAACTAAGACCTGAAACTCTGAAATAGCTGCAAGAAATAGAAGGAAAACACTTAAAGACACCAGTATAGACAGTGATTTTTTTACAGGACCCTAAACTCACTGGGAACAAAACAAAAATGGACAGATGGGAGTAAAGCGAAACAGAGGTACGATATGAGCCAGCCATTCCCCACTGGGTGGATATCTAAAGGAAAATCAGTTCAGTATACAAAACAAAACAAAAAAACCCAAACCACATTAGTCCCAGCTCTATTCACAGTGGACAAAATGTGGACTCCACGTGCCCTGCAAGGGTGCAACGATGTTCCAACTGTATATACTTCAGTCCTAATCAGCGCAATCCCACAGCCACAGCAGCAGGCTGGGACTAGGACACACGGCCGGAGGTGACCTGAGCCCGGCTATTGCGGTTTGTGTCTAGGTGTCCCCCCAGAGCCTCATGCAGTCTAGGGGCGGCTTCTGGAGTCTGTGATTGATTACTGCGGGTGTGGATGCTGCCCCTGCCCTGGGGCAGGTAATTTGCATTTCACTGTAAGGAGGGAAGAGAAGCCAGGGCTGGAGTGCTGCCGCTCCCCTGCGCTCTCGCTCTTTGCCGCGCCAGGAAAGGATGCCCGCTGCCGCGTGCCGCTCTGCCTTGGAGCCAGCTGAGAATGGACTGAAGCCTCCAGTAACTAAATAAACCTTTCCTTCCCTCATTTTGGGTGTCGGGTATTTGTCCCAGCAACGACCAAAGAGTAACAGACACAGGCACAGAAAGACACACACTGCACCTTCTCGCTCACGGAGAGGCAGGGCAGTCGGGAGCCCGCGACGGCCCCACAGCGCCCGCAGGAGCGCGGAGCTGCCGGTGTGGGAGAGGAGCAGCGCCCGAGGAGACGGACGTGCTTCCCCTGATTTTATCTCCACACTCCGTGCGCGCTCGTTCAGTCACCGGACTGCGCCTGCAGAAGCGTCTGGGTGAGCATCGCCGCCGCCCTGGCATGGGCGTGCGCGGCTGGCTGCGTGCGCTCCCAGCGGTGCGGCGCCCTCCGGGGGTGCGGCAGGTGCTCCAGCCCTCTGCTGCACCCCGGGGGCGTTCATCCAGCAGCTCATCCCGTGCGCCACATTCCTCGGCTATTCTCCCGGAGATCGAGCTGGGAACTCTGGATTCGACCCCGGTCATGGAAACTCTAGATAAACACCTATCTCTGTCTGCACGTTTCCATAAGCTCTGCTGCTTCGGAGACTTACACTAAAATCTCATGCTTATCCATCCTGTCCTCCAGAGGAGGTCATGACTTCTTGTGCACTGGCAGTGGGATCCCGGTCCCCACAGCAGGAGCGCTGAGCGCTCAGCCCTGGACGCCTCTGTTCTGAGGATGGCTGAAGCTGGTCCCCTGGCAAAGCCCAGGAGAGACGCTGTGGGTGCAGTGGGCCGAGAGCGCATGGGCCACGAAGACACACCGCCAGTGTCCTGGAGTTGTCCCAGGGCAACTTGAGCGGAGTAGAGGTCACTGGCCTTCTAGAAGACGGTGCCCGTATACCCTGCAGCCCAAGGTAGGGAGGAGCAAGGATGGAAAGGGTTGCAGGACACAGGTTCTGGGGTTTTCTGTAGTCAGCCTCTAAGTGCTCAGATTCTGATTTGTCTACCTGGCACCTGTTAATTATGGGTCCAACCACCAAGCCAGCCATTCACCTCTCTCGGTGATAGGGCTTCACTGCTTACCCCGGGCAGCCCTTCCTCCCAACAAGCCTGTCCACCGAGCTGCCAGAGAGCACTGGGTGTCCCTGGAGCTCCAGAGACAAAGGACAGCAGAGAACACAGTGTTCCTCCTTAGGGGAGCTCCTGAGTTGGAGGGAGAGAAGGAAGGAGGGAGGGAGAGAGGGAGGAATGGAGGGAAGGAAGGAGGGAGGAAGGAAGAGAGGGGAGCCTGTGGCAAATGAGCGAAGTGTGACAAACACAAAGGGGGAGACACACAGGGCGAGGCAGCAGTGATGGAAAGGACCCGGGCTGTGGGGCTACATTCCTGCGCCCACTGGGCTGGGCCACCAGCTGCATAGGTATTTGGTGAAACGTCACTCCAGGGGTGAGTGAGGGCAATGTAGGATGAGTTTATCATCCGAGTCAGTGGAGCAGGAAAGCCTCAGCTCACCTACAGGTGGCACGAGAGAACCTGCAATCCTTGTCTCCATCGCTTTCTCCTGGAGGAGACATAGGACCTGACACCCACGATGCAGAGGAGGACAGGTGTCTGCTGGCTCACGGTCTGAGGAGGTTTCAGTCCACGGCACGCGGGGTCCAAGGCAGGGCAGCCCAGCGAAGCATCGCTGAGGAGACACGCCCATGCAGGGTGGTGGAAGGCAGAGAGGTTGGGAAGAGCGAGGAGATGGACTCCTCCAGGCCACGCCCCAGTGTCCACTCCCTCACCAGGTCCATGCCCGTGGTGACAGTCGTCCATAAACTCATGGTGGGCTAATCCAGTGCCGTGTCCCAGGATCCAGTCCCCTCCCCACAGCCAGCCTTCAGGAGCATGCGCTTGGGGGACAGCTAGATATCAGCTGTCAAGTCTGAGAAGTACGACTCTCTTCCTGGCTGCTGTGCATGGGAAGCATGTCTTCGGGAGCTGGGGACCTGAGTCCACCATCAGCCTGGAGCCAGCCCTCAGCTCTCCCGGGTTTCCAGATGCCAGCTGCATAGATGGGGAATTAGTCATTAGAACCACAAAATATACTGTCTCTCTGTGTGTGTATGTGTGTGTGTGTGTGTGTGTGTGTCTATCTGTCTTATTATATATGCATATATATGAATATGTACTGTACACATATCTTGCATTTGTATATTCTGAATATGTATATTGCTATCAATGTCACCAACATGTGTCTTGTATACATTAGTAGGAATCTATGTACTATGAATGTGTGCTGCGTATCTTGAACACGTGTCAGCGCACCCATGTATCTTGTGGAACAATCAGCACCGAAGTCAGCGCCTGCCTGCACACCTGGCCGGTGCCCCTCTGCCTCTAGCACACCTGCCTGCTCCCTGGCAGGGGAAAGCCACAAGGAGGCCTCACCCTGTCTGAGCCCGGAGAGGGGTCTGAGCCAGAGGTGGACATTCAGTGAGCAGTAGTGGAGCACAGAGGGCCGGGGCTGGGCGCGAGCTGGGAGGCCAAACAGAGGCGCGAGAGCCTGGCAAGGGCCCCAGAGGGGCACTTCCCCAAGAACTGGCCCTCACGCACACTGGTGCCAGATGAGCGCTCTCAGACAAGGAGTCACACGTGGTGAAAGCAGTTTGCAGACCCCAGGCAGAGGGAGGACAGGCAGCGTCCTGCGCTGTGGCGCTCTCACTGGAGGGCCCTGCAGGGTGGCCACAGGAGCTGACGGAAGCTCGGGGTGGAGAGCCCTGGACCTGTAGGCTGCACCCACAGGGTCTTTGTCCCGTTGCAGGACATGAACGTGTATTGCGCTGCAGACGCTGCTCAGCAGCAGCAGGCAGCCTGGCCTCCTGGAAACCCAGCATACAGCCTGGCGCAAGAGCACCCTCTAAAGTCCAAGTGGATCAAAGAGTGAAACACTGAACAGAAGTGTGAAATGCATGGGAGAAGAGAGTGGGTGGAAATCTTGGACATGCAGGGGTCGGCAGAGAATCCATTACCAAAAGCCAACGCCACGGGAAATACTTCAAAGAATCAACAGCTGGGATCTCATCTTATTAGAAATGTTTTGCACATCAAGAGAAATCACCAACAGAATGGGAAAATGAAGAGTTGGAAAAAAATTTGGCCAACTGTCCCTTAGACAAAGGACTTGAATCTAGAACATGTAAAGAATTGGAAAAAAAAAATTTCAGGCCCTCCAAATTCAAAGACCTGATCCAAAAATGGGCATCTGAGATGAATACACAAGTCTCAGATGAAGAAATACAAATGGCCATAAATATGTGAAAAGTGTTGGTCATCATTGGTCATTTGAGAAATGCAAATTAACACTGAAACTCCATCTCACCCCTGAGAGAATGGCTGTCATCAAGAAGTCAGCCAACAACAAATGCAGGAGGAGCCGTCGGGGAAAAGGACCCTCTCCGCTGCTGGTGGGAGTGTGGAGTGGTACCACCACTGCGGAATTCGGTGTGGAGAGTCCTTAAAACTCTAAGATCAGAGGGCCCACTCAGCATGGATGCTATTCATTTTGTGTGTATCTTCCAAGAAGAACTGAAAACATCACACCGCAGCCATATACGTGCACCCATATTTCTAGCAGAACAGCTTGTCATAGCTAAATCTTGGAAACAACCCAAGTACCTGTCAATGGAGAAATGGGTAAAAAAGATGTGGTATTTTTATATGATGGATTACTACTCAGCTATAAAGAAGGAAAAACTTAAGGCTTTTATAGGTAAATGGGTGCAACGAGAGACTGTTAATATGTAAAATAAATCAGACTCACATGTGTAAAGATTATATTGTCTCCCTAGTGCAAGAAACTGAAAAAGTAAGTAAGATCCAAAATCTTAAATAGATATTCTTAGTAGAAAGAAACTGCTCAAAAAGAAAGAACAACTGAGATGGGGGAAAGGAGAAAAGAAGGAAGCAAAAAAAAAAAAAATATATATATATATATATATATATATATATATATGATAAGATAGTGATAGTACTGACTTCATTTAGTTCTTTGGTAAAAGCCACTTGTGTTTAAATTGTTTCATCCATTACGCATGCCGATGTCTTGTATTCTGAACAACTACTTTGAAGATAACAATATACAATATATTAATCATGGTTAATCTTCTACTATCCTGTTTAGAAATTCTATATCATTTGTATTTTTTTATTTTTCTCTTTAAAATTAAAAAAGAAAATAAAAGAGCACCCTCTCCTGGGCGCTGCATCCCTGGGCCTGCAGAGCGCCTGCCCTCAGGGTCCGGCAGGGGCAGCTCCTCACGAGCGTGCCACAGTGGGGAGGACCAGCGGGCGAGCAGAGGGCCAGATGCCGGACACAGAGGGCAGCGCGGGCCTGCGCGCTGCTCTGCCCTCCCAGCCAGCACCTTCCCCAGGTTCCCCAGGGTGCTCTGGTGCTCCCCTCCTGGGGACGGGGAGAAGGGCATGAGCCCAGAACCCAGGAGGGTGAGTAGCTCCGGGAAGGGCAGAAGGGGCCAGGCGGCCTCAGGCCCAGGGAGCAGACTCCACTCGGTTTCCAGGGACCAGAGCAGAGCCTGCTGTGAGAAGTCAGCTGCAGCTGGGACCCAGCTCACGCTGCTCACTCGAATGTTCATTTAGTGCTCCACGCCTTCCCGGAGGGAGCATTAAGCCTCTGCAGCCCTGTAGACCTGCTTACTGGTTACTTTAGATAACTGTGGCCAGAAGATGCTGCACAGAAGACAGCCGCCCCCTTGGAGCACAGCGCCAATGGCCTTGGCCCGTCCCTCCGCCTCTGCAGCAGGCTAGGGTCCTCAGGGCTGTGGCAGCCTTCCAGGGCTCCAGCTTCCAGCCCTGGGATTTGCACCCTCCTCCCAGACGGCTGCATGCTCTGTGCTGGTGTCGGCATGGAGGGTGATGTCCCATTGGTTGGAGCAGCTCTGGAGGCCAGTGTCCCCATGGATGCAGAGGGTCACGCTACTCTTCACATGAGCAGAGGCCACTTCTGGGCATGAGTCCTATCTGCCACACGGCTCCATCGTAGCAGGGAGAAGAGACAGGATGAGTCCCCGGAGTGGCAGGCAGGACCCTGGATCTCCTGTGAGACACTGGGGAACAGGTGCTTCATCCCTCTGAGCCCTGAAGAGGACCCTGTATGGTGTAAGACATGCACCTCACTTTGGAGAAGGCAACTGAGGCAGGGAAGTAATGCAGAAATTTGCAAAGTCCCTGGAACCAGGAAGTTGTAGTCAGGAACTGAACCCAGAGTGGCCCCATTCACTCCTTCTGTGGTGGTGGGGAGAGGCTCTTTGTGGGTGCCTCCCTGTCCACTCCCAAGGCTGGCCTGGTTACCTGTCCTTAGCTGAGTTCTCAGCACCGTCAGCCCCATAGGAGCTTGGTGACCCTGACTAGAACAGACACATTCAAATGCCAGTCTGTGTTTTGGTCCATCACCGCCCGGATGAGGATATCGACAATGGGACACAGGCTGTGACAACAGGACACATGCTGTGCTGCTCCTGTCTGATTGCCGCATTATCCCATTGTGAGGCAGATCATCAGGACTGTAGGGGCACAGGCTGGGGGGACCGTACCTTATGCCTGCTCCAAAAGTGGCCCTAAGGTGGGCCCGTGGGGCGGCCTGTGTCTCACAGATGAAAAAAGCCATCCCTCCACTGTGAATGAAAGGGGGGGGGGGCGAGAGGGTGCCCAGCCTTGGCTCCTGAAAGCTCTTTTCCTTTCCATACTTAAAGACTCAAGAAAGCAGCAGAGCAAACATTTACTAAAAGTGGACAGAATGTAAATGCCGCCCCTCAGGGCTGGGGACCTCCCTCTAGCGAGGCTCAGGCCCTCAGGAGCCAGGCTGGCTGCACCGGGGCCTCTGCAAGGCCGCTAGGGGTGGCTGGGGCACCTCACGGTGCCTGTCGCCTCCTGCGCCGAGGTGAGAGCTCCTTCCAGCCTGCCTGCAGCGTATTCACAGACGACCATGGAGCCCGGTCCCTCCACGGCTTCCCTTGCCTCTTCCTTGGTGGAAACTCCTCCCACGTGGGCTGTTTCCTCCCTGAGCCTGTGTTTGCACAGCGCACTTCAGCAGCACGTATCTGAACTCACTTCAGTCATGCGACATTGGTGCCCGGCACAAGAGTCTGCCCTGCAGACGGGTGAGCCTGCCCCCAGCCGCTCACAGCACCCAAATCGTGCAGCATGGTGGGTTGTGTGTAGCCCTGGACTCCATGCAAAGGAATTTAGGGAAGGATGCTAGGTGACTGGTCACAGAGACAGGAAGCACAGGATGTGGATTCAAACCCTGGGGCCCCTTCCGGGAAAGCTCAGCCTTTTAGCTGCCGCATCATGCTCAAGTAGCAGAGCACTAATCTGTGTGCGGCCCACCACTGAGCTCTCTGAACAAAGCCCTCAGGCTGTGGTACAGACTTCCAAGTCCAAGGCTTTGAGCCTCGTGGGATGCAGCCTTCACACGCTGAGCCGGCAAGCGAAGAAAGGACACTCGCGCCAGGATTAGAGAGGGCATGCAAAGGCTGCGGATGGTGGAGTCTGGCGTGAGGTCCTCAAGTCCCGATTTTCTCTAAGATAACGAAATGGGCTGCATTATGTGGACAGGGGAGAGCAGGTCGCAGAGATCTCCTGCCCCTTCTGCCCGGGTCTGCGCCCTCTGTCCCCATGCACAAGGGCCACGTGCAGCACGGAGCCCACAACATTCTGCACGTGGAGGCACCCTGGAACACGTGACTCTCAGCTCTTCTGGACCCCAGGACTAGCAGATATCACCTTCTGCCTCAAGCTCCACACTTCAAGATCTCCCAGAAAATGAGGGTGGGACGAGCAGGGGGTGGAACACGTCAGAGGAAGTGGAGCGCTGCTACACACCGAGCAGATGCGCAAAGAACGTGAGGTGTGCTGAGAAACTACCCGAGGCTCTGACGTCATAGGGCAGATGCAGTGCTTTCGTTGGTTGGAAATCCTCCGTGGACCAGAGCATAACGCGCTCCCTCCTGGGACAGAGAGCAGAGCGCTTCCGCGAGGCCTGAGGCTGGTTAGGGCTGCCCCAGAGGCGCTTGCCTTGGATGAGTGGCTCTAGGAGAACGCAGGCCCGGGCTTCCTTCCGGTCAGTGAGTGGGAGAATGCCCGGAAGCGAAGTTTGGAGATTACTGAGTGGGAGTTGGAATGAATCAGTTTAAAGTCTGTGTTCAGATAATGCGAAAGATGGACCATCAGAATTATCCAGAATGGAAATTTAGGTTTGACTGGAGCGGGGGGAGCAAGATAGAGAACGGTGGAAAATTAAGCACCTTAAGTCCCGCTGAGCTCAGTTCTGCTTGGATAAACTGATTCGCCTTAAGGCAGCTTGGCTCTCACTGAGGAAAAGAGCAGGTCCAGTGATGGGCCTACCCAGGGCCCGCGATCCTCGACGTGCGCGGGGCTGTCTTCCAACCAAACACCCGTTCAGACCAGACAGCCTGCTGCTGCTGCTGCCACTGCCGGGTGGCACTTGGTTCTGAGCCTTGAACTTACTTACGAGGTGGCCCCAGAGGGTGCAAGCTATCACCCCACAGAGGTGGCCAGGGCCAGTGCTACACCCTGTCTGTGAAGGTGTGGGGAAGGAGACCCAGCAGCCAGTGACTGCACGGGAAGCTCCCAGGCTGAGGACAGTGCCAGGGCCGGCACCCTCCATTGTGTAGCAGGGCACTGCTGGACTCTGTGCCCCACTCCCACAGGCACTGCTGCTGTCAGCGGAAGGGCTTGCGGAGTAGCCAGGATCGGGGCACAGGGCGCCTGCCCCTCCTGCACTCCAGTGGAGACCACTGACATCTGCTCTTAGTGTGGTACTGGCCGGCACGGGGCCGCTCCCCTGGATCTTTGGCATCATTGTATGAGAGTGTGCGCTGCTGTTTCTCAGAATGAAGAACATGGCTCCCACAGCAAGCCACCCCACGACCCTGTCCTGCGCCCACTGAAGATGAGAGACAGGGAAAGAGCAGCCCGGTGTTCCTGGTGATGTGCCGGTCCACCATATCTGCGCTCAGGCTTGGATTCCAGCTGAGCAGAAGGGCACTTGGGCACCTGGTGGCGTTCATGTCTGCCCACATCATGGGTGTGTGTGCACGTCATATGTGTGTGTGCGCGCGTGCAGGCATGTGTGTCTCTAGTGAAACAGTGTGAAGTTATTTTTTAATGAACTATCACCTTCTTAAACACTGTAGATATAGTTTTGTGCACACTGGATTTGCAGGAGGGGCTGGTGGCTTTCTCAACCATTTTGCTGTGATCTCAGCAATCTGCTCTACCGATGCAACTGTTCAACGACAAACTTCCAGGGCACTGGTGGTGTGCTGACCTTGGGCTCCACTTGCAGCACCTGCCATGGCTGCCCTCTAGGAAGGAGTGCAGGGTGAAGGCTATGGACAGATGACCCGTTGGAAAGCACTAAGTCTCCAGGGCTGCACATCGCCACTCACAGCAGAGCCACCTGCGTCACAGCCTTGTTGGAGATATGCGACCTTGAGCTAGTGACAGAGTGCAAAAAGGCCAGCTGACCCAGCCCCGTGTGCAGCCCAGAGTGCGTTCGGCCCACAAGCACAGTGGGGGCCTATGCACAGCACGATTTTACAGCATAGCATAGTTCCTCCCACATGTACCTTCCCCACAGAAAGTGTCATAAAATCAAAGTAACAGAATCCTCTCTGAAGGGGCCTACAGTCCGGTCAGTCGGGGGGGACACAGACAGGAAATGTAAGGGAGTTGTGCAGCACATTAGCAGGAATGCAGCAATTGGATAGTGAAAAGAAATCAGGAGGCAGAGGCACGTGCTCGGGCAGGGTGTCATTGTTAGGAGGTCCTGAGCGAGCCCTGAGCAGATCTTGGGGCACACGGGGTCAGCAGTGGGGGGGGGCAGGGTTTGCAGGTCGAGGGCCAAGAGGAAAAGGCCTCATGGGTCAGGAGGCCAGAGTGCCACCGAGCGCAGGACAGCACAGGGTATATGGGGCAAGGCCTGGAGGGAGGGTGTGAGACATCAGGCCTACATGAGCACTTCACTGGACAGGGAGTGAGGACAGAGGTTTCTGGGGTGTTCGGAGCACAGAAGGGCCATGAGCTGACATCTGAACCTCTGCTGAGTGAGAGGCTCATCACAGAGGGACCAGGGACCAGCACGATCTGCACACACTGGCGGAAGAGGCCGGCAGTGGGCTGTGGAGGCGCCGGGCACAGGCGTGCTGCACTCAGCATGTGCAGCACCAGGGATGGCTGCCACCGGGGATGGGATGGGAGCACAGGAGACGAGCGAAGGCCTCCACCAAGACGTGTGGCTCACGAGGCATGGGGCAGGCAGGGACATTTGCCCACAGCTGCCTCGGAGGCAAGAACAGGGGCTCAAGGCAGTGTCCTCAGTGTGAACCATCATTCGCGTGTCCCAGGGGCCAAGATAGAGAGTCCTGTTGGGCGCAGAGGTCTGAAATCTGGCATGCCAGTTAATAAATTATGACTTAATTTGACATAAACTTAAGGTTCATCCATGTGCACACCATTAAAGATACTGATGGGATGAGGTCCCTGAGGGAGAGAATAAAGGTTAAAAAAGGGAAGATACCCCAGGACAGGCTCCAGAGTCTGTCACCATGAAGAGGGAGAGGGAACCATGGGGAACCAGCCCAAGAGGCCAAGAGAAAGCCCCATGCCAAGCCACACCGTCTGGGAAGTGGAGATAGAATTCTAGAAGGGGAAGGGCACCACTTCTGCCGCCAACTGGCCAGATTGGATGAGCTCGGCAGTTCCTGGTGGTGGCATCTGTGACAAGGGGCTCCTGGCAATAGAGACCATTTCTGAGACAGGCGCAGAGCAGGAGGCTGGGGTGGCCAGGGTAGTGGGCACGGTGTGGAAGGCTTTACATCCTGGGAGCTGAGCTAAGAGGGGCATCCAGGGTGGAAAGTGGGGGACAGAGGCAGCAGTGCTGGGTCGCAGCCCTTCAGGAAACAGAAGAAATTCCCATTACACCGGAGCACTTGCTGGCTTTACTGCCTCAAGCCAGCAAATCCTTCTCACTAGCTTTCTCAATGACCATCCTCCTTCCTGTGAGTGGAGGCATGGGCACTCCTTAGCTGCCTCTCGGTGCAACAGAGCTGGTGACTTCTTGGTCGGACACTAATTGAGGAGTTTCATCAGCACCTGTGGTGAGCAGCAGAGGCCACCAGGACTGGTGAGTCACGTTTCCAAGGCTCCATATCCAGAACCAGCTACTGGGTCCCAAAGGAGGCAAGACTGGGGACAGCAGAACGGCTACTATCGCATACATTATAGCTACAGTCTCTTGTCTAGCAAGGATTATGTAAGTGAGTATGGTGGCCCAGGTATATGGGGGGACAGAGGAAGACATCTTCAGCCAAGTGATAGGGACCATTGTTTTGTCAACAACAGAAACAAAACCTACTCCACAAAATTGAATTCTATTTTGTCAGCTAACACAAAGCACTTTGGAGGTCTTGCTGTCTTTTACTATTATTGTTATTATTATTATTTTATATTTTTAGGGAAGAGTCTACAGTGCGTTCAGGGTCTCACTACTAGATCAGACTCATAGTGATCTGCACACGCCACCACACCAAGTCTCAACTGCCATCTCAGCATGCCTCAGGGGCCAGGACAGCACAGCAGGCCTGGGGACCGAACCCTTGGTCCCTGCACTGCTTGCAGGAACCTTAATCTGCTGAGCTATTTGGCTGGCCCTTATTAACCTTATTTAATTTTACATTTCATTGGGATAATCTTTGTTATTGCAGCACTGTGAAGGGGCTGGGGCTACCTATCCCCTTCTACTCCAAGCAGCCACTCCGTGGAGGAAGGAGAGGAGGGAGGTGACGGCCGCAAGAGCAGCTGTTGAAGAGCACAGGAAGATGAGCAAAAGCCATACGTCTTTCAACACGAGTTTTCTTCCCTCAGTCTGAATTCCTGGATAATCACAAGGCAACAGAGAGATCTGGGGAGAATAAACAATGAAACAAGATAAAAGGTCAGTGACCTTGTGAGGGTGTGAGGGTGGCAAGGACATGTCCCTGTGAGCCACTGAGGGAGCCTGTGAATGACAGTGCGGGGCTGCAGGGGACAGCAAGTGCACATCCTACGCTCGTACTGCCAGGGACATTGGACGACTCTTCCCACAGTGCTTATGACCACAGAGGTCAGAGGGCCTCGTGAGGGGCGCTCCCAGCTCGCTGCAGCAAGACGCTTGTGAGATAAGGGAGGGTGCCCCAGCCTGACATGCATCTCTGTGCTAGGAAGCTGTGCTTCTCCTTTAGCCAGGCTTTGTCCCCAGGACACCGTGAGGAAAGGACATGTCGGCTACCACCAGTGCTTGTGCAGTGAACTCCTGGGGGTTTGGCCTCAGAAGCTGGGAGAGAGCTCCAAGAGGTAGGCACATGCTGGGTAAAGAGAAGCGTAAGTGCCATAAGGCTGTGACACTGAGTCACCCAGAAGAGGACAGCTGAGGCCTGCACTAGACAGGAGTTGAAGCATGGATTAAAGGTGCTCAGATCCTAGTCACTAGGAAAACGTGAATAAATACATACCAAAGAGATGTGGCCCCCAGCTCCCAGTGGTAGAGCTAGAGCAAAGAGTCTGTCCAGAGGATTAGAAGGTGCAGGCCTGTATTCGAGTGAGGCCAGATGCACGGCCTTCGGGTCTGCCCCATTCTGATCTGGAGCTGCTCCCTGCTCTGCTTCCTGGCCGTTGTGAGCTGAGTGGCTCTGCCCCCACCCCTTCTGCCTTGCGGCTTCTGCCCTGGAGCCCGTGGCCATGCACTGAAACGTTGTCACCCTAAGCCAGTTGAGTGGCTTAAGCTGTGCGTGTTGGGCACTGAGCCCAAGAGCAACAAGCTGATGTATACAGAACCAAAATGATGCTGCAGCCTCCGAGAAATCAGGCAGTGTGTTTAAAATTACTCGCACACTTAACATACAGGCTAGCAATTCTGCTCTGTCTACCAAGGAGATAAAAGCCACGGAACTCCATAAAGGCTTGACATGCATGCACATAATGGTGTCCCAGGTGACAACAGCAGAAGGCCCCATAGCTGCCGCAAGAGTGACCTCCAGGCAGGGCAGCCATGTGCTGCCAGTCATAAAAAGGAGCAAATGTCAATACAGCTTGCTTCCAGGCGCTTGAATCAGACTTCAGTAAAGCAACTGAAAATGCCTTGTGGACAAGAAGATGGATCTGAGGGAGGCCAGAGAGAAAGGCGACAATACATCCCGGAGCCTAGGGCGACTTTCGATGAGGAAAGTGCGGGAGGCAAAGAAGAAAAGGAAAAGAAGGATTGGTGTTGGAAGGCAGCAACAGAGGGCAAGGCCCACCAGCCGCTTCCCTTTCTAGGAACCATGATTCCTTTTTCTGTTCCCTGAAGCCTTAAGGCAGAGGGATCCCCAGCCTCTGCACCTACTCTCTCCAGTTTTTCAGGAGAAGCGGTGCCCCAGGAAGCCTGAGGTGTGTGCACACAGCGCAGGAAGATGTGGCCAGGCTGCTCCAGGAGGAGTGTGGGGCGGGATGCTCTTAGCAGCCTTGTCCTGTCGGCCATGATCACAATTCACCTCTGTTTTTTTAGCCTGAAGTCATCAAAGGCCCTTCTCATGGCTGCCAGAGCCAGGGGCACAAATCTCAGAGGAAGAAACGCCTCCCTATGTGCCTACTGGACCCTGGCATTTCAGGCAAGGGCTCACTTGGGACAAGCTGGAGGTTCCCAACCTTTTGTTTTCTGACTCTTCCCCCCTCTTTCCTTTCATCCCTCCCTCCCTCCCTCCCTCCCTCCCTCCCTCCCTCCCTCCCTCCCTCTTTTTCTGTGTATAAGACGCTGAGAATCTGCTTGCTTTCTAAATGCCTCTGGGAGGGCATTTCTCACCATCCAGTGAGGAACACTGAACACTGAACTGGGAAGAGTTGGTGTCCGATTATGTAGCACTGTTACAAACAAGCAAGTGATCTCTAACCATAGTTTCAAAGCTTGGAGAAAAAAATGGGTTCCATGGATGGATACATTTCAATATTCCCTGTCACACAAGCAGCACATCTTGCCTCTTATCACTAGCTGATTGTCTCAGTTACGCTTTTCTCACTGCTGGAGCAAAGGCCCAACATTCAAAAGGAAGGGAAAAAAGGTTTATTTAGCTTACAGTTACTGGAAGGTTCAGCCCACACTCAGCTTGGTCCAAGGCAGAGCGGCAGATGGCAGAGAACAATGTTTTATGGCAGCAGAGAGCAGACAGCAAAGGGAGGAGTAGCAGCAACAATGGCAAGAAGAAGTCTGTCTCTCCTATGCTTCCTTCAGGTGGTTTGTCCACCTGAAGGATATAACACTCAACTCATAATCCCAGCATACTCACACCCATAATCCCAGCAGCACTCACACCCATAATCCCATGAGTTAATTACAAGCTCTAGAAGTCTGCTCCATGACCGCATGAAGCTTTGGGGGAACAAGGAGGCACAAACCACAACATTCTGCCCCTGGATCCCCAGACTCATGCGCATCCCTTTGTGCAAAAGGCATTTATTCCATCACTAAGAGTTGCCTTAGTCCTGACAGTTTCACCACTGCTGAAAAGTCCAAGTCCCAAGTGTCTTCTAAGATCTAAGGCAAACTCTTAGCTGAGAGCCCCTGTATAAATGAAAAGTTAAACACTTCCAACATTCAGTGACACAAGAAAAACATAACCATTCCAAAAGGTACACACAGAAGGATACCAAGCATGGGGACCAACACAAGTCCAAAATCCAGCAGGGCAAAGATTAAATCCTGTAAGTCCATGTGGAATATCTGAAGCAATCTGTGGTGAATTGGAAGCTCCATGTGGCTCCACCCCATGGCACTCTTGGTGGTAGCTTCTGTGGCTTCACGGGGACACCTGGACACAAACTATAACACCAATCACTTTCATCTCTTAGGCTGGTTTGCTCCCTCTTTGCAGTTTCCCTTTGATGATCTATGTTCCTGGCTTTTCCAGAATTCTGGGGTCTCCACTGAATAGGCTTCTCTCTCACAGCTTCACACACTGCCCTCCCAGGGGCATGCTGCCTGGCCTCCCAGGCCATCTGAAATCGAGGTGAAAGTCTTCTGAACCTCAGAACTCCTGCACTCTGCAAGTGCCTAAATCCAGCGGCACATGGATGACGCCAAGGTCTGCTGCTGGCTGGAGCAGTAGCCAGGGTTTCCTCTCTCTTGGCTGTAGGGGTCGAGTGCCTGGATGGCTGAGCACTCTGACTCTGATTCTGAGGAAAAATTTCACCATGCCAGCACCATTCTGGAACCTGGTGTGGCCACTGCTGCCATTCTGGAACATGAAGTTCTGTGGCTTTCTGCTCAAGGCAAAGTCTGACCATTGCAATTCTGAGGCTGCAAAGGGCAGAGACCTGCTGCCTCCTGTGATGCCCTCAGACCATCCTTTCCATTCTCGTGTTCCTTAGCAGTGGAGATCCTCTGAGCTCTATCTTTGCATTCCACATCTTTATTGGAGATTCCTTTCTGGAAACACTCACATTTTAAATTATCCTGCTAGGCTCTTTGCTCTTCTCAATATAAATCTGACTACAAGACCTCAACAATATCCATGCCACTGCCTCAATACTTGGCTTCTTTGAAATTTCTTTTGAAATATTAATCAGTCCACTATGCTTAATCTCAGTCTCAGGCAAAGTCTCTGGACATGAGAAAAATGCAGACAAACCTTCCATCAAGCTGTAACATGCATTGCCTAAAGTCCAGCAACCAATGCAGTCCTTCTTCCCAGCAGAAACTTCCCCGACCTGGTTTTTACAGGTAGGATTTCTATCAGCCTTCTGGTCTGAGCTCTGACCAGAATCTCCCATACAGAACATCTGAAGTTGTTCCAGGGCTTGTTTAGATGACATCTCTGAACCTTTCCCATCTCTTCCCATAAACCATTCCCAAAACCTTGTAATCCACCTGGTCAGGTTTATCCACAACAATAACCCCACTCCTGGTACCAAATTCTGTCTGGGTTATTCTTGTCTCGTTTTTGAGACAAATGCCCAACACTCAAAATGAAGGAAGGAAAGATTTATTTAGCTTACAGTTACTAGAGGATTTAGTCTATACTCAGCTGGCTAAGGCAGAGCAGCACATGGCAGAGAGCAACATTTCATGGCACCAAAGAGCAGACAGAAAAGGGAGAAGCAGCAGCAACAATGACAGCAAAGAGCAAGTCTGTCTCCCTTATGTTGCATTCGGACTATCTACCTCAGGCTGGGTGTAGCACTCACACCCATAATCCCAGCAGCACTCACACCCATAATCCCAGTGGGTCATGAGTTAATAACAAACTCTGAAGTCTGCTCCATGATTGTGCAAAAGGCATTTATTCCGTCACTAAGAGTTGCCTTAGTCCTAACAGTTTGGATGAGCCTTTGGGGGGACACCTAGACACAAACCATAACACCAATCACCTGCAATAATCAGATATCCTATATGAATTTGTTCTACAATTTATTTTCTGACCAGAAGCTAGGGCTTAGCTAAAGAAGGAAAAAAGCTATTCCCTAGCCCTAGAAGTTTAAAAAGTTCTGTTTGTCTAGGCCACACCCATTTGTCTGTCTAGGCCACACACGCAGCACCATGCTTCTTGTGTAGACAGAGGCACCCGTTTGCTTTCCTGGGGTGCAATGGAAAAGGTGTTGCCCACAGGGACAACTTGCCTCACCCTGGGCCAGCAGCCCTGGGGTCTGTAGTCACCTCCCCAAGTGGCAAGCAACTGCACCTTTTATTCCCATGATCCCATTTTGACTGCAGTCACTGACCGGAAGTTCACCACCAACCTTCTGAGTATAGCCTTTGGTGCTGAACAGGACACCAGCAACTGCGTCCGTTTCTTAGATGACCCACTGTGAGGTCTCCAGGTGATGATTTTTCTTTACACTGGCACTTGCATACAGAGTTTATAAGCTGTTTCCATGAACACCAATAACAATAGAGTATTTTTTGATAAATATAGAAAAGAGGGTCTTCCCAAGCTCCCCCAACTTCCGTCCTTTCATAAGTCCACAGACAAGTCTCAGTCCTGTACCTCAGGAAGCAGAACAGAGGGAAAGGTCTCCACGTGCGATACTTTTCAGGCATTAAGAGGACCAGAAATGTTTCTTGCATATTCGATGGGAGAAGTCAAAATAAAGGCCTTTATTCCTAGGAGACACGCAACGAGACTACAACTGTCCCTCACCTTAAGAAAATCTACTGCACATGAAGCTACTTCAGCGAGGTTCCTCAAATTGCGCAGTGCTTATTTGCTTTGCAGAAAGCTGTCAGTAGGCCCCGGGTGGGAGGTTCTTGAGGGAGGCCCGAGCCCAGGGGAGGCACAGATGCTCTCACCTAAGCACAAGGGAAGCGTGTCACCCTTTGCTCTCCCAGCATAAACCTGAAGTCAAGATAAATGGGCTCTGAAACGAGACCATAAACAATTAGAGAAAAGTTTGATTAATAAAACTTGGCTTTGCTGGAACTGCTGTATTAGGGGGCACATCCGCCCTTCTTCCTTTCGTAACAGTATCTACCGGGGGGCCTGAGGCCTCTCCCCACACAACTGTTCATCACTTGGTCCTGGGAAAAGCGATATGGCATTCCTTGCTTGTGTGGTGGCCGGGTTGCCTAGCAGTGCGGTAAATCCTGCACAACAGTTGGCAGTGGGGTCAGGCCTGCAGCAGAGTGAGCCGAGCTCTCAGTTCCCAGAGCAGGCACGTTGAGGGAGACCAGCCAAAGCCGAGCACCTGATACTCCCCGCTCGGAGCCCCGCTTCCCTGTGTAACATTTTGGCCCAGCAGGCTGAAATGCGATATGAAAGAAGGCTTGTATTAAGTGGACACAATGCAATAATGCTGAGTTTTTGTTGCATTAGTGGAATTAAATGCATTTTATGAGTGCTCGTTAGGAAGAGGGAACGGTGGAGTGAAGGCTTCATTAGCCAAAAGCAGCCCCTGGGAGCACAGCGATTAAGCAGCGGGCAGCCGAGGTGGAGCTGGGCCACACACAGCAGGCCGGGGAGCATGGCTGCGCGCCGCGCCCCTCCTCTGCTAAGCAGCACGTTGGCAAACAGTTTAGGGGAGAAATGTTAAGTTATTTTCAACTGCAGGTCAGCTGAAAGTATGCACTTCTTGGTGGAGCTGTTAACTTGACAAAAGGCAGAAGCCCCAGGAAGAAGGCCCGAATATGATTTATGTTTCAGATTTGAAAGGAAGTCGTTTACTTTCGGGATGTTAAAAAAAAAATCCTGCTCCCTACTATCCAAGTTAAAGGACATTTCAAGAACGTTGCTTTTGTGGGGGGAGGGACAGAGACCATGGAAACATCTGTACATAAAATGGACTTTATTTCTCAAGCTTTGCGTTAGGAATACCTAACCCAGAAGCCGAAAATCTTAGGTGTCACTCCTGATCCTATTTTAGATGTTTCAGTACAGCCACCTCAGGGCCTCCACGCAGCAGCTGATGTTTTCTTCTTTTACCATCAATCCTTTAAATATTCAGGGACCTGGGCCAGGACCTGGGGTTGTCAGGGGAGATACTAGTGTGTATACACACATACCCCACTGCCCTCAAATAAAATGTGGGATATTTTAAACACCTCTCCTTGTTTAATTAAAATCACTAAACATAATTTTAAGCTGAAGGGTTATGTGCAAGCAAGTTTTAAATAACCCTGGAGCCTCAGAACTTGGAAGGGAGACAGTTTCCAGTGTGCCTGTCTCTGTGACAGACCCTTGTACGGTGGCCAGTTGTGTGCACGGTCTGGCCCTGATCTATGGACTCTCATTACATCTTTCTGTGGTTGGGTGAAGTCTCCTAAAAGCCCACATGTTAAAGACTTGGCTTCCTCTGACAACAGGGGGCACTTTGGAAGGTGGGGTCTGATGGGAGGGTCACTGGGGAGTGTTCTCCCAGGGGTGAGGGACTCTGTCTCCTTCTGTCCTTGTTTCCTGGCTGCCCCAGTGGGCAGTCTGGTCCAGCCTGGGTGCCCACCATGACACAGCACCCTGGACAGAGGACCAAGGAGCAGGGCCGCCTGCTCTTGGATGGGACCCACAGCAAGCCACAGTATTTCGTGCTGGCGAACACAGACCAATACCCATCTCTGCTCCAACTTGTGTCTCTTGGGTTCTAGCCTCCCATTTCCTACTCTCTGCAGGAAATCTCTAACCTAGCATGTCCCGCACCAACTGCATCATCAGTTTTCCCTGGTCGCTGCTACTGGCTACACAGTCATCCATGCTTAGAAACTGCGCACCGCTACTCCCTTACCTCTCCCATACTGTGGCTCATGAATTCTCTGGGTTTGACATTTGTGGCACCCTCGCCTTCCTCTGTCTCCTCCACTACAGTTTTTTGTTGTTTTTTTTTTTTTTTTCAGAACCGGGGATTGAACTCAGGCCCTTGCGCTTTCCAGGAAGCACTTATTCCACTGAGCCATCTCCCCGGCCCCTACCACTACAGTTTTACTAGTCAGATCTTCACCAATCATTGCCTGGACTCTTGCCCTCTGGGGTCTTCAGTCTCTGGGATTCCTCCACAGAGACCATCGTCCTGAGATAGATCGTCAGCGGGCTGCTTCCTCCCGGTCTGCGTGATGAGTGCGGCGTGACCGTCAGAGTCTCACAGTCACACGAGAGGGTATGTCATGCCTGCTGCTCTACAGTGATCCCGTAGGTGGGGCTGAGGAAGAAGAGTAGCCACGAGTGGTCCACACCCTTCTCTTGGCCAAACGGAGCCGCTCGCTGCACTCCACACAAGTAGCTCATGTCCACCTTTCCCTGTTCTCACTCAGGTCTCACATGTCCAAATCAGATCCACTGCATCCTCTGGGCCTGACTCTGGTGAGCCCGTCGCACCTCCCTGGAGGGAAGCCGATTCCCTCTCCTCTCACAGCCACTGCTTGGCAGCTGAGTATGTCTTCTCCATTCTCTCACACTCACTGCTAAAATTCCCAGAGGTCCTTTATGGTCCTGTCCTGGCTCCAGACATCAGCCCTTCACCACCGCCCAGCCTCGCTCCACATCAGGGCTCTGTTTGTGCCGAGACGGAGCATGGTGGGCAGGGCACGGACATGTGTGGCTCAGCCCCAGGACCTAGAGTTCCTGTGCACATCTTCAAGGATGAATTTTCTTCCTTCCATCAGCTTCTCTAGCAGTTCAACAAAAAGTCACATCTTCCGTAGAACACTGGAGAAAATATGCTTGGGCCACAGCCTGGTATTTTTCCTATTTTAAAGAAGAGCAGCTCCACAGGCCAATACAATTTGCTGCTCACCCTACCAGCTTGTCTGCACGGAGCTGCCTGGCTATGCCCTCCATGTGCATGAAGGTGACTGCCACCTGGCACAGTGTCCTCCTCACACAGGTTCAGACTGTGTCTGCAGAGGAGCAGGAGGGTCTCAGGAGTTCTGCAGTGGTAGTGGTCCTGGGTCCGACAGGCCTGATCTCAAGAGCCTGGCCCATGTACTCTGGGGAAATAGCGACTCACAAAGGAGAGAGGAATGATTTGGAAATGCAGCCACTGGGAAAGGTGCAGAGGGTGTGCGCAGTGGGCAGGATGGAGAAACAGGAGCGGCGGAAGCCCCAGTGCCCAGTGCTACTTTTCTCAGGTGCTGCTGCCAATGTAAATGGATCCTCAGATCATCTGCAGCAAGTAGCCCGTTGTATGCAGATCTGAACACCAAGCCAGGGCATGCGAATCATTTGCAGGGGCACCAACTCACTTCACTGAGTAACTGGATAATGTGGCTACTGTGGGGCCCTGGAAGACTACTGACTTGGGTTAGTACTTCCTGGGTAGAGTTGAGCAGCGAGAAAATGCCACTCACAGGACAGCTCCACAGTGACAGCCATGGCCATGTGAAATTGAAGGGGGAAAGGCGAGGCAGGTAGCGCACTAAACACCTCAGGTACTTAACTTTGAGCTATGGGGCCATAACAATTTTATTTGTATTTGTCACTGTTGTTGTTGGTGGTGGTTTTGGTTAACTATCAGGATGTGTTTCATTGTGTGTTCTAAATCTGTCTCAGAATTGTGTTTATTTCTGCCAAGACACAAGCAGCAAGAGCAGCTGTGTGTGTTGTTGGTCCACGTGCTTGTGTGGTCTGCATTAGAGAAGCAGCAGCAGGAGCTGAGCCACATGTGCATCTCTGGGGGTCCCTGACCATGCAGGTTTGAGGATGAAAGCTATGCCTGGCTGCGGCTGGCCCCCCAACACAGCCTGGTCCTGCACGCACCCCCAGGACCTCCTGCTGCCCCAGGCCCTCCCTCCCAGGTGTCCCATCCAGCCAAGGGGGGTGCTCAGAACCTCCTCATCTGCTCTGGCCATTCATTGCTGCTGTCTCCTGGGGAGGTGGGCTTGTCTACAGCAAGCTTATTCCACATGCAGTGACACGAAGGCCAGCAGGACCAGGGACTGAGTTAGACAGCCAGGGCATCTTCCTCAGGCTGTCCTAGACAGGCAGGAAGAGGTGACTGAAGTGTGGCTGCCCCTGAGGGAGTGGGCCTGCAAACCAGAAGCGGTGATGCCAGGGCTGCGGCTGAATGGGACAGATGTGTTTCTCTTGTCCAGTTCAATTCTGCAATATAAAGGAAATGCCTGGTGCATCTCCAGAATGAAGTTTCTACAGTGGAGAATAAAGCGAAGGCTAACTCGTGAGAAGTCCTGGAGCCGCTGGGATAGCTCCAAGCCTACCACGTACGAGCCCCCGTGGGAGGACCTCAGCACACTGGGAAGGCATTTCTAACCAGGAGAGAGTGGAGCATGTGGCAGTAATGGCTGGTATACTTGCAACTGCAGAGGACAGTCAAGTCTTTGCGAAAGGACCCGGCAAAGAAGCACCCCTCTGGACTGAGGAAAACAGTCATTAAAAGCAGGACAAATGAAAGCCCGAAATATTAAGTAAACAATTTTGCTTACAACAGAATCAAAAAGAACAAAATGGGAATAAACTGAAACAAAGAAGTGGAACATCTTGACTATCTAAAACTGTACAACCTAGTTGGAATTAAAGAAGAGAGAGCCCAGAAGTAAACTCACACCTATGGCTGGGTGATCTTTGGCAAGAAGGCCGGAAGTAGAACACGCGCTCACAGTGCAGGCACGGAATGACCCGGGTGTGGAGGAGACGGAGCAGCTCAGCTCACTGGAATGCACTAGGATGGGGGCTGCCAGGGCCGGCGGGAGGAAGTGAGGAGCCGCTCTTCACGGGTGTGAAGTTCCAGTCCTGAGAGACAGGAAGGCTCTGGGAATGGGCCCACGGTGCATGCATGTGTGATGACAGCGCTCACTTTCAGTGTATTGCGGGACTCTAGCCGTGTGTCGTCTGGCTGTAGAACTTGCGTGGCTTCTGATTTCAAACTCAGGAAGGGCAGCTTTGCACCAATTTCTAGTCAAACTTCATCGTCCTCAGATCTTCGGGCTCCACCAGTCAACTCAGCATGGCCACGCTCCTCAGCTGGCATCTGTTAGCTGCCTATCCGGGGAAGTACAGAACCGGGTTCTGAAGGGAGTCAAGAGATCCTCTAGCCCAATACTTTTAACCTGTTGCTCTGCCTCACTTACGAAAGCACTGTGCTTCAAGCAGTTGGTGCCACTGGAGCTTGTTACCAGAATGAACCCGGCCAGCCCAGTTGTCACTCCTCAGCCAGCCTTGGGCCTGGGGCCTTGACAGCCTCTCCTGCCCCTCTCCCCCATGGCCTCACCTGCTGTGGCCCTGTGCCACGGTGTCTCAGGGATCCTTCCGTCTACTACAGCCCCTGACCCCTCAGCAGGGAGCTCTGCCATGTGGCCCATGCTTACTTGGTGTCCTCAGGAGACCACTGTCATCATTTGCAAATGTTCCCACCTTTCTGTGGCACTGACAATTGCACAGATGGTCCAAGGATGCACCACTGGGAAACATGTGATCCAGAGACAGGACAGACAGGTTGCTGCTGTGACATCCATGTCACGCATCCTGCTTCCTGCACCTGCTGGGCCATGCCATAGAGCGTCCTGGGCCAGGCAGCACACATCCAGACACTTCATAGTTCATTGGCCATCAGTATCCTATGTGACAAAATAGAGAGTAAACAGGAATGTGGCTGCCACATGCTGGAGTGTGGCGGTGTCAAAGCACCTGTGTGGGTGACTTGGAAGAATAGAAAAGCGGGTCATGGAGATCTGAGCGTTTGGCAGGCATCTCTCCCAAGTTGGATGACCTGAGGCTGTCGCTTCAGAACAGGCACTGATGCCACCACTGCTAGCAATGAGATCCAAGCTTTGGGGAGAAAATCACCATTTTGGAACACTTCTGTCCACCACTGAGAGTTTGATGGCTTCCCAGTGCCTCACGGCTTTTCTCACAAGTGGTGATATTAATGAATATAAATTTTGAGGTTATAGCACAAAACATGTGAATTAGGTTTGCTTAGTTCAGGAAATCAGCAACTTGAACAATGCACAACATCACAAAACCGAACACTGTTGAAAGATTTCTTCAAAGTGCAAGTGGATTTTGCTGAAACAGAGTATAACACATTCCTGGATCTGGCTTGAAATTTCAGAATGGAGTCGACCTCTCACAGATAATTGTGTAGCAAATTTTGGCCTCCTACCAAAGAAGATTAAGCACAATTATCTGAGCAGCTATTCAAATCCTTTTCTTTCGTAAGCACGTATCCCTTCGAGGCCAGCTGTACCTCAGCCAACACGTGGCAACACATCGATGGGGACACGGGTAGGAGAATCTGGTTTTGTATTGAACTAGATATTGAAGAGATTTTCAAAAACCATGTAATGTGATGCCATTCTTCTCATAGAGTCTTTTTCTATGAGGAATTACAGCTAGTTTTCATGAAATATGTCCTATGTTTAGCACAGAATGTGTTCAGGATAGCTACTCTTAAATTATGAAAAAGAATTGTCTCAGTTTTCACTTCTAATCTGCTAAGTGTTTCAGACTTGGGCCACTTAAACAACAGATTGTTGAGGTCCTCAGCAGGTTTTAAGGTGGTACAAGTGGGCTAGAAATATAGCTCAGCAGCATAAGTGCCTGCCTGTCAAGTGCAAGGTCCCAAGTTTGATCCCAGCTACTGAGAAAAAAAGAAAAAGGAAAAGGTGGCACAAGTGTACCAAGGCCCAAAAGCCTGCGAGCCACTGTCTCTGGTTCCCTGTGTGTTGATCTCAGGCCTTCACAACCTTAAATTTCCTGAGGAGGTCATACTTCTTGAATCCCGGAGTGCAGCTCCTGGGACCTACATCCACATAAATGACTACAAAGAAATTCTTGTCTTAGGGATCATGCTGGGGAACTGAGGCCCCGCCGAACCTGGGTTCCACAGATACATCCCAGGACAAGGGGCTCGAGGCTTTCACTCCACTGAGGGGAAGCCCAGTGGCGGACAACAGCCCATGACAGGCCATGGAATTTATCTGACCTGACTGAGCAGAGTCAGGACCTGGCCCTCCCAGCCTTTAGTACCAGGGGCCACAGTGGTGGAGCACATAGTCACAGGTGGGGCGCCCGCATGTGTTACTCTCCAGCACCTTTAGGGTGGCCTCCTTGGGCATCTAGAGCCTGCGGTTTCCATCTGAATATGAACTTGATGTGTCACATGTGCTAAGGGTTCCCCTGTGTCAGAAAGGAACAGATGGTGGAGACCAACATGCATAGCTTTCAAGGATTTTAAGTCCCATAGTCCCATTGCTGCCCACAACGTGTGCAGACCGTGTGCTCATCTTAGGTAAATTTAACCATCAGATTATTTTTCTTATTGTTCTGTTTTCCTGGTGGACTCTGCTGGGTGTGGCAGAGGACAAGCGTGCATCAGTGTGTGTGGTGTGGCCAGAAGATGTAAATGGTGGGTGTGCACATGGTGCCAGAGCTGAGAAGCAGGGACATCCGCTTAGTTATGGGCTTCCTGCCTATGCTTTTACTCACAGGTCTTCAAATTAATCCTCAAAAGCCTCTATTAGGCAAACTAGAGTCCACAAGGAAAACAGAGCAACAAAGCTTTCACTGTGACAAGTGCTGAAACCACAATGCCTTGCCTGCATTTTTGAGGATTTGCCTTTAGTCTGCTGATATGGTTAAGTATAATAATTGAGTCAAGTGTTAATCTAGGTTTGTACCTTGATGGGATAGACTTAACTCAGCAATGATATACTGAATTTTTATGTTGTCACATGTAAATTACTAAAATCATCAAAGATTGTTGCCCTACACTCCTATAGGAAATATTGCCCTCTAGGTTTGTTTTTTTAATGTCATTATTTGATTTGGGTCTCAAAGCAGGGCTAGGTACATACAATGAGGTGGAGAGTATTATCTTCTGCTCTCTAGAAGAGCTACTATCACTTATTCCTTCATGGGAAAAATTCTGCCATCAGCAGGCTTCTGTAAACATTTACACACAAGATTTCATATTTTGAAATGTTATACAAAAATCACATGGCTAGAATAATCATCATGTGACTTTTTTACCTTAAAATAATTGCTAGAAAGCATGTATTAATTAACTCTTCACTCTGGTAAAGGGTTTTCTCTTTTATGTGGCAAGACTTGGCTTCTGAGAACTGTTGGGGATGAGGTTGGCGGAGCATCCATTCATAGCCGGTGGTCATGTCAGGGCTACCAGTTAAGGGTGCCCTAAAGGGACACAAAGTGTTCTATAGCTTGTAGATCCCAGGGCTAAGAGCAGCGGACAGGAATGAACTTGTTGAGAAACAGAGAAGAAATTACATTTTCTCCCTCTAGTGTGCACACTACGTATCAGTGCCACAAGGGTGATCCAACAATACAGCAGTGACTTCCCTCAAGCTGTGGATCCAGAACTGGTCCAGGCCTGTTAGGAGCCAGTCAGCTCGCGGGAGGTGAGCCAGGGGCCAGCCAGTGCAGCTTCCTTGGTGGTCCAGCTGTGCCCCGTGGCTCCCACCACTCTCTGAGCTCAGCCTCTGTCAGGTCAGATCAGCAGTAGCCTCCTCCTGTGAATGCACATGGGAAGGACCAGGTTTGTGCTCCTCGTGGGAATCCAGTCCCAGTGGCCTGGCGTGGAGCTGAGCAGTGATGCCAGCCCCGAGGAGTGTGATTATTATGGTCACTTGCATATGCTAATAGAAAAAGAAATTTAATCTCCCTCTCTGTCCATCGAAAAACTGCCTTCCATGAAACCAGTCCCTGGTGCCAGGAAGGCTGCAGTAGAGCGTATGTTTGCATAAAAAGTATTACAGTGAAAGAAATCTTGTTGTGACTCCCCCAAACACTACCCCTGGCTTCAGACTTGCTCGTCCCATCACTCTTGCCACCTTTTTAAACAGTTCT
>NW_004524593.1:22272501-22274885 GCF_000260255.1 Octodon degus | reverse complement strand
GGCTGTCAGCTTATGGCCTCTCAGAAGCAGCTGTAATTTCTCTAGTCACGGACAACCACGATTGAAAACATTAATATATGCTCTCCTAATTCCTTACTTAAATACGTAACTGCCATGTTTATGTAAGTAAAATTTCACACCACAAATGATTTCCTAATAAACAATTTCTTGTAGCTTAGTCCACTTAATACACCATGAGCACTTCTTCACGTCATTAAGTAACGTCTAAGCCCATGACTATAAGGCTTGCAGAACTTAACATGCACCTTACTTAATGACTTCCTCACTTTTTGACACTTCAGTTAAGCTCCTACAATGTGCTTCAACATCAAAATAAGCATCTGAAAGTCTCTGAGGTAACTCAGTTCCAAAGTGACTATTCCCACCCTTTTGTCTGAAACTGGGTGGACCCAAGATTGTGCCTGAGCCAGGGCTGATGGCATTGGAGTCTGCTTGGTGCTGACACACGTGACAGACTAGTGGCTGTGTAAGGGAGGGGACCGCTGTGTTCATACTTGCACGGATGGTTTATTAACATTTGAGATCAATCAAAGATGAGAAGCATCACGGAATTTAAGTTTTATCCAAAAATTACATGGCATCGCTTTGACCTTTATGCCAGGTAGATGTCCCGGTAGTGGAGCAGCACCACTCCAGCCGCCCGTCCATCCCCTTCCAAGCAAGGCACTGTGCGTCTGAGGGCTCTGGTCTGTGCTGGCCCCTTCTCCCTGCTCTGCACCTGCTTTCCTGCCCACCATCACTGCATACTCTGTCTCTGTCTCCTCACACAGCACTGAATAAACCCCAGCTCGCTCCACTGGCCTCCCCCACTACTGCACCATCGCCCCATATCTGAGCTCTCCTGGGAGCATCCTGCTCGAGTGGGAGCGGCACACTCCTGATAACCACCTCTCTGAAGCTCCTGTCCTGGGTCAGGCGGGCTCCTCCTGCTCTGCCTCGACATCCACAGCCGCCTGCGGCCGCAGGTATGACTTTCACTTTGTGTAGGAGGAAACTGAGGTTAGAGAGTCAGAGTCGAGGCCTGAGCTCCGAGTCTACCCGTGCTGTGTTTTCTCCCCAACACTTCCTCACTGAAGCAGGAAATTGCCATCTTAACCACTTTCAAATGTGCAGCTCCACGGTCTACACGTACTCATAATGTGGCACATCTGTTACTACTATCTCCTTAATATTTTGTCTTTAAACCACAATTTTATAGCCACTGGACAATAGCAATCCTCTCTCCCCTCCCAAAGCCCCCGGAAATCCCCATTTTTTTATTCTGTCTCTGCGATTTTAACTCCTTTATATCACATAAGTGGACGCACACCATCCAGGGTGGGGCTGTGTGCAGGAGGCAGGGAGTACCCGTGCTGGACAGCGCTGCTGGCCGTGTCTATTCCGACTTGGCAAAGACAGGCCCTGCCCGCCGAGCTCTGCCCAGCGCCAGGCCCAGCAACGCTCAAGAGCCAGGCGTGCCGGGCCGTGATCCGGGCCGTGATGCGGGCCGCTCGCCACCGCGGGAGCGAGAGGAGTGAGAGGTTGCGCTTTCTCCAGCGAGGACGGAGAACCTTTCTGAAGAACTGCTTCAAAGTGAGTACTAGGAAAAACGAAGGCACACATACAGCACCGTACAGCTGCCCAGCGTCCTCACAGCTGCGGTGCTGGAGACATACGTAGCGTCCAGGCAGGGCACGGCCGTGCAGCTGGGCCGCCGGCCCTGGCCGGAGCCGAACCCGAGGGGACTCTGGCCTGGACATCGCCGCTGCCCAGAGAGGCCCAAATGTGCTCAATCCCTATGAGCAGGGCCCGGGGTCCCCGAGGATTCACGCCCCGCGGCTGGGCGTGAGCTGTCTCGCGGAGCGAGAAAGTGAGGCAGGGCTTGGCTAGGAGCTGCGGGGGTGCTCCCGCCGGACCCGGACCCGGACCCCGGACGTGGACGCGGCCCTGGCGAACGCCAGCCCGTTTCCGTGAGCCGCGACTCCCCGAGTGCTGCCGCCCGGTGGCTGCCACCGCAGGGTTAGAGCCCACCCAGGGGAGGGCCGCGCTCCGTACTGCGTCCCGACAGGTCTCCAAGGCGCGTGCTTTGGTCTCAAGGGCCTGTGACATGGGGCGTGCCCGACAGGGTGACCATTTAGGGACCTTCACGTCGCTGTAGGATCAGAACCTACAGTGCATGTTTGGCGCTCAGAGGGGAGCACAAGGGAGGCGCATTCGCGTTTGTGAACGCAGCCGCCCCCCGCCCCCCACCTCGCTTCGAGCTCACGGATCCCGCAGTCCTCGCCCTCCTCCGCCGCAGTTCTGAACCCTCTTCCCCAAGAGTCTGCGCTTGCGCTGTTGCGGCTGCAGCCTGGATGCCCCGGATGTCCCGGATGTCCCGGATG
>NW_004524593.1:22223751-22272291 GCF_000260255.1 Octodon degus | reverse complement strand
GAGGAGAGCCGGCAGTCACGTGGTGCTCGGCAGGGCGCGTGAGGCGGGCACGCTCCGGAGCCGCCGCTCCTCCGCTTCGACAGCAGCCGCGCTCGCTGCACGTGCGGCCACGGCTCCCGGAGACGCTGCCGAGCAGGGCGAGCAGGCCTCAGAACGTGGCGGGAGCGACGCGGCGCGCGTGTGAAGCGAGGGCGGCTCGCAGCGACGCGTCTGTGCTGATGTTTTTAAAATTGAAGCATTCACGTGTAGGGCGACCACGTCTCGGGTTGGCGAAAGCGCAGTTCCATTTCCAAATGGCTGCCCCAAACGCGGCACGGATGAGGACAGTGCTGGGCGGAAACGGCGCCCTAGAGCCTGCGGGGATTGAAGCGACACATCGCCGCTTCGGCTCCTTCGGTAAAGGTCTTGTGAGTGATGAGCAGGCGGAGCGCTAGTTGTCCCGACACGTACCAGGGACGAGCCCCAGGCCAGGCTTCGGTCAGCTTACGTGCTTTCTGAGGTCCAAGTAATGGAGTCTTTAAAATTTCTAAATAAAATATTCTTGGCTATAAAGACAACACAGTGAACTGAACAGCGAGGCCTCCTTAACCAGGCTGCACTCCACTGGTAGCCACTTCGCGCCGGACTTCCGTGGTGCCCACGTGTGACTCTCCTGCCTTGCCAGGGCGGAGCCCCGACGCCCACCAGGTCACCCCATGCGCACCAGGCCTCCCACGCGCTCAAGCTCCTGGCCGCGTGGGCAGCATCAGCGAGAGGGAAGCACCCTCGGTTGGAGACGAGTTCAGCTGGGAACAGGAAGTCAAAGGGGAACGACTGGGTCTTTCTGGCCGCTAGCTAGTAAGCGAAGTCAGACACCCCAAAGAAACTGTGGAGAAGCTGTCAGGGGTGGCAGCAGGACAGCAGTTCCAGTGCTCTGTGTCCACGCTGACGCTGGGTGTTATGGACATCTCCCTTTCTGGTGACGGAACGAGGGCCCTGTGCAGCTGGGCGCAGCCACGTCTCTAACAGTGCTTGTGTATCCTGGGTGACCGAGGGGTTGCTCCTTGGGGCTTCACTAGGGGACAAGGATGCTGTGCCCCAAGGTGCAGTGTCGCCGTCTTTTCTTATGTCTCCTGTCTTTTCAGATGACACAGCTGTTCAAACTCTGCCCAGTTTTTTGTTTTTTGTTTTTTTTTTTTTTGTTGTTGTTGTTTTGTTTTTTGTTTTTGCCATACCGGGGATTGAACTCAAGACCTTGTGCTTGCCAGACAAGCGCTTATTCTACTGAGCTATCTTCCTGGTCCTTTGCCCAGTTTTCACTGGGTTTTTGATGCCTTATTGTTGTGTTCTGAGAGTTCACTCTTTCTCCTTATCTGTGGCTGCAGGGGACTGCTGCTTCCAGGGTCTCCAGGTCCTGGTCATCATATCTCTGATGGGACTGAGGGTGGAAAGTGAGGCTGTCCCACACCCTGCGCTACCATCCTGAATGAATGCATTTCAGCAGTAGCATGGGGAACGCGGGACCTTTCCTGTTCCCCCCATGAACAGTAGAAGCCCTGGCCTGTCAGCCCCTGAGGACCAGAGGCAGCCTTTGCTGTCCAGGACTGGGGTGCTGCGCGCCCACCGGGCCAGCCGGAAGCAGGGCTGGAGCACAAACCATGTGACCACCTCAGGTCGATAGCCCCAGCTCCTGGCACACAGCCTGTGCCCAGGCTCGCAGGGCCGGGACCACAGTGTCTTCTGGGAGTGACAGCACACACCTGAACATCAGGAGGCCCCAGAGGAAGGTGGCAGTCTGCTGGGACCGCGAGGGGTAGTGGCACCTAGTGGTCACTACAGCAGGCTCGAACCATTTCCCCTCCTCTGTGACTCTGCTGCCTGACAGACCCCAAGACCCTTAAAATCCCTCAAGACCAAGGGAACCAAAGGTGAAGCCAGGTGCCACCCCAAGATGGGACAGGGCCAGGGGCTCGGGAGTCCCTCTGGGCCTCCTTCAGTCCCAGGCTTTTGTCTTGCACAGAGGCCCTGGGACTCCAGGCCAGGCCCAGCTCCCAGGGCCAGCTTTGTTGAGGCCAGGGGTGCCCTCTTGTCTGCTCCCCAAGGGGAAACAGAAGCACACTGTACACCCGAGGAAGTGCTGACATTTCTAGGTGGAGGTTAAACCTTGCTCCCAAACACGGGGCTTCTGCTCAGCTCAGTTAAGAGACTTTAGGAACTTTTTAAAATTGTTAGCATGTTATGCTGGTCAGCTTTCTAAATAGTTTACACAACTTGTGACCTGGAACTTTCACAGAGCTGATGGAAATACTCTGGAAATCTCCTGACTTGAACTTAAGGCTCACTGGCACACAGCTGCCTTATGTCCACCGTCCGCAGCGGGCTGGATCCAGAAAACCAAGGGGCGGAGAAGAAGGGGAGGAAATCAAAGAAGTGGAGCACTTCCTCGAAGGCACCCCAGCAGCCCTGGGCTGCAGTTCTGCACATCGTCCACCAGGTGTCGCTCCTCACACGAGCAGCCCTGCCTGGCAGATGGCTTGGTGCCCCATCTGGGCTTGCTTTGCAAAAAAAAAAACCCCAAAAAACAAAAGGAGCTCGCCGGACGCTGCGCAAGCAGGTAACAGTGCAAAGGTACAGTGAGAGCTCCGGGTCGAGCTAACTGGCTTGCAGTCCCTCCTTACGCAGTGGTACACGACTGGAACCTGCACTGAATGTCTAACAGGAAGAATTGATTTGGGAACCAGTGGCTGTCACAGCTGCAAATGGAGGAAGAAAAATGTCCTCTTCGTAAACTTTTAGTCCTTGCGCTGGTAGACTTCTAGGGTGACAGCACGCAGACGGGCTTCCTCTTCAGTCACATTTCTTTCAGTGAAAATAGGAAATTGCATTTAAGCAGATTTTCAGTATCTATCACTTTTTCTTGTCTTTTCGAGTCAAGGTCTTGCTACGCACTCCAGGCTGGTTTGGACACACTTTGCAGCCCAGGCTGGCCTTGCACTCACATCACCCCTTCAGCCTCTGCCTCCCTAGGGCTGGGATTGCAGGTGAGCGTCACCATGCGTGGTCCAGACTACATAGTTTAACTTCATGGGTTAGTGTCCACCTCAGCTTGTTCTCAGTTGCAGTCCTTGGTGACTCTGGTGTGACAGGATCAGATGGCTTAAGTGTGCTCAGAATGCGGGTCCTGAATGCTGGGTCATTCTTGTGGCCCACAAGGGAATTCATCAGACAAAGCCGACAGAGCAGATGTATGTCCGTAAAACTGTCTGTCTGTCTGTCTGTCTGTCTGTCTGTCTGTCTTTCTATCTATCTATCTATCTATCTATCTATCTATCTATCTATCTATCGCTGCTGTTGTTTCGTTTTGAAGCTCATTTCCACTAGTCTAGAAATTACTTCTTTTTACTCTCTTGCTCTCTGCCCTCTCCAAAAAAAGTCCTGACGACACTGGAACTGCCTGTGTATATTTGTAATTAAATTATACATAGACGTGACTCAGCCCGCTAATGCAGACGATGTGCCTGACTGGAGACCCACTCCGTCCTGCCTGACTTCTGCAGAGGGCCCGGGAGCAGCGCAGACAAGCATGCTTTACATCAAGACCTGCAGTAGGCACGAAGACTTCCCTCGGCTACCTACTGTTAATTTTCATCTGTTCGCTTGCTTTTGACATTTTGAGGAGAGTAAACTCAGTTTCTGCAGTGACCGTACTCACCAGGCTCCTAACTTACTACGTCAGCGTTTCAAGCCAGCGAGGAGTGCTGGCGGCCACCCCAGACCCCCGGATGTTCTCAGAGAGCCACTGAACCATGGGTCCTTCCAAGTGCTGTGTCCTTTGACACTATTTTTGTGATGCATTCATTTGCTTATTAATTTGACCAATATTTTTTATTGCTCACTGTGAACTGCATGCTGTGGTAACATAAAAATGATGAGGAACCCGTTGGCTCTCTCAAAAAGCTATTAAACTAAGAGAAAGATTCCTATAACCCATTTCCTAACTACACTTCTGAGTCCTGTTGAGTGAAATGGAAATGTGTTATGCCGCCAGCATTTGTGGGTAGAACAAATTTCTGTTTCATCAGGCATGTAGCATGCTTCCCGGACATCACCATTCTGTTTAGAAAGCCTTGTCAGGGACATGCACGAAGTGAGGTCATGTTACAGAGAGGCGGGACAGCGTGACCCACATGTTTACATAAATCACCCTGGAATGAGTGCCCGGTCACTGTTTCTTTAATCTAATGGCCGAGAGCACAGAGGTAACGATCCCTACACCCATTCTACAAATAGGAAAGTGGAAGCTCACTTTGTAAAATTGTTTTCTTTCAGCTTAAGTTGTCTGGATGTAATTACGCTACTTTTCTTACTATATTCAAGTCCTTACATCTGTTTTCCAGAATGTTCTGCAGAGGAACAATTAGCAGGAAGCAAGTGCTGCAACCCAGAGCCCTTTCTCCCTGGGGAGAGCTTCTGCAGTGATGAAGGGACGTGGGGAAGACAGAGAAGCAGCCCACGCCGGGACGAAAGCTCTGAACGCTGAGGCTGCTGTCAGCCAGCGTGGAGTGGAGCAGATCCCCTGCTGTTGCCTCTGAAAATCATGCTCGAGCACCCTGCAGGGCATGTGATAGCAACCGTCAGGCAGCCGAGTGCGAGGGCTCTGCCTGAGGTGCAGTGGAGGGGTTGAGGACACCACGTGCATGCAGTGATCTGAAGAGAAGCAGCAGAGCCAGGCTGCTGTGCCCCATGGAGAGGACAAGCATCGGCTCAGTGGAGTCCCCCAGGCCCCCACAAGATGGATCCAAGTGCTCTGTGCTCATCCCTGAGGCTGACCCACAGGCTCACCCCAAACCTTTACAGGGTCTCGTCTTCCCCTGCTGTTATGTTCATTCAGCTCATGTTTACTAAGCTTTGGCCAACATTCAGTAACAGGCATGTTGGACAGGCACTGTGAAGGGGCTTGCGCAGAGTGGGCCAGGCCAAAGAGGCCAGCTGGACGCCGACTCCTGCTGGGAGAAGCGCCACTCAGCAGGGTGCAGGCCCAGCTCTATCCCATCAGGGGCATGTAGGGCTGTGCTCAGTGTAAAACCCTGCACTGGGCTTTGGATAACTGCGAGGTGGTGCTGGATGTTTTATGAATAACAGAAGAAAGAAAGGCTGGGTGTAGTGGAGCACGCTTGGAATTCTAGCACCTGAGAGGCCGAGGCAGGAGGATTGCTACAAGCCTGAGGCTAGCTCGCCTGCATTGCAAGACCCTGCCTCCAAATCCTCCCCACCAAACAAAAAGAGGAAGGAAGGAAGGAAGGAAGGAAGGAAGGAAGGAAGGAAGGAAGGACAAAGGCGGTGAAGAGACAGGGGCCTGAATGATGGCTTTGGGGGGGAGTGTAGCAGGACTCAGCTGGCACGTGTGTGCCAGGCAAGGGCAATGGAGACAAGAGCGAATGGCTGGAGGTCTCTTGGCAGGACAAGGCACCAAGAACTGACAAATGTCCGCACTGAGAGGACATTTTATGTTTAAAGAATAACAGCGCATCATGACCTTAGCACTCCGCCCCTCGGGGTGTAAATCAGTGAGTGCCCAGCACAGACAGCCTCAGCCAAAAGAGAATGCATAAGCTTGAATAAACGATGGCGTCTGCAGGTTGACTGCAGGCACAGCTGGACCTCGGTGGCCAGGCCAGCGCAGGCACCCAGTCCTCGTTACGCTGGCAGTGTCTTCCCTGGCCTGAGTGCGCAACCTCGAAGCAGGTCCCCAGCAGTGGCTTCAACAAGAGGGGCATGCGTAAAGCCTGGCGCCCTCTTTCCTCCCATGGAGCCAGGGATTTGACAGCAGTGCAGGGATTTTTCCCTTTTATGAAAATCCCAGACCCAGCAGCCATGCGACAGCCCCGAGACAAGCTCACCTGCTCTGTCACCAGTGTCCTTCACCCCTTAGCCCTGCTCAGTGCTCCATGACAGAAAGAAACTTCTGCTCAGCTGAACTCGCTCAGATAGGGAAAGAGAAATTTAGGCTGTGCATCTGCCTCAGTCTGTTTTGTTGCTAGAAATAAAATCCTTGTCACAGAGGAGCACAGCTGTGGGAACCTCGTGTGGCCAGGACCATCGAGCTGGCCAAGTCCCCTATACCAGCAGACACAGGAAGGGTGCTGTGTGTGTCTTAGGATGCCAGCAGGGCTCAGCCAGGAGCCTCTACCCAATGGTGCTCCCTAGGGGAGCCGCTCACCACGCCAGGGTTGGAGAAAGGTGCCCCCTAGAGCTTCGCGATGGGACTGAGGCCTTGGGAATGATGCGGCCCACACCCGCTGCTCGGCAGTGTGAGCTGTTCCAGCCCCGTCGCCTGAATGCAGAGATACCATACACCGTCTCTCCTGGTGAGCTCTGAAGGGGTAGTGTGCTCGGATGCCAGCACCCACCAGGCAAGGGTGCTGGACAGGGTGCTGCCACTGTACCTCCTGTGAGGGTGGACTGAGGCCCAGTCAGCGGCAGCCTCCCTCTGGGAGGAAGTGAAGAGCTGAGCCCCACTGCCTGGCTTGGGAGCTTCCTGTGTCTTGCAGCTCCAGGTCCCACAGGGGTGAGTATTTAACATCCTGGGGACACAAGAGGGAGCAGAGCAGGCCTGTGTGCGGCTGCTTGGAGGATGCAGCTGGTGGCAAGTGTGACAAACCAAAAACCAAGTCGGGAGACACAGTACAAAGGCAAGTAGAAACACCAAAGTGACACCCAGGACCTGGGACCAGACTCATTTATGCCAACGGGTGCTGACCAGGCTCCCTCCCAGCACGCCAGGCCCCCATGTCCGGTGGTCCAGGGCTCATCTATGGGATGAGCAAGCAGGAAGTGCAGAGGCAGCAGGGCTTGTCCACGGGGGCCGGCTTATACAGTGTGCATCACAGTGGCCAACCACGAGTCATGGTGACCAGCTGTTCCTAAGAGGCAGAAGCAATGGAAACTGCAGCAGGAGCTGTCACCTGGGTGACTAGGAAGCTGAGGTCTACTGGCTGGTGGGAGCATTTGCTGCCACATTTCCCCTCTTAGTTTCCCTGGCAAATCTTTGCAGGGTGTGATGTCACATGGGATCCTCTGGGACAAGGTCCAACTAGAAGCAGTGGCAGTGGAGCTGCCAGTGACCTCAGCAAGGTCCCCAACGTTGTCCAATTATAGAGTCTTCCCCAAATTGCTTTCAGGAGGACGTACAAGGTAGGCCTGTGTGCTCCATGACATCTCTCTGGCAGGGCAGCGAGGGAGTTAAGCTGATGGAGGAGAGCGTCCAGGCCACCTTGGATGCTTATTAAGTCCTGGTTACATGTCTGACTGATTGTTCTGTTCTCTTGGGGAAACTATCCACAGATTTTAAGGCAAGAAAAGAAAAAAAAAAAACAACCCACAGCTAGCAGGGGTTGGGGAAGCAAGGAGTGGGGTCAGCAGACTGGAAAGGCACAAAAATTAAGGTAAAGGTATGGCGCGCTCCTGTGGGTGGTGTCCGTGGGCTTCTGGGGCGTGTACATTCTCTTCACAGTCTCCCCAGAGGGGCTGTTGTCCAGGCAGATTCTTCAGAGGATCGAGGGTTGCACTCTTGAAACTTGCGAAGGCCATTACTGTGTACCTGGGTGACGTGTGTGTGTGCAGGAGTCTGCACAGACTGCTGGTCTTTTAACTGGTGGCAAGCTGGGATTTTTTTATTTTGTAGATCTTTGGGGCCTGTATGCAGTTATGTTGATTTTAATTAATCTAGGTTTTGAGTTACCTCTGCTCTGAGTGCAGGCCTATGACTGCTGTCAGTGATCAAGGGCAGGCCATATCTAGGGACAATTTTTTTTTTAATTTTTTTTTTTTATTTTAGGGAAGGGTCTATAAGGTGTTCAGGGTCTCGCTGCAAGACTGGACTTGTAGTGCTCTGCCTGTTTACAGCCTCCCAAGAGCTGGGATTATAGGTGTGAACTACCAAGCCCAGTCTCAATTGTCCACGCCCAGAGGCAGGGCCAGCAGGGCAGGCCTGGGGATTGAACCCCTGTCTCTTGTGCCTGCTTGCAGGTGCTTTAATCCACTGAACTATTTGGCCAGCCCTTTGGGATGATTTTTTTACAGCAGGACCCTACAAACTTTTATTGTCCTCTCAGTATGGGCAGGGAGTGAGTGGTTGGGGCCAGTGGCACAGACACGGAAGCCTGAAGTGGCTGCAGGGGTATGGGTACCAGTGCAGGAGCTTGACCTTGCAGAACACGTGGAGTGGGCAGGGCTGGTGGCTGGGGCTGACGTTTCTGCCAGCCACATCCCCCAGGCGGCTTAGGCCTGCGCACTGGGTCATGCTCCATCACTGGTGGCAGGTGTCTGAGTAGCGGCAGGAAGCGGCGTGCTGGGTAAGTCACCCCTGCAGGAGCTTTGGCTAAAGTAGTTTTGTCAAGGTGACCACAGCATAGCCAGTCTGTTGGACTTCATTCCTGGCACAGCTGCGCCCACCCATAAACAGGTGTGCTCAGCGTCTGTCAGTGACTCCACTGCGTGCTCCTCCACACACAGCCCGTGGGGCCTGGACAGTCAGGTCCTGGTCTCGGGAGCTCGTCAGCTGTCTTGATCAGAAGGACAGTGGCTGTTAGCACAGAGGTGGGGGGGAGGGGACAGCCCTTAGCGCCCAGAGCCAGGTGTTTGCACAGGAGCCTCTGAATGCTTCTAGGGGTTGCAGGCTAAGAGAGTGTAACTCAAGGATCTTGGCTTTGTAGAAGCCAGCAGCTCTAGGCATTGATCAGAAGTGTAGTGATCTTTTCCGAAGAAGGTTAACTGGCCTTTGAACCTCTAGGAAGTTGAGTCCAGGTCAGTTAAACTTTGAGTCCAAAACTGGGGTCTTTGCACAGAAGGGCTGGCTGACAGGAGCTGGCCAAAGGGAGAAGAAGGCACTCTTAGGTCCAGGCAGGTGTACTGGCAGGCTGTGGGTGGCAGGGTGGCAGAAGCCTGAAGCAGTATATAAAGAGAGCAACTGCAAGGCATGGGCAGCTTGGGGGTCCTGCGCTGGCTTTATGTGCAGGAGAGATGTACTTTAGCAGCCTGATGGTCTGAAACATTCCGCAGCTCTGAGACCTCTGGGTGTGCAGTGCAAGCTCTAGCCAAGTCTTGTGGGATGGGACACAGTTTGATGCAGGGGGGAGATGGAGTTTCACAATCAGAGGTAGGGGTTTAATGGCCAATCTCAGGGGATGGTGACAGAATTTTGCAGTTGGAAGGGACAGAGCAAAAGGCTGTCTCAGAGCAGCCAAACCTATTGCCAGAGCCTCTCTGAAAATAGTGGAAACACCATTGTGGCAATTGAGTAGCAGTCCAAAACGCATGCATAGACTGGGGACTGTAGTACATAAGGCGATGGCCACCCTGCTGATGGCACAGAGGTCTTGCCCACGGTGATCAATGGCTCTTCAAGCAGACATGTGGCTGGATGTCTGCATGTGTCTCCTGTGACATCTGACAGCAGCAGAGGTCGTGCTGAGGTGACCTCGTCGACGGTCAGCCGAGAGGCCTGTCTTTAGTCTATACAATGGGAGGAGAGCTTTCAGAGCTTGGGGCTTTTGGCGCTCCATGTCAGGATGATGCAGGTGTCTCCTGCCAGGGGAACAGTCAGAGCTGCAGGTGCAGGGCTGAGCAGAGGGAGGCTGACGGGCTTGGTGCAGAGGAGATGGTTGCTTCTAGCTTGAGGAGAGGGGCTCCTTCCAGCAGCATGGGGACTGCCCACACAGGAGTCCATGCTTGGTGAGATGTCTTGGGAGGACAGAAGGGGCAGGGGCAGGGGCAGGGGTCCCAGTTGCCCTGATGTTGGTCCTGTGGGCTCTCAGGGGCCTGTGTGGTGGAACGCAGGCAGTGGCTGGCTGGAGCCAGCCCAGGCAGCTGGCAGTAGATGAGTCAGTAACGGGTAGTGAAATGATGGGTGTTGGCAGCAACTGCAGCAGCTGACGGGGCTAAGGTGGGATTCTCGGAAGAATGGGCTTCCTTCTCCTTTTTTTCTCTTTCAGATGCAGTGAACAGTTTTGCTTCCTAACTATTAAAGCCCCTTTTCTTACCATCAGGGACAATGGGCTTAATTAGCTTTCCTCTCTGACTTCCTATGTGTGTGCTGTGTACTCTTGAATGATGGCACAGGGTGGGTGGCCCTCAGGGAGGCCCCATTCAGATGCCCATGTGGCTGCTCCCCTCGAGGGACCTTAGGCACAACTTAGCTACGGAGGTTGTGAGGCTCTTTTACGGCCTGTGTTGCCTGCCACAGAGGCTCAGGCGGGGCCCAGGCAGCCGCTGCAGGCAGCGCATCTGCCTCAGTGCTCCGATGGAGCAGCCTGTTGCTTACTCTGTCTGGGCCGCTCACCCACACGTTGAATCAGCAGACACTGTGCGGTTAAGCACTCCAGCCCCCTTCCCCCAGGGCGATCCTGACCAGCAGGAGTTGCGCAGGCTCCCCTCCTGCTGGAGCTGAGAAGAACTGTCAGATGGATTTACTGGGGGCTTCTGGAACTCTTACCAGAATTAGGCAGGCAGTAGGCAGGCAAACACATGGACAGAGATATTGCATCTTTCGTTCTTTAGGCTTCCATATGAGCTGCTTGAGTGGGGAGCCAGGAATACCCTTGCAGGCTTCTGAGGGGCCTTGAGAAACCTGAAAGGCACACCAGGCCATCAGAACCTGCAGAGGTCCTTCTCTGTCCACAAGGGCCACTACCACAGATCAAAGAGGTCAGAATGCACTGGCGAGTAGAAACAGCAAAATGGTACCCAGGATTTAGGCAGATTTATTTGTATCAGCAGGTACTGATCAAGATCATTCCCAGAATATCAGGTCCTGATCTCTGTGGTGTGGGGCTTATACTGGATAAGCAGGCAGGAAGAACAGGGGCAGAAGGACTTACCACCTGGGGATATGCACACAGTGTGCATCACAGTGGCCAGACAGTTCTAGGAGACAGAAGCAACCAGAACTGGAACAGGGGCTGTTACCTGGGAAACCAAGAAATGAGTACTGTAGCTGGGCATGAGGGGCACTTTCTGCTACAACAGGAAGCTCAGAGAGGCCCTTAAAGTCCCTGGCCAGGCCTACGCTGAATGTCATTCCCAGCAGAAATCCAGCCTATGAAGGCTGAGAGAGGAGGCTACACAGGCGAAGTGCAGCAGAAAGTCCCAGGAGCCAGACATGGCCCAAGTAGGATGCAGAGTGGGGTGGGAGTAGGGTGCTCCATGTTCAAGCAGCGGCCCAGCATGGTGAGACCCTGGGCTCTGTCCCCAGCCTCATCTAAATAAATGCATGATTAGGTGAATACGTAGATTGAAATTAAGGTAGGAGATTTTTAAGAGAACAAAAGTAACCAACAGAAACCTACCTTAAAGAAACGGACGTGCATGAATAACGCAACAAGAACTAAAAACAACTTTCACGAACTTTTATCAGTGAATTCAGAAAAATGACAAATGCACAAAAGGAGTCTTTCAACAAAGGTAAAATTTCGTAAAGAACAAAACAAAAACCTTGGAGCTAAAGCATGCTATAAATAACCCGAAAGTTCACTCTGGGGGGGTGGTGAACAGCAAACTTGATGAAACCGAAGTTTTAAAAATCAGCAAACTTACAGACAAGTTGCTGAAAATTAGCCAGTGAGAAGAGCAAAAACAAACAAAACAAAATCCAGAAAAATGAAAACCCCAGGGACCTGTGAGATCCTGCCATGTGGAACCACCTGTACACGAACAGATGTCACAGCTGAGGACAGAGACAGAGAGCTTAGTCGAAGAAGTACTGGAGAGGAAAATGGACATTGAAAGCCAAGAAGCCCAGAAGATCCACACAGAGCAAAGGCACAAGCCCACACCAACACACACGAGGGTCAGCGTCAGAAGTCAAGGTTGCAAGAGAGTTTGACCACAGCCACAGAGGCAGTGCCACTGAAGAGACTCCAGGGGCAGGCTTCTCTGCAGGCCAGAGGGACTCAGTTGAGAGGCTCTAAGCTCTGAAAGAAAAATCCTCTCTGCCAAGAATGCAATGCTCAGCAAAACTTCTTGCCAAACCTGAAGGAGAGTGAATGGCTGCCCCAGGTAGACAGAAACTCCCCTGGGAATCCACCCGACTCACCCTGATGCCGAAAGAGTCCTTAAGAGTTTAATGCAAAAGTGCTGTATAGCAACAGGAGAACTAATGAAAGTGTAACAATTTCTGAGGAAGTTAAATATGTAGACAAGCATGTAACATTGTAATAGCAGTATGTAAATCACTTTTAGTTTTGTTGTTAATGTCAAAAGACGAAAGTAAAAAGTATGGTTATAAAATATGTTATTAGGTAGAATAAAAGAACTGCAATTTATGATGTCAATAACATGAAGTGCAAAGGGTGGAGAGTGGCATTGGATCTCGTCTTGCAATTTGATTTAAGTTCTTACCAGTTTAAACTGGATCGTTATAAGACATTTTATAGAAACTTGATGATGCAAAAGAAAATGCCTGTAGAAGACATGCAAATGAAGATTAGAAGCAAATGAGACTGTACTACAGAAGTGAAGCACACACAAAGGAAGATAGCGTGAAAGAAAATGACAGTTAAAAGAGCAGAAAGAGGGACTAGTGAGATAGCTCAGTGGACTAAAGCGCCTGCTTAGGCACGCTTAGGTAAGGGCAGGGACTGTGGTTCAATCCTGGCACCACATGCCGTGCCAGTCTCACTCCCTCCCCCTGGGACACCCTGAGCTGGCTGCTGAGTCTGGGCATGGTAGCACTGGGGAGGCTGAAAGCAGGAGGATCACCAGGAGTCCGAGCTGTGTAGTGAGACCCTATAACAACCAAGTACATTTTAAAAAAGAGAGAGCAAGAAGGCAGATGGCACAACTAATGATATCTCAATGCCAAGTTCTCATTTGGGACGGAAGCAGCAAGTTCCCATGGTAAAAATGAAGAGGAAAAAGCACAGTTAAACAGCCTGTCGGGACATTCAGAAAGAAAGAAAGAGCAAGCTGATTCCAAGCCAGCGGGAGGAAGATCATCAAAACTGGAGCATAAATAAAGCAGAATAGAAGAACCAAGGAGACTGCAAGTCTGTTTTTAGAAAAGACCAACAAAGTGACAATCCTTTACCAAGACCAGGGGTGGTGAGCCTGTGGAGTGCATGTCATTCGCTTTTCTTTTCAAGGTTTTTATAAACGGAATTGTACTACACATACTTTCTCTAGATTGCTTTTCTTTCACCCAGCATCGCAGTTGACATCAATCCTGGCTGATGCTGATAGCATAGGTCTTCATTTTTACCAACATATTGACCTTAGTTGTAAGAATACATGAAAACTGATGGATTTCCCTGCAAATGTGCTGACCAGTTCTTTGTCTTTGTAAGCAGCATGACAAGGATAACTCCTGAGCCTGCCTCCTGGTCTGGCAGCTGCTGAGGATAGTCCAGCACACCTGGGGGGAGGAGCACCTGTGGCACACCTGGGGGGAGGAGCACCTGTGGCAGCCAGAGGTGTCTCACAGTGCACTGGTGGGTAGGAAATGTGCTAGAGTGGGTGCGGCTGTGGCTCAGCCACAGCGCACAAGTCCCAGGATTTGCACTCATCCCAACATTTGGTATCGTCACACTTCTTAATTTTTGTGAACTAGTGAGTGTGAGGTAAAACCTCAGCGTTTTCATGAGGACTAAAGATGTTTGGCACACACACACACAGACACACACACACACACACACATATATATATATATATATATATATATATATATCATGGTACACTACAGACAAAGCCATGCACATCCACAGAGGGGGTTTCTGCTTCCCCATCTGTGAGACGCCTGGTTGGGATTGAGCACACTCCCCTCTTGGCAGACATGCATTTCTGATTGGCTTCTGGAATGCATTTCCACTTGCTTAATACCGGTGCCCTGCTACTTACATGTGTTGCACACATCTCCTTGTGTTTCTGGTTTATCTTCTTTGTTTTCTTCTTGAAACCTCCTGACAAACACATATTCTTAATTTCAGCACGTTCAAATCTGTCAGTGCTCTCTGTTATAATTGTGTGTGTGTGTGTGTGTGTGTGTGTCTGTCTGTCTGTCTGTCTGTCTGTTTAATCTTAAAATATCCTCTCTTTCCAAGTCTGTGGAGAGTATTTCTTATATTTTGGCCTAAAGATGCTAAAAATTGGCCTTGCACAAATGAGTCCTTAATCCATCTGAAATGTAGAATGTGCATGCTAGGAAGTAGGTGACAGTTTTTCACATTGAAAGTTACACTTCCAGCACTGATGATGATGCACCCAGGCTCGAGAGCACTTGCCTTACACCCACTTTCTGCGCGGAGGCTCCCACTGAGGAACATGTTAGGCCCCCTGGTGCCCGTGTCCCTGTGCCAGTGTGGCTCAGGCTCCCTTCCAACATTTCAAATGGGCATCTGCATGTTAGTAGAGAAAGCCCCTCCCCAGCTGTCTGCCTCTTCGCTCTTTCGGGGCCTCTGCTTTTGCAAATAAATGTTATGATAAGTTCGTCAATTTCTATGAAAAGCTCTGTTGCAGTATCCCCAGCACTGATACTATAGGCGTGCACCGCCATGCAGTTTCGGGACTGGCACAGCGTGCAGTACTGAGGACCAAGCCCGTGTCCTTGCACTTGCTTGGCAGGTGCTTAGACCACGGAGCTATCTTCCAGCCTTCTGTTGCAATATTGCCAGGAGTAACATTAAATCGCTCAACAAAATTTGGATAATTGAGATAGTTATGATATTAAGCATCATTAATCACTGGCATGGTATATACTATGATTCAACGAGGTGTTTAAAATCATTCAAAAAACCTTTACAAAAGATATATATGCATCTATATGTATGAATTATTCATGGGTATTTTAATTTCATTACAAATGACATCTCACCATTATATTTTCTGTTTGTAGCTGGTATACATAGACGACTGACACAACTTTCTATTAAGTCAAAAAGCAAGTGTCTGCACATTCTTCTAGGCTTTCTAAACAGAATATGATATCTTCTGAAAAGTGGTCTGATATTTTTCTTTCCTTCTAACAGATACATCTACTTTTGTTTCATGGTTTTTGCAGAGGACCGCTAATAAAATGTTGGAGGGAACTATGCTAGTAGGAGGTCATGTCCTGCTCCTAATAGAAAATGAGGTGCCTGAAGTGCTGAAACTGTTTTTCTAGTTTCATTTTTCAACTTTCAGGAAAATCTTCTACTCCTTGTTCAGTAGGAATTTCAAATGCAAAGAACAAATGATAAACATTATTTCACGCCCTTTCCACATATGTTAAATCAATTATTATTTTTGTTTATGTGGTTAATCATATTAATATATTTTCTGAGACTGAGCCAACCTTGAAATCTTGAAATACGCTCCCTTTAGCCACAGTGAATTACTGACACAGGATTCTGTTTGCTAACACTTTGCTCAGTAAATTTGGATTTATGTTTATGAATAAGAACTTTTCTGATTCCTTTCTTAAGGTGTTGTTGTGATTTCATTCATTTAGCAATGTATATGAGTCCTATGGTTGTTGATACATTGTGTTGACTTGCTAGATCTGCTTTGCAGTTACATGCCCTGGGACAGAGAGGGCCCGCCCCAGAGTGACTCAGCACTTAAAGGGCACATAAAGGGGTTGAGGAAGGTTTCTGCATGCCACTGCCTTGGAGGAGCTTGATCCGCACAGCCATGCCACTTCAAAGGGGCTCCGATTCGCAGTGGAGTCCTGGTGTTTGCAGTCAGTGTGGAAGGAAGGGAGAGAGGCTTGATGGACACCGCATCTGCTGCTCCTGCCTCTGCTCTCTGCTGTTCTCCGCCCCCATAAACTGCTGCCTTCTTCCCTGGAGTCAGCTGAGAATGGACTGAAACCTCCACTAACTGTCAGCTACATAAACCTTTCTTTCATTAATTTGGGGTGTTGGGTATTTTGTTCCAGGAAGAGTAAAAAGTAACAGACAAGTCCCATACAGTTAGTGGTGAGTGGTCCCACTTTCTCTACCCTTTGGAAGAGTGGATGTAAGAATGGAAATATCTGATGCTTAAATATTTCAATAGCATCTCAAAAATAAATTTGTGACCTGTGATTTTTTAATCAGTTCTCATAAATTATGCTTCTCAGGGAATCTGTTTCCACTAGGTTTAAGTATACACTATCATCATAAACTGTTCATAACACTCTACCATTAAATAAAGGCTCTCTTGTGTCTGTAATTAGGCCTTGCCTTCATTTCTAAAATTGGAGTTTTCATTGGCGGGAACCTTCCTCCTTTTTCTTGTCAGATCAAACTTATCAACATTTATATTTTCAAGAGTCAAATGTTGTCTGTGTTCATCGTTTTTCATGTCCTTGCCTCATATTTAATAACTGCCACTCTTTATTTTATTCTTATATTCTACTTAAATTTATTATGGCTCTCTAACTTCATAAATTGCATAGTTAGCTATTTTTTGATGTTCTTGGTCATCATTGTGTTCCAAGTACTCATTTCTACTAAATATGCTTTTAATACAATTATTCATTTCCAAGATCATGAACTTTAACAATAAACTTTTAACAGTAGAACTCTGAAATTTACAGGGCTTATCCTCCTAGAGTGCCTGTAAGTTGTGAAGAGCCATGAATTTCAGATATGACCAGAAAAATAACTGTAAATCCCTCCTTTTATGGCTCAAAATCTAAACGTTATGCTCCCATGCTATGTAATATAATGAAATACTGTATTAATAAAGCCTTAAAAGGTACAAGGCATTTTGGCAGCATCTTAGGGGTTTAGGAAGAACAAAACTGAAAACACTCTGGGTAGCAACGCAGGGCTACCTGTCACGATGAGGAAATGCTAGTGACCCTGCCTGAGTTGGGTTACAAGGCAGTGGCCCATCAGCAGCAAGGATCCCTGAATGACTCTTTTGGGTTGGCTGCCTGCAAACCTCCCACCCGAGAAATAATTGCGGAGGATATTTGTAGTTTCGGTGTTGAGAAGAATTATTAGTTAGGCTCTAAGGAAAGACCCAGGAACGGCTGAGGCCTGAGCTCTGAACCACGAGGTCATGGAACCGTACTGCATTTTACCAGTGGTAGAGTCCGGGGGGGGGTGGGTTGTGGAGGGTGTGAGGTCTCAGTGCTGTGCTCCCTGTTGTTCAGCTACGGTACATTTGCCGAAACCGATGAACCACTTTCAGTAGTCCTTTATCAATTAAAGCTCACTTACTCTATATTGCAGTCATTTTTTAACTTAGTGTTCATTGATTATACAAAATAGTGGGTGTCATCTGGCATATTAATGCACGCATAGAGCACACCTTAATGAATTCTGCTTCCTCGTTGCTTTCGCATTTCCCTAATTTGTTGCCTATTTTTCTTTTTGTTTCAGAACGCTACACTACATTGTCTTTGGGATTTATTCATTTATTTTAGAAATATGTACTGAGCACTGTGTACTTCTAGGGAGTATAGGATCATCTATAGAACATGTAGTCTTGGCATTGGTGCGGTTTTTCTGGGACAGGGATGTAGGTGACAGTTGGGACAAGAAAGCAGGAGATGCTAGTGGCAAGTTCTATGGAAATGGCATTGTGGGGAGTGGGACTGCGAAGGGGTCCAGGGGTCACGGCCGGCTATTTGCTGCTTTGTTAATAAAGCAGTATTCAAAAGCAGGCCCTGCCATTGTCCACGGAAATGTTACCTCACCCCACTCACTTGTCGTGTCTCCTTAAGGTGACCCACTGTGAGTTTCGTTAGAATTTTCTTGGTTTTTGATGATTTGGATGGTTTTGACAAGTATTGGTCAGTTATTTTGCTAAAGCGTTCATTCGGATTTGTCGGGTGTTTTCCCCATAGGTGGGCGCATGCTACAGTTTTTGAAAGAGGTCGGAGCTGTTTTCCCCACATCCCGTGGAGACCCGCGTTCGTAGCTCGCTTTCCGGATGACACCGACCTCGATGCCGACTGGGAGGAGCATCTGCGGGCCTGTTCCGCGGGTGACCCCCTGCGAGACCCGGCTCTCCGCCCTTCCCACCCACCCTCTCCCCTGGGGAGCCCCTCCTGGTCCTCAACTCCAGGGGAGTTCATAGCTTTGCTTTGGAATGGCGGTTGGTGGAGTGCACATGTATTATTTAAATTTCTCCAAGGGAAATATTTATCTTCTCCATTTATTTAGAAAATTATTTATGTTGGTATGAGTAGATGGTTATTCATGAATGCTTTGGATTATAACCGAATATCACGCTATTTATTGTGGTGCTCAAATTATTTTAGCTTTAACTTTTTATGGGTTTTAAAAAAGTTAAAAAATTAAGTTTAGCAACTACCTGTTTGCTTTTTGTTTGTACTTAGCTGACTCATGGTTTAAGAAGAAAAACTGGGTGATACTTTTTTAAAAATGTATTAAGATTTCTTTATATTCCATTAGATGGTTGGTTTTGTAAATAATCCAGGCTGCCCCCAAACCACTTTTACTTTCCAGTTACTGAGAACAATCATTACTGTTTGCTATTGGAGAAAAACTTCTTTGGAAGTTTTTGGATCCAGTGCGTGTGTGCTTGTACGGGAGCGGCATGGAATGAAACTGTCAAAAGTTGAAATAAAAATCATTGCAAAAAAGCTGTGTTGCCAAGAATTCCCCTTAAAATACAACACTTGCAGGGCGGGGGCGACGGCTCAGGAGAATATGCGCTCCCCTGGCAAGCGCATAGCCCTGAGTTCAGTCCCTGGGATAAAAAACCAACCAAACAAGAAAACCACTTGCTTTACACACAGATTTCCCATCATTCTCAGCAAAGTTGCTTTTTCCATGATTTTTTATATTATCAAAACATGCACCACACTTTTCCATGCCAGCATGCACACATGTGTATTATGTAAGACATACATACATTCTAAATCATCAGAGTACATGCGGTCAGCAACAGGCACAAGCTTCTTAGCCCTGCAATGACAAGAGTTTCAACTTTGTTTTTTAAATATACAAGCCCTTTTTAAATTATTGATAATGGAGTTTTGCAGTTAGGTTATTAACGCTTATGATCAGATTTATGTATTTTTCTTAATTAAAGCTGAAATTTTATGTAGTAAACTTTTTATTCTCTGCTATTTTCAGATTTCTATGTGTTCTGCTGTTTGTAGGTATTCTTTTTTCTCCTTTTATTACTTAAGTGCCCAATTGTCTTTATTTCTATGTTTTAGTATACACTCTGCTATATTCTTCTCTTTTGACAGTGGTAAAATTATGCATGGCTTTTGTCTTATTAGTTCTGGTCTGCTATTGTTTTTTCTACTAATTCATCTTAGTACTTTCTCTGCCCTTGTTTCAGAGGAGTCTGTTGTAAATGGTAGACACTATATCCAGGTTAGAAAGCTTTATTACTTTCCCAATCTCTCTGCTTCTGAATGGAAAAAATTAATTGACATTTACTGTATAAAGGACATCTATACAGATGTTTCCATTTTACAGTAGATTTCTATGTGTTCTGCTGTTTGTAGGTATTCTTTTTTCTCCTTTTATTACTTAAGTGCCCAATTGTCTTTACTTCTATGTTTTAGTGTACACTCCGCTATTTTCAGTGAAAATTTATCATGTATCACAGCTTGCCAAGACCCATAATTACCTGCTGTTTTCTGCCCATGGAAGAGTAAAGACCTCTGGAAATTTGTAATTTGTATTAATCTCCTTTTACTTTATGTCTTATTATTGCTTATATTTTATAAATTATTATTCATGTGCTTTCATGTTAACTTACTAGATTCAAATACACATTTTTAAAATGTCAAAGAACGCCTTGGTTCCGCTCCGCGGCGCTGTGTCTGCAGCCTCCAGCCCCTGGCCTCCCGGTGCCGGCCGCCCGGCTCAGCCCTGCGTCCTCAGTCTCCCAGCGCCCTCCCTCCAGCGTCTGCACAGACTCGTGGCCTGGTCCAGCACGGCTCCCGAGCGCTGTGTGGCACACGTGTGCGGGATGCTCTCTTCCCGTCACAGGAGTCCTCGCTGGAGCGAGCCGCCAGGGCAGGCCGGGGTCAGAGGCTGGCTCCGCACCTTGAAGAAATGAAGTTGGTGGGAGCCGCACTTCCTTCGGTTTCACCTAGATCTCTTTTCTCTTGTTGGTGGTGGAATAGCTGTGCCAAGTACCCACTTCGCCAAAGGCGCGGGTTTGCGGCGGAATCGCGCCTGGCTGACCAGGTCAGCTCCGCGTCAAAGCCCAGGGCGGCGGCAGAGGACAGTCACTGCCCGTGGCCCGCGAGGCGTGCAGCGCGCCCTGCCGCGGGCCTGCGACGTGGCCCGTGCGCCGAGCGCGGGTGGCCGGGCAGGGAGCGGCTCTGCGCCGAGGCACCTCTGGGAAACGTGGAACTTGTTCCTGGGCGTTCTGTGACTCAGTGCCCGGTGGGGTTTATTCTTGGCCGAAGGTAACCTGCCAGCATTCTCATTCTGAGTCTGAAGTCATCGAAACCCAGACTTGCGTCCAAGTCTTTTCCTGGGGCCCTATGACTCAGAGTCCTATTTTAGTGTCTTCGTGGTAAACATGACCCTAACCAAGAGTGGCAGAGCCTGGAGAACGCAGAGCACAAGGAGAGGGAAGCCTGTTCCCCGGGCAGGGGGCCATCGGCCCTCCTGCGCGGAGCCCGGGCCTTGATTACAGGAGTCGGTGCTGGCGCCCGGCCAGGGTCCGCCCCTACACGTAGGAGACATGTTGGCGGCAGCTGTTTGTGGGGTGCAGCCAGCCGAGCCTCGCGCTTGCAGTGCAGCCCCTGCTGACTGCTGGCCCAACCAGCTCCTGCCTCGGCCTCCAGAGGCTGGGTCCACAGCAGAGGGCACAACAGCTGGGGTGCCCCACAGGCTTTTGATGAGCAGCCCCAGTACAGTGCGACAAGCCACAGAGAAACGCTGAATAAATTATGGTAGAGCCTGCAGCTGGTTCTCATAAAGAAAGCTTGAGGGCGTACGGCTGAGAACCGGTGCGCTAGGAGGCCGCGCAGGAGCACGTTCGGCACGCACAGGTCGCGTCCACGCCTACGCACGCACAGGAGTCTTGGGAAGTGGCGTGCAGCCTGGGAGGGGAGCTCGGTCCGGCTGGCAGACCGAGGAGGAGACAGTTTTACAAAACGCGAGGAGGACCGCTACGGACAAGGTATGCAGAAGCACCCACCCACCTCGAAAAGCAAGCTCCCTGTTCACTTCCTGCTTTCCTGGAAATTTTACGTCACTGTAAAAGTCAATGGTCCTCACACTGTCATCAAAGGGACAAACTTGGGTATGCACCACACCAGCACAGTGGAGCAGGGAGACCACCCCCTAGCTCGGCTCTTGCGCCTCCTGAATTTTATCTGTCACTGGCATCCACAAAGCCATCACGGTCCTGTGGCCCCAGGTCCTGTATAGTTCCAGAGATTCCCAGCTATGACCTAAACTAGGGATTTTCAGGGGAGCCTCAGCAGGGTAACCCCACACTGGGTGAGGGTGCCTGCCTGGCCTTTACCTGTTAGATACCACCGGCAGCCACCCGGCGGTGACAGCACAAAGTGTCTCCAGCACCGTCAAGTGTCCCTTAAGAGGATAAATTACCCTGAATTTTGAATCCCTAATCTAATCTGCATGATTATTACATCCCTTTCTTGAAATCTGTTTTTCTGGGAACTAAAAAGATCACTCCTCAGTAATTCCATTGGAAAGTGACCTCTGAGTCATTTCGGCGGCCTCCGCTTTGATGGAGCGCGGCGCCTCATCGCGGGTGGGAGGGCCGGCAGAGGTCTGCTGTCTTCCTCTGCGCCGGTCCCCGGGACCCCTTCCTGCCGGCCGCGGCCCGCAGGTGTTTGGGGGCACTCACGCAAATCACAGCTCTCGGGATTGTTTTGCATTGTGGCTGCACAGCTAGGAAACAATGACGTAGGCTGGTTTACAAACGAGGGAAGTTCCTTTCTGGTCACTCGCTTTATGCCTGAGTAATCACACACACACGCAGGAACTGCTTTAGTATTTGTTGTGCTTTTATCTGAGGGTTTGGGAATTTCACCAAAGTGATAATCTGGGATAAAAGAAGTCAGGGACATAAAAGTCGTAGGTAATCACTTGGAGTCTGGAGGGTGCAGAAAACGTTGGAACCTGAAGAAAATTGTCCCTAATTGTCACATGTGGGTCAATCTCAATCACACTTGCCCCAGTTGCAACATTCGTCCCCACTTTCCCAGGGCCAGGACTGAGTGAAGTTTTGTACAAGTGACAAGATGGCACTGGAGCCTTGATGTCATCGCTGCCCCTCAGCCAGGCTTCATGGAGGCCACTGACCCCCACCACCTTCAGCAGGATGCTGGGCCCTGAGATGACTTCTTTTTTAAAAATTAATTTTAAAATTATAATAATAAGTACTTCATGGCTAGGTAAAGCTAAATGGTTTTGGCCAGCTCATAGTGCAATTCCTGTGTTCACAACATTCATTCTTGTGTCTCAGTAAAAATATTCTAAGAGCTGCATGTGTGGCGCTGTGGGGGACCTAGCAGTGAGGGAAATGAGCCCCCTGCCTGTGGGGCTTAAGGCCAGGGAGATGGTGAGTGTGCCTTGTCACACGAACGTGACCGCTGTGCAGCTCAGAGTGAGAAACTGAGACCTAAGAAACTCCTGGAGGTGAGCCGGGGGAGTGAGGCAAGGAGATGTCTTGGAGGGAGGAGCGTGGCCCCTGCCAGGTCCCCAGACAGGAGTGGCTGGCATGGCAGCTGGAGGTGGAATGCAGGTCCCTTGGCTCTGACTCATTCTCCCCAGAGAAGCCGTGAAGCCTGGGAAGGAGCCTGGGGGCTAAAGCAGCCAGGGCAGCAGGATATGTGGAAACTGTGCTGGCATAGTCCAGGGATAGGGCCTGAGAGGCCAGGGATGCTGGGGCACCAGGAGGGTGCTTCACAGCCCAAGCAAAAGGCCACGCTGAGGTAGAGGGAACGGAGAGGTGGTGATGGCCACAGAAAAGGTGAGCCGATTCTGAAGGCATTGATTGGGTGATCCGGTTGGAATTGGAGAGGGCTGGGGTGGAGCCCAGAGCAAGAGCACCTGCCTGGCACAGGCCAGCCCTGGGTTCGATCCCCAGCCATACAGAAACAGACAGAGCCCTAGGATTCCTGATAGATCCTTGGGAATGGAAGACAGAGGAGGGCGGGAGACCACGGAGGATGCCCTGAAGAACCGGGTCCACGAGTGCCAGTTCTTCTGTTTTTGAAGTGTGGTAAGCTTGGGACACTGGAGCAGCTCCCGTGTTCCTGGGGCTCCTCTGTGGTACAGTCAGATGGGAATTCAGGGTCCAACCACAAAGTTTGGGGTTTCTTCCCAGAGAGATCGTCTTCACGGGACAGCAAATTGGACCCAGCAAAGGAGATGCTTGAAAAATGGTCTGTGTCCTTCTTGGTACAAACTGCAGTCATTGTACTTCAGTAAAAGAAAATCAGTCGGTCACCCAGATGTCTTCTTGCATCCCTGATGGCCAGGGGACCCAGGGCAGAGGGTGTTGGTCAGCCCCCGGCTTTCTGATCTCTCCAAATCCCATGGTGAAAAGTTTGGAGGATCCAGCGAGCAACACAGGCAGCACACAGTCACATGAAGAAGTCTATGTCCTTGTGTTATCTCCACAGCCCCCAAAGGACAAAGGGACAGGACATGGGCAGAAGCCACACACGTGGGCAGTGTTGATGTGGCTCAAAGTGCAGAGGCCACAGTGACGTCAGGGCAGACAGTCTCCGGGGCAGTCGAGCTGAGGCATTCTGTTCCAGCAAGTTCTCGGGGCCAGCCCAGCACCCTTCACAGCTGACACATGCACAGAGCATGAGCTTTTGGAGAGCGACAGGGACCTGCTTCCAGGAGGTGACCAGGGGCCAGGTGGGACAGAAGGGTGTTTCTAGTCCAACAGCTTCCTCCCGGTTGGTGACAGGACCAGAGAAGTATGACGTGACCCCATCATGGAGCAGCCAGGGTCAGCAGGAGAAGAAGGCGCCCCATGGAGCCAAGGGGCCCCACATGGCTCTGAGCCTGTAGTCCTTCAGCAGGTGCACTATAGAGAGGCCGGGCAGCGTCTCAGAAGCATTTCCATTTTTACCGCAGTTTCCAGGGATGCTCAGTTGGGCTATAGAAGCATGAAGAAAACCCAAAGGAGCGATGAGTTGGTCAAATCGGTGGTGTGGTGTGAGTGGTTCTGAGGAGGGGGCAAAAGTTCTGCTGGCAATGACGGGGGCATCTTCCGGTGGCTCTCGGCCCTCCGTGCTCGCCTTAGGTGACTTTCTACATCCATATTTCATTTTATAAGGCAAAAATGTGTTGCATTTTATTTCACTGCTTTCAATTCATTCTAAAAAGTGAAAAGAGCAGCTAGTGAGGTGTACTGCCACCCTTGAGTGAGCAAAGTCCTCCCTGTGTGGGTCACATGTTCTAGATGTCCAGCACAACTGCTTCAACGGCACATCAGTGCAGGACATTCGTGCTGACACGTGATCTCTGGCTCACGCCAGGCCAGAGCGGTGGCTCCATGTCTTGGGTGCGCCTCCTCCTTGCAAGCTGTGTCCTCCTGCTGTGGCTGGCTGCTGGGGCCACACGACGGCCCGCCGGTGGGCAAGGCCTCATGATCACCTGAACGCAGGGCTGAGGAGCAGCGTGACCCTGGTGGATATTAGGTGAGGACTCTGGGTGGAACCTGCCCTCGGTGTCCCAGATCCTGTCACAGAAATCCACAGAACAAGGGTCCAGGGATGGAGCGCTGCAGCATCCGTGAGGGAGAAGGCGCTCGCTTCCTTACTGCGATGTCTCCACAGCTGCCTGTGTGTAGAAGGGGCAGCGGGAACCCTGCCATCAGAAGCCCAGGCACCAAAGCCCGGCGACAGGTCCGCAGCAGGAAGCAGAGGGGCACTGAAAAGTCGGTGCATTCTTGCAGGATCATTAGCTAAAATGTGCCCGGGACAGATACCATGAAGGCACCTGCTCCTGGGCTGACCAGGCTTTATGACCGATCCCGAGGGCCGTCAGGGGCAGGAGAAGCCTGTGCTGCAGGTAGCACAGGCATCATTTTTCTGCTGCGACAGAGTGAACAAAGGTGGTCGGGACATGCTGCTCTGGCCGCACGCCACCGAGACGAAGGCCATCCCAAGTAGCACTGCAGTGGCTTGGGTCCTGGCTGTTTTCCTAAGCCAGCGTATGACAGCAATAAGGTGCAAAAAAGAAGTTGCTTTTTCCAGCGAGAAAATGGAAAATATTGCCCAAAAATTTTTTTGACATTTGTTGGTAGAATCCTTATCAAAATAGCAGGTCATCTCTCGAAGGAGATCAGTCCCACACATCCCAGGAGGTCAGTGCTTTTAAAGAAAAGCATATTTCGCCCACACGTCAAACTCACAGTATTAGTAGACAGCAGCTGAAAATACACAGGGAAGTCCCAGCTTTTATCTAAAACTAGATTCCTAGGGTTATTAATGGTTTTCTTTGGCGAAGGTAAGAATGATTTATTCATTAGTCCCTCAACTAGTCAAATAAATACTTTGCAACATTGTTTGCAGAGCTGACAGTTGTCACGTGTCTCGACGCTTGTGTGTTCTGGGTGCTGTCAAATCTAAGTGCCAGCACTGTGCCCTGAGGAGGCCACTTCAACCCACCCTAAGCCTCTGGGGACCACGCACAGACTACTGGGAAATTCCTCTCTGCTAGGGACTGCGGAATGCCAGCTCACCCCATGCCCCAGCCTGTGTACATCCTGTTGGGATGGTGGAGACCGCTGGTCCCCACGAGCACTGAGCCACAGCCCTGGGAGCCCTAGGTCCCTCCCCTGCATCTGTCCACCTGGTCCCACTGTCTCACTGGGCTTTTCTCCACACCTTTAGTAAAGCTCCTCCCACCAGGCCGGTCAGCTAGAGCTCTAGAGTGCCCCGTCATCTGGTCCAGGTGACTCAAATCTCCACTGAACTTTAAATCCCTACACATTCTTCCTTGCTTGAGTCTAGGTCAGAAAATACTCACTGCCTAGGTAGATTTTTAAAAATATTTATTCATTTATTTATTTATTATAGGGTCTTATTACACAATTTGGAATCATAGTGATTCTCCTGTCTCAGCCTCCCCAGCACTGGGATTATAGGCATGCACCAGCACACCTGGTTTTGGGGCCAGCACAGCATGTGGTACCAGGGATCGAACTCAGGTCTTTATGCTGGCCAGGCAGGCACTTAGACTGCAGAGCTATCTCCCCAGCCCTCACTGCCCAGGTAGAACCGCGTTCTGTGGCTGCTATGGAAGGGCTCTGCTTCCCTGAGAGGCTACAGCTCGCCCATGCTTAACACTAAATCTTAAGGCTTCGTAGCTCTGATTGTAGGATGCACTTCGCTGCGGTCCCTAGAGCAGAAAGAGCACACAACACTTTTCCTTGCTATCAAATTGAGAAGGGCGAGCTGTCCCTGGCTCGAGAGCGACATGCGAGGGAGTTTATTCCTAGGACCCGACACCGTGCTGACCTATAGCTCCTGGCCCATGTTTCCCAACATCCGCCTGCATCTGGTGGCAGGTATTCAGCTCCACTGACCTGTGTGACTTGGAGAGTTGATGACACCAAGATGGCTATTCCTGTATGCAGCTGCGAAGCACGAGTGCTGATGAGGGCCAAGCCCTTCTCAGGACTGCACTAGAGCTGTTTTGTGTCCCTTGGGGCATTACGAACATCTCTGGCTCTGAAGCTCCTGTGGCCGTGGGGTTTGGAGGAGAAACTCGAGGCCCATGCTGCTGAGCAGGGCAGCACACCTGTGGAAGACAGACGGGGCTTTGCCTCCCTCCAGCACACCCACATCGGGCTCCTGGGATGAGAATTCAAAACTCAGGAGCCCGCAGTCAAATGGGAGAGATTGCTGGCCAAGATCAGCCTGGGCACAATGTATTCATCCATCGGAGAGGATCTTTGTGCTTGCACTGTTCTTTCTGTGCAAATGCTGCTGCAGAGCGCTGTCCCCTGCTGACGTGGGAACTCTGCACTGATGGTGGCCCCAGCCCCTGGGTCCCATCTGAGGTGCTGTCCTTCCCCCGGGTGTCATGTGGCTTCCACAAGTTGTGAGACCAGCCAGTTGAGAAGCTGCACCTGAGATTCTGAACCACATTTGCTAACATCTTGTCTAAAGCAAATGCATGGCCAGAGCCATGTCAGAGCAGAAGTGACCCCGAGACACCATGCAGAGGTGTGCTGCAGGGAGGGCAGCACCTGCAGTGCCGGGGTGCCTGCTCACAGGACTCCCTCCCGCGGGAGGAGAGACGGCAGAGGAGAGAAGCGCTCCTAGGTGATGCCGTGTTACACCCCCGGGGACAGGATGCCCCTGACTCTGAGGAGGCCCCTTGCTGCTCTCCAGTCGCCCTGCTTCCTGACTGATGGGCTCCGGACGGACAGCCACAGCCAGCAGGGCAAGCACAGGAGCAAAGCGAAGCCAACCCAGTGTCGTTCTGACCTTGCAGCCCCACTGGTTAGGAGCTCAGGGAGTGCAGCCGGCTCCAGAGCTGCCAGCAGCCTGACCTCCCCCAAGTGGGTTCCTTGCTTCCCCTCCTGGCCTTGTCCAGGTAGAAGCACAAGGGCTGGACATACTCCAGCATCCACACAACCCCTAGGAAACGCATGGCGCACTTTCCAAACATCTCTTATCTTGGGAGATTTATTAAAATTCACAAGCACCCTAATAAAAGCAAATTTCACTGCACCCAAGTGAAACGTAGACTACTTTTTTTAAAAAAAAATCCTTTAGAATTTTTAATTGGTTTCCCCCTCCTGTCTTGTGGCTGCTCCAGTTCAGACTCTGGGTGGCCGTTGGTATAGCTCTTAGGTGTCGATGGGCTCTGCTTAGGCTCTGCCCTGGCTTCTGAAAGTCCATGATAGTGTAGATCTCCAGATGTGAACTTTTGGGAGCAGGATGCAAGTGCTCGGAGAGCGATTGCACTGATGTGTGTGGGAGGGGAGTCTCAGGGCAGAGGAGGGCGGGCCGGGCCAGGAAGTGACAGGCAGGTTTATGTGACTCGGTGGTCTTGGCTGGAATGTGAGCTCAGACGGTAAAGCCCGGGCTTTAAATCACACAGAAGCCTGTTAGACACGCCCTACGCATCCTGCGCGGTGTCTGCAGTCTTGGAGGTGGGGGGTGTGAAGTGGGCTTTGCGGGGAGTGTACGGGGGGCAGGAGAGCTGCAGATGCTGTGGAAGGAGACCTAGTAGGGACAGATCGCCGGCTTGTCGGAGGCCCTCGGTCAGACAGCTTCTTCATCATCTTCTGACACCAGCTCTTCCTCCAAGCGTGTGACAGCTTTGCAAGTGTGCTCAGCAAAGGGGAGCTATGCAATCGCCACCATCTCGGCCATACAGCCCCGTCCCAGCAGCCTCAAAACACCTGCCCCCCAACCAGCCACCCAGCAGGACGGAGCCCCACGGACCCAGAAACCCCGGGCCGCAGCCGTGGCTTACAGACGGTGCTCAGGAGACGGGACTCGGATCCTACCATGGCTGGGCAGCCGGGCTTTTGACCTTGTAGGCATCTCTGCCTGTCAGCCTGCCGGTCAGCGGAGTAGAGAGAATCGGAAGTGCTCCCCCGTGTACATGGCTGCGTGTGTATCACCCGTTCATTGAGCTTGTCGGATGCATGAGTCCCAGTGAGCTTTACCGATTTCTCGGTCTGGGGGGATTTGGATAATCCGAGGAGATCTTTTCCCTGTTCAAAGGGACAAGATTGATGTTGAAGACTTCTGAGACAAGCCAGAAGAAGGTGGGGAGTAAACCAGGCTGAACCTGGAGAATAAAAGAAAAGAGCAAAAATAAATCTTCCTTTTTCATGCGCTGTTGATCTTAATTGTCAGCTTGAGTGGACTCCTTCGAGATGTTGGGACTGTGGGACACTGTCTTCCCCAGTGGGCTGGCCCATCGGGATTCTCAGTCAGGTGTGCTTTTATGGGCTGGGCCTGCTTGGAGGGGTCTCGGGAGCGCCGTGGGTGGGTAGGTCTCTCAACGGTGCTTGGCCTCTGTGCTCAGCTCCAGGGCCACCATGAAGTACCAGTGTCACTCCACCGCTCCTTTCCATCATGGTATTCCTTCTTTGAAGCAAATCAGTCACAGGCACAGGTATCTGACACCATGTCAGGCATCTGGTTCCAGGAAGAGAACAGCTGGCCGGCACAGGGTGTGCCCAGCTCAGGTCCACAGCCGGGAGACCTAGCCAGCCGTTACTCTCGTGCCTTCCCCAATGGCTTTCTGCCTCTGACCTTGCCTTTCACCCTAAAAATACATTAGAAATTAAAGTGGGGCAGCAGAGGCAAGGAAATAATTACCATTACAGCAGAGATCTGTGAAAGCTACATTGCATGTCCACAAGGAACAGAAATCAGATCAGCTGAGTGTATGGGATCGTGGTTGGAACCACACCCGTCAGGAAAATGATTCTCACTGCTGTGTTACAAGGAAATGGGGAAGGAGATGGGGGCCACTTGACTAAGAAAGGGAAGCTATGAAGTGCAGAGCAGACAGGCCTAAGCCCACCTGCTGGCTCTCTACCTCAACAGGGATGCATTTCTCCTATTTGATGGGGGCTTTGGAAGGAATCTAGTTTGCAACAGAATGCATCCCGGGCATTGCTCTTTGAGCATCGGCAAACCAACAGCCAAAACTGTGCCCTCTTCTTTGCTTTCTTTGTAATGATAAAACAAGAGCCACAGGCCCCATGTTTATTTTCAATAATACATCCCGGACGATGTCAATCCTCTGATACTCATCAAGCTCTGTAATCCTTCTTTCTCTCCTTAGCTTGCCCATTGTTAGATTTAGAACCTCAGAAATGAAAAACAAAAAAAGCAGCACTCATAAAGGACAGTTCTCTGAATGCAATCACCAAGCACACTTCTGGCGATAAACATGAGAATGACTCTCTGCTTTCCTGGACGCTCCGGGTGGCACCTCCTCCTCCTTGCCCACCTGGGCCCAGCAAACTCCCTCTCATCTGCCCACTGCCCCACTGTGGGTCTGGATAGTGGCACAGGAGGAGAGGGTGGACAACTGAGAGCAAGTCGGGACCATTAGCCCCGTCTTCCTGAAGAAGACGCCAAACCCTAGAAAAGCAGGCCGAGCAACACAGGTGTAAGAAGAACTCAGACAGGTTCCCTGGCTTCGCACTGCACTGCCATGTGTGTAGATCAGTGAAAGGCTTTCAACACAGAATTCTCTACCTACAAATCATTCGTTCATAAAGTCTTATTGTCGTTTTTCCCATCTCACAGTCAACAGGTGCCTAATGAAACCTACAGTGACTCTCGTGTTGTAAAATGTTCCATAAAATTCTGTCTAGTTTTTGACGCTTTTTCCATGGAGGCTACCTAGCTTTGCATTCCCAATGGGGGACACAGGCTCCAGGTTCTCCTCATCCTTGGCAATGTGCACCCCTTTCTACTTGAATCACTTTGTTTGCCTTCAGCTTGTTTTTACAGCAGTTCTGGGGAGGGAGGAGGGTGCCGCGCTGCGCTGTGGGTTTGCGTCTCCCTAGCAACTAGTGATGCTGAGCAACTCTTCATGCCATCATTGGCCACTCGTCTGTCTCATTGAAGAAAGTCTATTTGAATCATCTGCCCATTTTTAATTCACTTTTGTTATTGAATTGTATAGTTCTTTATATTTTGAGAACTTTAGTCTTTCATCAGAGATACAATTCGCATGTCTTTTCCCTCAGTTTGTGGACTGCTGTTTCAGTTAGTCTTTTCCCCGAATGCACAAACAGTTCTAACGTATATCTGTTCTTGTTGCCTGTGATTTTGGAGGATGCAGGAGGACTTCCTAGTGGATTTGTGCCCGGCAGAGGGGAAGCATGAGAGAGGGAGATGGGAATAGAAAGAGCCCTCGTCCTGGAGGTCAGTGGGCACACAGAAGCTGTGGGACAGCAGGGACAGCCCAGGCCTGGAGGACGAGTCCTGTACCTACACTGCAGAGATCGTGCCAGACTTGCTCTTGGGAACCACAGCTTGGCTGCTGCTGTGTGGAGCAAGAGCTCAGTCAACCCAGAGGGTGGGGGCTCCTCTCTGCATCCCAATTGTTGGACATCAGGAAAGCTGGCTGGGCTGGCCTGACAGGAACCATGCGATTGGACCTCAGCATCCGTGTTCCCAGGCTACCGCATTCTCCACGTGGTCCCTCTCTGCTTCACACTGAGGGGGCTCTCTGTGGAGCTGACTTCTGTGCACCCTGGGCCTCTTCAGGGACAGAAGGTAAGAGAGCAGGCGTCCACTTGTCCTGAGTGGTCCGGGTGAGTGCTTGTCATGGTGCACGTTCTCGCCTGGAAAGCCTTCCCTAGGATCAGACAGGATGGCGCTTTCTGCCATGGGATGCCACAGCTGGGGCCCGGATCTCCCTCTTAACTTCTGCACTCTTCCTGTAGTTCTGTGACAGAGGCTAACCAGGGTGAGCAAGGGTGGCTTCCCCAGCTGAAGGTGCCTCGCTGGACAGGATGAAGGCCCCGGGGTGCCATGGGGTGCCCAGGAGCCAAGAAAGGAAGCTCCGCAGGGTGAGCGCAGAGATGCTGCGCAGATGCCGGGCGCCTTGTGACGCAGCCCTCGGCTGTTTGTGGTGAGGCTATTCCTGTCCTAGGGCCTGACACGCCTTTGGCTTGGCGCCCCCGCAGAACGCAACGCAGGCATAATTTGCTTTTCCTGCAATTGTCTATTTCACTTGGCAATCCAGGCTAATTTTTTCCTGTGAAGCGAGCCCAGAACGTCACCGGGACAGTGGTTGGGTTAATTAATGAGGCATAATAATGCGCATAATAAAAGCTTATGACCTGTGTGCTCTTCCCGCCATTCCCCTCTCTCCGTCCCGCAGCAGCAGTGGCCTCGCAGGAATCTGTGCGTCACGTTTCATTAGAAGATTCTTTTCTTGTAAACAACAGCGAGCGGAAAATAATAACTTGGGAACCATCTGTCTGATTGAGTCCTTGGCTTTTTTTTTACATTTCCCCCCATTGCATGTTAAAGGAAGTAAATAGGAAAAAACCTTCTAATTATATTGCTGTTTACTGATTACAGGATAAGTTTAATTGTATTTGTTTTGAATGCCATTGTGACCCACACCCAAAGCCTCAGTCATCTTTCTCACTGCTTCTCCTAGCTGCTCTGTTGCTGGCGCCTGGTGCTAATTACATAGAGGTTTATTTTCAAGCTCACTGGGGTCCAAGGCTCTGGATTCAGTGGCAGGGGGCTTACTGGGCACCCAAAGTCCAAATCTGCCAAGAAAAGTGTGTTGTCCCAGGGTCTGGTGGCAAGGTGACAAGGCCAGAGGACGCCGTGTGGGAGCACGGAGCTAAGTCCAGCAGTTTCCCTGGGAGGCAGAGCTTCAGAAGCCATTAAGCATTCTCTGGCCGTCTGAGAAGTTGGTCAGTAAGTTTCATTCCACAAGTAGCTGTTAGGTACCAAGAGTGGGCAGCAAGCCCTGAGCCATCCCTGCATTTGGTCAGAGCTCCAGCGTGGCCCCCTGGAGGTCCTCTGAGGTTGAGGGACAGAGCGTGGGGGACCTTCTCCAACAGGTGACACCACAGCTAAGAGGTACTGGTGTTGTACTGTAGGGCCATGAGCTGCCCTGCTCCCTCAGTCCAGGAGCTGATGGATCTTGTCTCTCCCTCCATCTGGCTGAACCCCAGGGTCCGGTGTCCAATCCTCCTGCAGAGGAAGAGAAACACAGGGCCTGGGCCTCAGGATTCCTGGCCATGCCCCCCACACCATAGCCATCACTGAGCTCCTGATCCCAGTTGAAAACTCCTTCAAGTCATGACTGCAAAATTCTTTTTTGAAATGAGTGCCTTCTTGACCAAAGCCAAAACTCACCTGAGGCAGTTTTTGTTCAAAGACAGCAGGAGCTGGGCTTGCCCTAGCCATGGTGTTCCGTGCTCAGGCTGTGCCCTCCTCACCACAAAGAGCCATGAAGTCAGACCTCATGAGGCCTGGGGTCTGCACGGAGAGGGGGGATTTCCCGCGAGCCATCGGTGGTAGGGTCAGAGTCCCACCCCGCAGTGACTGCCAACTTCAGGAAATTGGACACATCAGGAGATACCCATGCTCTCGCCAGAAAGCCAGCCTGGCCTGCTCCTGGCACTCACCAGGGGAGTTGCTGTCACACATGGCAGGGCCACTGGCAACTGCGCTGTGCCCTTGATGATCCACATCCGGCTTGCAGGGCATCGCGGCAGATGCTTTGCTTGCTGCTCAGCAGCCTTGTAACACACTTCCTTACCTGCACATCTTAAAATAAAGCAAATGAATATATTTTCATCTCGAGCGTTAGTGAAATGTAACATTACTAGAGAGGGAAAATAGGCACCACTGACAACAGAGGAGCACGCTGCGACCTTGGGGCTCAGCGCCGCTGCTCTGAGGCCAAGCACACACGTGATGGGTATCACACGGGATCTGCGCAAGCATTTGAAGGACCCAAGACTTCAAGGTCCATTCTGTCACTCTAATAATGTGTGACAAGAACCAGGAAGATAGCTCAGTAGAATAAGCACTTGCCTGGCAAGTGCAAGGTCCTGAGTTCAATCCCTGGTACTCTCAAAAAAAAAAAAAGTTCAATAGAATAATGTGTGACAGAAGGCGGAAGAGAAGAGGGAATTGGGACTGTGGGGTGCTTAGGAAATCACGGCTTTGCATTTGGAAGGACTCAGCTACATCACCTTCTGATTGTTCAGGACTGTTTTGAGGTGGCACCTGAAGCCTGCTTTAATCTGCCATTCCTTGCTTGGGGTTGGTCTCAAGATTAGGTGATTCCATCCTGATGGATGAAAGTCATCTTATAATCTAGGAGTGCAGGTGAGCAAAAAGCCAAATTCATCAAAGCTAAGGCAGAGAGTGCAAAGTGCACCACCCCTGGGGTGGCCAGGGAGGAAGTGGCACTTGATGTAGGTCTGGGAGCCACGGCCTGGCCGTTCCCTCTCCACCCTTCCAACTGTGTTCTTCCTGGATCAGATCCTGTACCCAAACTCTAAGCTCCAGACACCAGCTCACTCCGGGAAGCAGAACTGTCCCTGCTGTCTTGCTGGGGCATGTCCCACAGCCATGGCCACCACCACCCACATGTCACAGTGTCCAATTTTATCTCCTGTGCCCTTTGTCTCCCTGGCTTCTCACATCAGCTCTGAGTCAGTTCTGAGCTCATGACTTCGGGGCCAAGCCCTTCTATCCATATGCTGCTTGTGTCGTGAGCAGCCTTGGCCAGGGAGCACCTCCAGGATAGATCCTAGTAGATGGGGCCATTATCCTGTCCCACAGCTGGGGAGCAGAACAGGCCCTTGTCACCCGGGTTGCAGGCAGGCAAGGCCGTACTTCTATGAGGCTCACACGTGACTGAAGGAGACGATGTGAGGATGCTGGCAATCTAACCCCAAGCCAAGCCTAACCTTAAGCCTAGCAAACCTTCTAACACACCAACCCTCTACCCCTCTAACCCACTCTTCTAACCCTAACCCTAAGCCTCTAAGCCTAACCTTCTAACCCTAGCCCTAAGCCTCTAACCCTTTCTTACCTGAACCCTCTATCCCTCTCACCCTAACCCTAACTCTCTAACCCTCTACCCCTCTACCCCTCTAACTCTAAATCTACCTTAGCTCTCTGGCTTTCTTCTTTTTTAGAAAGCTGTACATGTCCATTGCTTTGGGGTTTGCAGAATAATGCAAAGAAAAAATGTCATTCTGTCAGTCACCCAGAAAAGTCTGTTTCTCCTGCCGTGTATCCCCACCCTTCCTGTTTTTCTAAACAGGTTTTATTGTGTGGTGAACGCACACTGCACGGATTGCTTCCTTATGTAGCCAATATTCATTCCCCATCTTCCAGCACCTAGAGAGCCCCATGAGCTTCTAGGATCTGTGGGTATCACAATGCCTAGATAATTCCCCGATGGTTGGGCACTTAGATTGTTTCAAATGTCACACCACATAAGCATCGACAGAGCTCACATCTCAGTGTGTTGGCAATGTATACTTTGCTGTATCCAGATCACTCCTTTAGGGTAAATTCCCACCCTGAAAATTGTGGGATCCAAACAGAGGACTGCGACAAGCCTGTGGAGAAGCACTGTTAAAATGCCTCACAGGGAGCTGACACGCGCACCCACTAGGCTGTAGCCCTGCAGGCAGCACGTGCCCTTACTCACACCCAACAGAAAGGCGGGGAGGGGGAGCACTCCCAGGCCTGTGGAGTGCATCTATCAGCTCCTTTCACTTGGAGGAGGAGATTGGCTCAATCAGAGAGACCTGCAGATGTGGAAGGTCAGACTATGTAAGGGGTTTCCCAAGGTGACCAGCATAGATCCCAGGGATTTGTACAAATCTGTCTGCTCCCTGAAAGGGCTGAGGTGGAAAGCAAAAGCGTGGCCAAGCAACCAATCGAAGGTGAGATGCTGGATGCGTGCGGCTCCCTCTCCTGCAGCCTCCTTGCCGCCGCGGCTGCGCCGTTTGGCTGGCTCACTCCAGCAGCTGGTCTGTGGTTGCTCTGCACCCATAAATGCTTCCCTCAGTGTGCATCGCTTCAAGCCCAGACTGGGAGAGTGTGGCACTGAGGCAGGAGCATGAGAAAGGCCTTAGGAAAGAGGCCTGTAGTCTGCTGGAAGCTTCTTCAGCGTGGCGTGTCCCTCAGATCAGGCAAGATTCAGAGCAGGCAAGAGAGCAGAGGATCTCCAGGAAGGCAAACATCTTTATTTATTTTGTCCTTGGCAGGATTGCAAGTTTATTTAATGACTACATAATTTATTATCAACTTTGAGATTAACAATACCTTAAAAAAAAAAAAAAAAAAACTCTTTTGTTTGCTCTTTGAATTTGCCAAGGGCAAATTAAGGATTTTGCCAAGCAAGGCAGTGGGAAAAATCATCGACTGGGAAATAGGAAGATTTTGATGAGTCAAATTAAAACCATTCACTGTCCTCATAAATGCTTTAGAAAAATGAAAGAAAATAGTTACCACTATTTTCCTGCTTGGAGCCTTGACAAGTGCTCAGAAAAACTGAGACAACAGAATGCCAGCAGCTTCATGGGTCGCCAGGCATGTGGGGAAGGCTGGAGAGAAAGTGAAAGAGCAGCCTGGGGGAGCGGGGAGCAAAAGCCAGCAGCAGCAAGGGAGGAAGGCGCAGGTTTTTCTGACCAGCTCTGCCTCTGCCTCTGGAAGTAGCCAGATTCCTGAAAGAAACCTGCTCCTGCCTCTACAGGCAGGAGGTGGACACTCAGCAGTGGTCCGTCACAGGGGCAAGCTCCGTCCCAAGCTCAGGGCCAGCAAAGGACACTGTTTTTGGAAACTGGGAGTCAGCTGTCACCGAGTGGCCACTCCCTTGGTTTGCCCTGGGCCAGCTCAGAAATTGCACTTTGCCACCCAGGGGAAATACGCAAATAGTTCTTACAAGTTTTCAAAGATCAATGTTAAGCATCCATGTTTTATAGGCAAACATTAGACAGTCAAACCTGAATATTCTTAGAACTTTCATGGGGGGGATTAAAAAGGAATATTTAAATATTGCACAGGAAATCTGCCACACCCACTGGCCCCACCCTGCACTGCTACAGGAGGGCAGGTGCAGGACATTCCTGGCAGCACGGCTTGGCCTCCCGCAGAGGTCTTACCTTCTGCCCTGCTGCTCGGCCTCCATCAAGTGATCAGACGCAGATTTCCCCACAGAGGGCACTGACTTTTGCTGCATAAAGCACCACAAAGAAAGGGGGTCTGTTCAGAGACCTTGCTGCAGAGCTGGAGAGCTAGGACCGCAAAGAGCCCCTCTGGAGTGAGCCCGGGGCTCTGACGAGGCCACCAGACCTAAGGCAAGGACCTAAGTCAGTGTCCCCAGTGAGATGGAGAGAAGACAGAGAGCTGGACAGGCCCAGGGAACCATGGGGATCAGGGTCCATGAGACAGAAGCAGGCCGTCTGAGATGGGGGCCTTTCTGGTCTTTGTCCTCACTGGTGACAGCATGTTCCCATCTGAGGCACTGTGGAAGAAGATAGAATCTCCCAGGTGCAGGTCCACTGGGCCTGGAGAGCGACATGTGGCATGGTCATTTGGCCATCTCTAGGCCCTCTCTAGGCCCTCTCTAGGCCTTTTTAAAGACCTCTCTAGGCCCTCCCTAGGCCATCTCTCGTACACCTCTAGGCCGTCTCTAGGCCCTCTCCAGACCCTCACTAGAATCTCTCTAAGCCAACTCTAGGCCCTCTCTAGGCCCTCTCTAGGCAAACTCTAGGCCCTCCCTGGGTTCTCCCTAGGCCCTCCCTAAGTCCTCTCTAGCCGTCTCTAGGCCCTCTCTAAGCTCTTTGTATCTAACTTCAATCCTATTTGAAGTTTGTAGGGCTTTTCAAATGAACTGAGAATTCACAATGCAGTGTTTTTAGGTTCCCTATGAGGCTATTATCACTGTAAAAATTTCATTATCTCATTTTACTAATTAGTATCCAATGTACTGTCTGTTGAGAGCTCTGCACTGAGTACGACACCAGAATAGTCATTGTACTTCCTGATCGTTCCCTCCCAGCTGACAGCCTGGCACCCCCTGGCAGCTGCCATAGTGGTCACTACAATGCAGGTATTCTTTCAGACTATGAGTTATATCTTTCATTTTAATCTTTAATGTTATACTTCATGAAAACTATTAATATCACCTCTTAACATTTGGGCCTGTTGACCTCTCTTCCAAGGAAGGCTTTTTGAAAAAATTCCTTTTGACACTTCTGAATCTGAACAACCCCAAATCCCCACTGTCAGAATTACAGAGCGGCCTGCGTGAGGAGTGAGTCATGCACATAGGGAACGCTCACGTTTCAAGTTGCGTAGCTGTGAAGCATGTGTTGCCGTCTGTCCTCCCCAGAGCACGCCTGGCCCTTTAGTTGCTTTCTGCAGCAGCGCTGGAGGGCCTCTGTGGTGAGCGCATTTATGAGTGGTGATGTGCCACTCCTGGCTCTTCTCTCACCAAAGTGACCCTGAAAGTTTTGCCTTGATTCAGAACTCCGAGGCAGCCACATTAGTGCAACGAGGACGCTTAAGAAAATGGCAAGAACTGCGGGACAGCCTGCAGCTGCAGGGGCGCAGCTGGTCGGCGTGGGGCTCTTGCACCATGGGGTGGCTGAGTGTGCTGAAGCAGGGGGGGCTTGGAGGGCTTACGGGTCGCTCGGGGCGGCCCGCCTTCATTTATTCACTGCTTTCCTTTTAGCAAAGCGTGCAGAGTAGAGGACACCCAACTGGACAGACCCAAGTTCCTGCCTCCGCTTGACCCTTATAAGGCTTGAACTCAGGCCTCGTCTAACTCTTCCTGCCTCGGTTTCCACACCTGAGAGTGAAGACAGTGATCACCTCTGCCCCGGAGGCTTGTGGAGGCCGGGCACGCAGTCCGTCCCCCAAGAGGTTTGCAGGGCCCTTTTCCCATTTTGGTCTTCCCACGAACACATTCCCAGGCTCGGCTGCGCTCAGAGCTCCAGCGCCCCTGCTCTCCTGGGCTCTCTGGTCTGGGAAGGAGGTGTCTGTAGACCTTTCGGGCTCTCTAGGGGCAGCCTGGCCTGTGGCCCAGAAGCATCTGCTGTGGCCGAGGAAGATCAGAGCACCCGGTGGAACAGTCGGCGTCTGCTGCCAAGCCTTGTCCTGCCACGGGGGCCAGAGCAGTGCGCTCCCCGGAGCTTCTTAGTGAGAAGACGCCGGGAACACCCAGAAAGTCGGGGACACGCGCGGCAGTGCCTGCCACTGCCTACAGTCGTGCCCTCCCTTAGGGGCTGCGGCAGCATCTTGCGGGTTCTGTTGCATAATACGAGCAATATGCGCCATATTTAGCTTGTTAGATGTCAGACTCAGAAATCTGCTCCTCATATGCGCCCAGCGCCAGCGCAGTGCCGGCTCCGCTCCTGATCGCCGTGCTCCCTCCATGCTGCAGTCGCCTGCCGGAGCCCTCAGCAGCGAGCAGCGTGCTCCGCGCGCTCCGCAGGGTCAGCGCTCCACACCGTGTTTTACATCTTGCTTTCCCCCTGTGCCACGCGCTCGAGTTCTCATTCATGCCTTCATTTCCTGGCACGATAATTTCAAGCGCGCTTGGCGACTACAAAAAATCATTTCTTAATTCTGTGTCAAGAAGAACTTTATTTCTAGCTTCTTTTATTTTTTCTTCATTTTTATACCTGTGTCACTACCCGAGTCAGCACGTACTGATTGTACTCCCTGCGGGAGCTGGCACCTGCGCGGCTGGCACCTCGCGCCTTTCCTCTGCGCTTCCCCCCTTCCGCACCGCACCTCCTGGACCTCTTCTCACCAGCCAAGGGTCTCTCTCCCCCTTCCCGGCCTCGCTCTTCTCTCCTACACTTCGTGCTCTGGCTCAGCTCGGGCCCTGGACGTGGAGGTCGACCACGCTCGGATTCCTTCTCGTCCATTGCTCTGCACCCTGCTGTCCCTCCCGGGCCACGGCTGCGGGCCCTCACGCACTGAGCCTGCGTCACCCAGCGGGGAAAGGGCCACCTGCAGCCTGACTGACTTTGTCGGGAGAAAAATCTGATTGGCTCTTACACGAACCAAAAAGATTACCGAGCTCTTTCAGATTGGAAAACAAGGCGCCTCCTCCATGCTTCAGGCCGTCTGGTCCTGTTGGGTCTGCATGTGTCTTTGAGCTAACAGGTTCAGTTCTGTGAACTGAAAGGGCGTCCTGACCCTGCCGAGCGCGCCGACCACGCTGCTCGCTGCTGAGGGCTCCGGGGAGGCGACTGCAGCGCGGAGGGAGGACGGCGATCAGGAGCGGAGCCCGGCACCACGTTGGCGAGGCGCACATGACAGCAGATTTCTCAGTCTGACGTATAGTAAGCTAAACCCAATTAGTGCAAATTACTCTTGCTTGTAGAAATGCAGGGGAGCTTTGCCCCGTGGCCGCCTCTGACACGGCCTTGCCCGCACGGGTGAGGGCCGCAAGCCCACCTTGCTTCCGGGGCTCCTCTGCGCAGCTCGGCACCACCCCGCAGGCACAGTCCTGACTTGGCACCTTCCTCCTGTCCTCTCCAGTGACTCATTCCCTACCTTGGACACTACTTGTTTTATGTTTGAATCAAAGTCAGTCAGAAGTTGCCTCCTTTCAAAAATAAATCATCATTTACAGTCTTTGCCCAGCCTTCCTTGCAAGGCTGGCATTCGAGGGCACTGCTGGGCACCGCGGGTTCCCTGTGTGGCACCTCGGGGGAGCAGCAGGGTGGAGGGGGCTTCTGCTGCCCTCTTAGTGTAGGTGCGCAGCGCCCAGCGGAGCTGCTCATCACCTCACTCGCACTGTTGTCAAGATAAGTGTGCCTATTGCTCCCATGGTCTTATTAGCCCTATTTATAGTTCACGTGAATTAACCAATACAGCGGCGAGGTCCAGAGCCTTCCATTCGGTGAGAAGGTGTGAAAACCAGTCAACTTTGCAATTCGTTTCCATCAACAGTGGGGTGGGGAGAGCAGAAAGCTGGCCTCGTGCTCTCATCCCAGGGCCCTGCAGGCTGCGGGAAGAGGCTGGAAGGGACAGTGAGCACCCTTGGCTCCTGTGGTCACTCCTGGCTTGCAAACACTAACGCCCACGAGAGCAAAACTAGATCTGGGTGGTTCCTTGCCGTGTCCTCGGTGCTTGGATCAGCCCTAGAACCTAACAAAGGAGTGAGGGAAGAAAATGATGGACAGGAGAATACATTCTGGGGCAGCTGGTAGGACTCCCTGCGCCGTCCAGGGGCTCCTGGGCCTTTCCCTCCCTGGTGTTTGCAGGCTACGCCCTTACTTGCCTCATAACCGTGAGCAAGTCTTCTCCTGAGCTTTCTGGCTTTGTCTGCAGTTTGAGGGGCTGGATGGCGGGTCAGGAGGAGCTGCACGGTGACCAGGTCGCAGCTGTGCTGGGCGGCGCGGGACCAGGAGCGGAGGAGGCGCGCAGAGGGAAGAAGGGACACAGACGCGCTCGGGTGGGCGAGCTGGGGAAGCCGCACAGGAAGTTGTGCAGCCGGACAGAGGCCGGGACCCACGGCTGAGCGGTCCCGCTGCGACTTGATCAGCCGCTGTCTCCTTCCCACGCTGAGACAGCCCTGGTTCCCACTCCAAGGGCTGCTCGGCCACGCACTGCCCACCGCACACAGCAGGGTGCTGCCGGCCTCGCCCAGCGAGGAGCAAGGTCGAGGGGCAGGGACCGTGCCGTGCACCCCTCTGTCCCTGGTGCGGGCCTATTCCTTACCGGAGGAGGCCTCCGACGAGACGTGCATTAACCGGGACACGAATTAACGAGGGGGATAAACGCGAGCCGGCAAGCCCGCCCCGCCGCGGCGCTGTGATCGCCCCCAGATGCGGAGGAGCAAATTTAGACCGTTACTAGGAGTTCACAGATTGAGGCGAACTTCAAAGTCCTCGTGTGGGGAAATTTATGCCCAGGGTCCAGACTTAGTTATTCCGGGAGCCTCGCCATCAGCGCTTCTCCGGCATCTCCGCTCTTCTTCTGGGCTGTCCTGGCGACCACGCAGATCTTCAAAGGCCTCGCGCGGGGCCTTGGGAGACAGTGTTGACAGGCGTCTGCTCCCAGTCCTCGACGGCCAGGCTGGTGCTCAGGGATGGCCCTGCCACAGCATGCGGAAGAGGGCCCCCCACCCCCGCGTGCTCCGTGACCCTGAAGGGTGGGCGACAGCGGGCCGCGAGGGATTGGGGGAGGATATTCTACCATCCAATCCGGGTTTTGTTTTTCAGGCTGTGCGATGAATTAATGGGCTTAACTCTCAGCAAGTGCATTTTTCAGTAAGGCTATACTAAAGGATCAAAATGCTTTATATACATTGAATATCACCCTACCCCCAAAAAATTTTTTTTAAAGAAAGCGAAAGTAGAGAGGGCTGGGGGAGGGGAGATGGGGAATTAGAGTACATGCACGTACGGATTTGCCAAAATGAAAGCCATTAATCTGGGTAAGCTGCGTGCACTAATAAAACAATGTGGAAAAATGGAAATACAAGAGATCAGGGAGTTTTTTCTCTCCCTTGAAGTTAAGCTGTTTTCAGTGGCCGGTTAGCGCCTGTGCATCACAGTCCAACGCGGAGGTGGAGGGGTGTCTGCCCCTGGAGAGGCCCTGCCAGGGCTGGGACGGGGATGGAGACCGCTCTTGCAGTCGCTGTTCGCAGGGTCCCCTGTGGGTGAGGGCTGCCCCCCGCATGTCATCCTCACCCCCTTCCTTACCCGCTCCTGAGCTGTTTGCTGGCCTTCCCTCTGCTGTGGACAGCGGCCAGGCCGCGTCACCTTGTGTCATGGATGCTGGCTAAGTACAGCAAGGGTTTTGGAAATGCAGGTGATGCAGAGGGCTGCCAGGGCCCACTTGGAAAAGCCGAGGAGCTTCTTCTGCGGGGGTCTGAGCTCCACACAATTCTCTCCATCACCCTCTCCCCTTGCTCCAGCCCCACGGAGGCAGATGTGTGCGTTCCCTGTCCCGTGGCTTTCTCGGGCAGCCTGTGAGCAATGTGCTTGGTGCGCAGGCGGCTGCAAGCTGTGGCACTGATTTAGAAGACTCGGGGGGCAAACAAATGCCATCCATACAGCCTCTTAATTTGTAACATAAGCTTGGGCTGGAGCAGGGAGTGGATCCCATTGGTCATCTTGGCTCTGAGTCCATTCCCTAAATCCATCAGAGTGTAGCTGCCACAGCTGCTGGAGCTTCGGCACCTGCAAGGTGCCTCCAAGTCAGTTTATGGGCAGCGAACCCAATGGCCAAATTTTGAGATTTGTTTTTCAAACAAGCACAAGTTAAGTACAGAAAAAAATTTACAATGTCAATAAGCCAGAGCTGGCTTGACTGGGTAAGAGGAACCTTCTGAGAAATGTATCACAGTCTCCAATTCAGAAACAAAGAGAAGCAGATTGTCCAGGTTTAAGTCAGGGAAAGGCAAGAGCGAAAGAAGTCTATAACAGTGCCTCAGCTGCATGCCAACCAAGGGCTCCTCCAGCGGTGACAGTCCTGAGGCAGGAGCGCCTCTAGCTCACAGGCTCATGCTTGGGAGCAGTGGTGCGGGCCAGCGCGTTCCGAGTGCACAGGCCTTCCGCTCCCTCTGCTGTGAACACCAAGGCCCTGAAAGTTCGGCAAGGCGGAGCTGGGTTAGAAATGAGTAGTGCTCAGCTCCGATCACCACCTGCTGGTCTTTGGCAGGAGCCCCTTGAACTCTCTGTCACATGGACAGGCACTGGGTGGGGGACAGAACCGCAAACTGGAGCAGGGATCCAGGCTCTGTGGACATGGAGGAAGTATGGGGCCACCTGCCCCGAGATGGGATCACAGAATTGGGGCCTGAACCCCAACCCCATCTTCTTCACCATGCAAAACAGTGCTCAGGACAGCTGAGTGGTTTGCCCTCAGCTCTGCCCAATATAAATGGCTGCTTGTTTCTCATTCCTCAAGGAAAGACTGATGAAAAGCAAGAATATGAAAACGCATTCATTTTTCTACTTTGCATCTTTTATTTTTAAAAGTTAGGCTGTCTTATGGAGTCGGGTAGAGAGCTTGGCTGTGTTTCTGTGGATGCAGATCTTGTCTGCAAACCTAGGTAAGCCCAGTGAGCATCGCATGGGGCTGCATCAGGCGATGTCTGCATCTGCTTCTAGTTCGCTGGAGGCTGCACCTGTGAGGGAGAAAGCCTGGCCGACCACGTGGCCTGAGAGCATGTCGTGGCACCTATTTCGTTTAATGGCCCTGCAGGAGGGGAAGATAGAGTCTGAGACACAGAGACCTGGGATCATGGCGTCTGGTCCGCTTTCCCCACGGGACACCTTGGGAAACTCTTTGTCCTTTCAGTCTCAGCTTTTCATTTCCTAAGTGACTTTGCAACCTTGCTTGCTTTGGAGAGTACAGAAGTACTCCTGTTACAGGGCTGGCCACATAGCTCAGCGGATTGAAGTGCCTGCAAGCAGGTGCAGGGGCTGGAGATTTGATTCCTGGGCCTGCCGTGCCAGTCCCGCCCCCAGGTTGCACTGAGACAGTGATTGAGTCTGGGCGTGGTGGCGCAAGCCTGTAATCCCAGCACTTGGGAGGCTGTAAACAGGCGGATCACTACGAGTCCAATTTAGTAGAGACCCTGAACACCCTGTAGACCCTTCTCTAAAACATAGGAAAAAATGAATAAAAAAGTAAAAGTCCAGTTAGAACTCCTGCCTGGAGCCCCACAATGGTGCAAGCCCACTGCTCCTGCCTGGACCGCTCTGCAGAGGCAGCCTGGCAGGAAGACTGGCTGTGTGATGTGTTCCACTGAGCTTTGTGGTGGGGTGCAGTGCCGCTGGGCCTCCGGGCCAGGCCCCCAGCTCTGTGAGCTTGCAGTCAGTCTCCCCAGCACTCATCTGACGCTCCCCCCCGGGAGCCCTGTTGCCTAGCGCTGATCCCCTCGGCTGCCCAGGGCACCCGCCTCTGGGCCTTCTGTCCTCCAGAGACATAGCACTGTCCTCCTTTGAAGCCCCCTGACCAGATCCCCACAGGAGCCCTGCCCGGCATTCCAAGGGATAAGGACCAGGCAGGCCCAAATCCAGCCTCAATGTTGTTAAACACCCTGTTTTATCAGAGAGATGGACGTGAGCTGTCCATTTGGCTCCATTATGCATTCTTTTTAAAAAGAAAAATCTCAAAGTGGAAAAACATTCTCAGGGCAATAGTGACTTTTCCAGAAGATGAGTCATGTTTACCTCCCACCCACCCCGGGGCACTTCCATATCTTCATCAGGAATACCTTCAGAGACCTTCCTTAGGAATTCAGCCCCTCGCTAGCATCTCTCTCGGGGACCATGCAGCCCAGTACGGACTGACGGTTTTCCCCCACATGGTATTGTCAAGGAAGGAGCCAGGGAAGCCCTGCTGGGCCTCGGCGCTCAGCCTGCAGGACAGGTAAGCAGCTCTCCGGGGTGCACTGCAGGCCACGTGTATACTCACCCCACATGTGGCCTCCACCTAGGAGACAACGGTAGGAAATGCCAAGGGCTCTACCATGGCAGTGATGGCAGTGAAGACATCTGACATCTCCCCTGAGGCCACTTGTAGCCTCCTTGGAACAAAGCTTCTCAGAGCATGGATGAAGGTGGCCTACACCCTGGGATGCTGCAGACAGTGTCTGCCTGGGCAATCCATTCACGGCCAGGGCTGGGTGGGTAATTCGAAACACACGCGGTATGGCTGGGACAAAGCTGCAGCTGCAAGCGGCTCTTAGCCAGCACCAGGCCCCATCTGCTGGGGCGTTTGAAGTCTGCAGAGGAGGCTGGCCAGTCCCTTAAGTCCCCTGCTGCTGCCCCTCGGCCTAGGAATACAGAGGGCCTAAGCCCAGCCAGGGCCTGTGTTGAACCAAAGCCGGATCCCTGGAAGGAACCATGGGGGCCTGGGGTGACCAGGCTGTGCTCAGGGGCCAGGCTGCCAAGGTGCTAGGCAGGGGCCCAAGCAGGAGGGGGCTCTGCCAAGCGCAGGGCCAGGTGTAAAGAGGGGAAGAGTCTGGAGGAGCCGAGCAGCTGGCTCTGGTGGGAAGCGAGCTGTCGGCCCCCAGGACAGCAGCACAGTGGCCAGGGCAGCATGGGCAGCTCGCCCTCGCCTTTCTCCTGGTGCCTCTGTGGGCCGCCTGATGTTTTAGCAGGGAGCGCTGACTCGGGGAGGGCAGGCTGCTTGAACCTGTCCTGGGTGGGTCAGATGACTCGATGCACAGCCTCTCTCTGTTCCCAGAACCAAGGAGCCCCGATGGCCCAGGACAACCAGCTACAGGCCAGGTTCCCAGGCTTGGGCACCCTGAAGCTGCAGATGATTAACATTAGGATCAGCTCTACTGGAGTTGCAGGGCCACCAGACCGCAGAGAGGCCTCAGCTCCCCCAGCACCCACCTCTCCCTTTCCCTCCCCTTCCCTTCCCTTCCTCCCCTCCTCTCCCCTCCTCAAGAACTCTCCGGTCTTAGCACCAGGACACGATGCATTCGGCATTTCTCTCTCTGTGTTAATTGCAAAGATTTTAAGGGGATCTTCCTGGCCCGGCATCAGGACAGTGACTAAGTAGGAAACCAGTAAAGATGTGTGTGACGCTCATTGCAGAGCTTGCGAGCCTGCCTAAGCATCTGAGTACCAAGAGAAATCGGGGCTGCGCCGTCTAACGTCCATGCAGTATTCTGTTCACTTGTCAGGTACTCGCTGAGCCCCTGCTATGCTGCAGCTCAGCTCTTGCTGCGGAGCAGTGTTTGGTTATGCTTAGATGCGGGAGGAACCGAGTGTCTCCACACCCAGAATCCTGGCTTACCTGCAACAAGTAATTCACAAGCCAAATTTCAAGACAGCTATCCTACAAGTGTTTCAACACGTGAATTAAAATTCTTGAAAAACAAAAGTCAGAAAACTTCACAAAAGACATGTTATAACAAGAACAAAATATAATTTATAAAACTAAAAATGTATTAATAGAAAATTTAAGGCATGTTGGATTACTCCAACTGTTAAAGTTGAGATGAGAAGGGATGGAAGGCAAGATCTAAAATGGAGAGGCGGAAGTTACTCATGCTAGAGAGCAGAGAAAATGCCGGGAAGGAGAAGCACGGGGCGGGGGGACTGCCTGGCAGCAGGAAGGGTCCACCTTGGAGCTCGAGGGGAGGCAGACTGAGGCGGGAAATGCTCTCGAGAACAGGGGACCTTAGCCACCACCCCTGAAACCTGCGAATACAAAAGGCCTGAGTGAACTGTAAATGGGATAAACTCAGGGAAAGTCACACTGGGACACACAGCAAAGTTCTGGAAATGAAGCACAGAAGCAAAGCTTGGAGAGAATTTGCAGAGAAACCATGGGTGACCCACAGGACGGAGAATTCAAGCCACACCTCCTCTCCCCCGCACCTCAGATGCCAGAGGGTAGGAGAGCCTCAAACGGTGATGGCCACACACCACACCCCAGGGAAGGGCAGAGAAGGCACTGTGGGGTCAAGGAAATGCTAAAAGGGGCTGCTAATGGACTACTGTGCTAATATCTGTGTGTGTGTGTGTGTGTGTGTGTGTGTGTGTGTGTGTGTGTGTGTGAAACCTGAGGCCTTACAAACTTCAAAATATGGCTAAAAGAAGTTGCAAGAGAAAGGTGAAATGCTGGGGCACCAGGAAGGAAGCACGCACCCCAGACAGAGCAGAGTGCAAGTACAAGGAGTCCCCTTCTTGCCCCGGGCAGGGGATGGAGCGCCCCTGTCTGATACACAAGGCGGGCTTTTTTAAAAATGTATTTTAGTATAGGGCCTACAGGGTCTCACCACACAGGTCGGACTCCTGGTGATCCTGCTGTTTTCAGCCTCCCAAGTGCTGGGATTACACTTGCTGCACCTCGCCCAGTCTCAAGGCAAGAAGTGCAAGGGCGATGTGGACCGAGGGCCACAGCTCCCTGGAAGGAGAAGCAGATTGCATGGGAGACAGTGACAGCTGCCCGGGAGGGCAGCGAGTGACACTGCAGGCCCATTGAGCTGAGTCCAAGAGAGCACAGCAAACCAATGGGGAGGAAAGAAGAGAAGAGCAGGAGAACATGCAAATGCCCGGGTGGGGGGCAGGGGAGCACCAGCACGTCAGGCTGGGGAGAGGCAGGTGGCCTGTGCAGGCCAGCTGAGAGGCGGCGTGGGCACCGTGGACCGAGACAGCCACCCGTATGTGCTGCTCACAGGAACTCACCCAGGGGCCCACATGGACTTTGAAGGCAGACAGAGACGTGTCACACAGAAGGCAGACACCAAGGCAACCATCGCTTCATGAATGACTGCACAGGAGAGAGAACGGCCATCACCAAAGAGAAAGAGGGGCCTTGTGAGTGACGCCGGCACCCGGCACACCACACGGTGCTCCCATGTGCGCCTCGGACAGGGGCTTCCAGGCCCATGGGCACGCCTCGGACAGGGGCTTCCACACACACACACGGGCGTGCCTCGGACAGGGGCTTCCACACACACGGGCGCGCCTCGGACAGGGGCTTCCACACACACACACGGGCATGCCTCGGACAGGGGCTTCCACACACACAGGCTTACCTAGGACAGGGGCTTCCACACACATGGAGCAGAAGAGAGGAGGGCAGAGTTGTCCTTGTAGGATTTGGGATTTCAACGTCCACTCATCAGCAAGCTGAACCACTGCAGAGAAAACCCCTAGGATTATCCGGCTTCCTCCAGGGCCTAATGCAAATCTGTCCAACCTGACAGCGGCAAATAGGCCTGTCCTCAGCAGAGCCAAGACAAGTCCGGCCCTGAGACTTCAGCTTGAAAGCAGAAGTATGCTGACACCATGTGAGATCTATTCTCTGAGAATAGCGAATAAAGCTGGAAGTTAACAATAGAAAGACAACAGGGAAATCCCCAAATTGGAGAAAATTTCTCCAATTCATAATTTAAAAACCTTCCTCAAGGACCTGGAAAAATAAAGCAAAATAAATAAAAATTAGGGGGAGAAGGAATAAAGATTATAGAGATTATTTAAGTTCAATGTATGAAAGTAAAGAAAATCAGTGAATAAAACCTTCACACAATAAAACCAGTGAATTTCCATCAAGACTAATGTGAGAGGCAGAGAGAGGAAGGGAAAGAGGGGGAGAAGGAGGGAGTGAGAGAGGGAGAGATTGGGGCGGGGAAGGGAGAGAGAGGGGAAGAGGGAGAGGGAGAG
>NW_004524593.1:22212937-22223102 GCF_000260255.1 Octodon degus | reverse complement strand
AGGAAGTACATGCTACGGAGTCTGTAGCCAATCAAAGAGTAATAAAGTTATACTAGAAAAACTTTACAATTATCAGTTTAACAATTTATAAGTAATAATCCCATTCCCTGGAAGCCATAGACTACAAAAACTCATCCAAGATATAACTATGAAAGAGATTTCATTATGGCTTTAAAGCGCCCCTAAGAAATGTCTCCAGGCCTGGGCGGTTTTACTACAGAATGCAGTCACAGAAATCGATGCCAATTTCCCACAAGCTCTTCCAGAAAATACAAGAGGAAAGAGCACTTCCCAGTTTATTTCATGATATCAGTATTAAGATAAACAAACCAGCCAAATAATGTGTAAGAAAAGAACTCCACAGATCAGTATTTCTCATGAAATTAGAAGCAAAAATTCTCAGCAAATATGAATTAAATCATGGTCAACAATATACTTTTAAGGTTGCCCATGGATTCGTACAATATACGGCCCTTTCAGACTCCTTGGCATATCTCCTATGCAGTATATTAATGGTTTTCTGAAGCAAGTGCTGGTAGGAACATCTTGGTCCATTTCTGCTGCTATAACGAAATACTACAGACTTGGAAATTGATAGGTAGAGCTGGCTTTCCCCGCATTTTTGAGTCAGGAAATGTGAGTGTACGTTGCCTGGAGGTTTGGTGTCTGCTTCCAAGATGTTGCCTCCTGGGCGCCTCCCCACCGAGGAAGGACTGCTAACCCTGATGCTGCAGGAGGCAGAGGCAGAGAGGCGCTGGCTGGCTGTCCCCAGCCCTTCCTGAGGCGACCACCTGGGAGGCCTGACCTCCCAGAGCTGTCACCCAGGAGTCGGCTTCAGCAGAAGTCTGGAGGGGCACAAGCATTCGGACCTCAGCGGGGAGTGCCCACTGCACCACCCTGTCTAGCAGCTGCTTGTGCGGATGACAAAAATGGTGAGAATTTGGACTGAGGATTCCTGTCCAATCCTGTAAACACTTAAAGCTGTGAAGCTATACATTTCAAATGGTAAAAATTATGATATGACATTAAAGATCAAAAAGGTGTTTTCAAAACAATCCACTATGACCAGGTAGGATGTATTTTAGGTATCCCAGATCGAACATGAAAGCTCAAAGAAAGCAGTCAACCATGTCAATAGGCAGAAGAAGAAAAGTAAAAAATCAGACCAAGAAAAGTAAAAAATCAGACAGGGAAGACATCTGACAAAACCCACCATCTACTATTGGCAAAAAATTCAGCCAGCTAGGAATAAAAAGGAATTAACTCTCAGAAATCTTACAGTTGCCTGGGGAGAGACATCGTGCACCCCCGAAGGCAGAGAATAAGGCGAGGCTGTCTACTCTCCCTGCCTCCGCTCGGCACCGCTCCAGGAGCTTCAGCCGCCAAGGCAAATGGAAGAGCTAGAGAGCACGTGCATTAGGAAGCAGGAAGCTGGGCCCGGGGAGACAGCTCAGTGGAATCCGCGCTTGCCTGGAAGCGCAAGCTGACATTACGGTCGTCTGTGCAGCCAGGCACGGTGACGCACACCTGCGACCCCAGCACGGGGGATGCTGAGGCAGAAGGACCATCACGAGTTTGAGGATATCTTGGGCTCAATGGAGAGCTCAAGGCCAGCCTGGACTACACAGAGAGAACCTGTCTCAAGAAACAAAATGAACAAACAAAAGAGGATCCTCAGTGTAGAAAATCCCCAGGAATCTGCAAAAATATGTAATGAAATTTCAAAATAAAAAGTTGAATTCGAATGTGAGAAATAGGGCTGGCAAGATAACTCAGTGGACTAGGCACCTGCTTAGGCAAGTTAAGGGACCATGGTTTGATCCCTGGCACCACATGCTGCCCGAGCCCCCACCCCTGTGGTGCCCACCTATAATCCCAGCACTGGGGAGGCTGAAAGCAGGAGGATCACTATAAGTCCAAGCTGTGTAGTGAGACTCTCTGACAACCAAATACATAATAAAAAAAAAGAATGTGGGAACTATATGAAAAGATATATCACTAATGAGGATTTAGAGATGCTAGTCAAGTGCATGACAATAAATCCAACGTCCCTAGCTTACAGGAAAGTGCAGGACTGACCAGGGAGATAGCGCAGTGGTGTAAGTGTCTGCCGGACAAGTACAAGTTTGATCCCCAGTACAGAGAGAGAGAGAGAGAGAGAGAGAGAGAGAGAGAGAGAGAGAATGCAAATTAAAACACAATGACTGCACTCCAGCAGAACAGCTAAAACGAAGGCGCAGAGATCGTGGCCCCACCAAACACTGCCAGGGCTGCGCAGGGGTGCGAGGCCTCGCATCCTGCTGGTGGGGCTGCAAATCGGGGTGTCGCATCAGTGCCGTGCGGGTTCTCAGGAAACTATAAACACATGGCTACCCATAGCCCAGGAGTTGGGGTTTTCTGTGTTTGTCGTGGGAAAGAAGTCTCTTGCACACCTGCTGGGTGGACTGAGCTGCAGACAGCGAGTGGAAATCATCTTCTCAGCGTCTGCATCTTGAGCAGATCTCAGGGTGTTGTGACCTTCACGTTGATGTCCCCTAAATCCTGTCTTTGAAACCTCAGCCCTCCACCTAGGTGACTCCTTGTGGGGGGACCTGGGGAGGCGAGGAGACCTCGGGGCTGTGAGACTTCACAGTAGGGTATGGAAGACTGTCAGTACTTTCATTTTCTTTTTCAATTCCAGGAACAGAGAAGAATCTATTAAATGAGGAGTTAGACCAAGAAGTGATCGGTCTCGTTTCCATCCCCATAGTGCTCCTGTAAAACCACAAACCCATGCGTACAAAACCAGGAACAAACAGCTTAATTTCTCACTGTCAGCTGTGACTTGGAAATCTGGACCAAAATCCAGGTCCTTCAGCTGGAGACTGAGGTGGCCCTGCATAGCGTGGGAGGTGCCTCTGGCTGACATGGGCCTGGCTGCTGGGTGACAGCTGCACAGCTGTGAAGACACTGAAACCTATTAAACTCTACCCTTAGGAAAAGAACAGAAAGCAATCGCCACCCCTTCCCAGCCGCTGGACTGCCATCCACGGAGCCCCAGAAAGCAGGCATTGAGTCTGGGGCTGAGTCTGGCCGCAGCTAGCCCTGTGCCTACCTAGCTCCTTAGGGGGCTTTCACAAGCCCCACATAGGGATGCTTGTGCTGCTCAAACTTCACACCTGAGCCCTGAGCCCCAGTGTCATAGTGGTAGGAGGCTGAGCCTTGGGGAGTAGCCAGGCCCTGCCAAGGCCCCACACCCGTGTACAGAGTCAGGGTCCAGAAGCGGGCACAGCGGGGCCTGCCCTGCCCTTGCTGGCAGACTTGGCCCCAAGGTGGCCCTGTGAGCCCAAAAGCAGGTCCTGGACCAGACCCCAGCTCTACCTGGACATGAGAAATGCGCTGGGCCAGCTCACAAGCGCTCAGTCCGTGCATACTCGGTGCCTTGGGGGTCTGCACAGATGAAGGACGAGTCTTCTCCAGTCAAAGGTGACTGTGAGGCTCTGTGCTCAGCTTGGGCTGCAGCATCTGGCCTGTGGCTTCTTCAAAGACCCCAGGACGGGGCCCAGAGCATGCCTGCAGCCCTTCTCTGCCCTCACCCACAATGTAATTCCTGTCATCAGACAGCGTTTTAACTGCGTTCTGAGAACATTCCCCAGCCACGCCTCACAGCAAATGACGCAGCTTTAGTTCCCCTGGACTGAATCCACCTAGAGAATGCAAATGGGGACCAAAGCAAAGGGAGGAAGCAGGCAGGGCAGAGGACGCCGATGCGGGGCTCCTCGAAGCGCTGGAGCGCCCCCGCAGCCCACGCCTGCTGCGTGCCCGGGCTAGCCGCGCACTGCGCTCTGCCCAGGAGCCGCGATGCCTGCTACCGATCTTCTTCTGCCCTCGGTTTGAAACTTGTTGGCAGGTTCTCCAGCTAGCAGTGGACCCTGGCTGCTACTGGAGGCAGCCAGGATGCGTGCCCGCCAGGTGCCCACCGTGCGCAGATGGCCGCCTGCACCTAGAGACAGAGGGGAGAAGCCAGAGGAGAGGAGGACAGGAGCAGGGGCCGAGAGGGAGACAGTGACCTGAGAGGCCGCAGGAGCGAGGAGGAGACGGAGGCCAGGACCCGGCCGGCGCTGGCTTGCTGGGTCTCTGCCTGGACCTCCGAGCTGGCTCTGCACCAGGAGCGGCCGGCCCTGGTACCTTCTCTCAGGTCTTTCGATCACAGGCCGTGGGGCGGAGACGAGGATCACACACCTCTGCTCACTCACACTAATATGGTCCAAAGACAGTCACCCCAATTTGTCAACTCTTGACACTGAAATAAACCTCCAGAGGCCCCGTTTGCACGCAAGTGGTGCCTGCTGTGGTCCTCAGATACACAGGAGAGTCGGAGCAGGAGAGGCAGGCCTGTCCACGGAGGCTTGAACGGGCCCTCCTCGCTGAGGCTGTGCGGGCGCCCTCTACCCCAAAAGCAGTCACCTGGGTCCCTCAGCCCCGCCTATCCTGCAGCTCCACGTGTGGGTCCACCCCAGGACCAGTCTCCGGTCCGCTGCCCGCCTCAGCCGGCAGTCTTCACTCCCATGGGCAGAGCGTCTCATTTCTATCTGACTTACAGGAGCCCCGCCCTCCATCCCCTGAACTTCTGCCTCCAACAACCGGCTTCCTGCTTGATGTCCACAGTGAGAAACCATGTGAATGCCTCAAATTTGACTTTCCTTCCCACGAGGAAGCATGTGCTGCTGTTGTTGCCTCTATAGCAATTTCACACAGTCTCTTGAAAATGTATGCTGGGAACATTAAATACTTGACTTCTGACTGCCTGAGGCAGTCTATCTCCAGTCTTTGCCAACTCAGCCCAAGGCAAAGCCTTCCCCATTTGTATCCGACTGAAAGCTCAAAGCCACGTGGGGTTTCTCTCCGCCACCCTTGGCACCCAGAGCTGCTGTCCCCGGTCCTGCCGTCCACCTGCATGGCCTCACTCACCTGGCACCATCACTGTCCTATTGCTGCACAAAGAGGGTCAGAAATGTGGAGGCTAAAGCTAGCTCCACTCTTGATGAGAAGACCAGGCACAGCGCGGCGAGAGGGAGGCGCCCGCCAAAGCCTGGTCTCATTGGGAGTTCCACCATTTCCACGTTTGTGCAGAATGTTGGCAGAACTCCGTTCCTTGAGGTTGTAGGACTGCTCTTCCAGCTCTTTGCTTGCTGAGGGCTGGAGGTGGCTTTTGGAAACTAGAGGTTGCCCTCACGTCTGAGCTGTGTGATCCCCTCTTCAAACCCTCTCACACTCCATCTCTCTGGCTTTGGAAAGGGGACCAGGTCCAGTGGGAGTCACCTACCCAGCTTGGGACTGGCTGGATAATCTCCTAGTTAGCTCCAGGCTCATGCTAGCAGCTCTCCTCTACCACCACCAGAGGATGTCTTCTTTAGAAGGGACAAGTCACATGGGCTGCACCCAGGGCCAGAATCTGGGGTCTTCTCAGGGTACTGCCTGCCCCACTGGACCAGTGCAAGGCCTTCCAGCTGGCATCTCTGCTGTGGGAGTGCGCAGACCCCACACCGAGGTGTTGGACACTTTCACTCCAGCCTTTTCCCACCTCACTAAGAAGCCCAACTTACATGCATTACTCTGCCATAATGAAGACAAAACATGAGGTATTTTATGAAAATGAATGCCCTTGGAGACTGTCACGGTAACTGAGAGAAGTCTGACGTGAAGGCATAAGTGTCACATGGTTTCTCTTACCTGAGAAGCTCAGAATATAAAGAAAGAGCAAAATAAAGGACGCATAGTAAGAGGTAGGGAGCTAGGTCTTTTCCCACAGGGAAGGTGATCAAGAGCTGGAGGGAGAGGGTGGGAAAAGGCATGAGAAAAGGCCTTAGGCTGTGTCGTGCACATGCCTCAGCTCCACACCAGGAGGGGGAATGCTGCAGAGCGCGCACACAGGCTAGTCAGTGGCCTGGTGGTGATGCGTAAGGAATGGGAACTAAGGACCTGACTGCAGACCCTGAGCCACCTTCTGCCCTTTGGTGACCTTGCTGAGGACTTGGGTGTGAAAGCCTGCCAGGAGGGTGTTTAAGAGGATGCAGGAAGCAGCAGTCCTGACAGCTCTTTCTAGCAGCAGACTGTGCCGGGCGGTCCCAGGTGGCACTGGTGGAAACTAAGCTCGCACGAGTCAGTCTTCTGTCCTCTCTGCCCTGCCTCTCAGGGGCCTCATCTCCAGGGCCTGCTGTAGGTCAGCGTCCTGCTCTCAGAGGTTACCTGCACTCTGTCCCTCTGTATCCCTAGGACTCGGTTCCCAGACCAGCCCCCACCCCGTCCCGTGGATTCCAAACTCTGTGCAAGTCCCCTGCCTGCTAAGATGGCATCGTATGTCAACAATAGGCCATCTCTAGACAACTTCTGGTGCTCACACAGTGTGACAGGTTTTTGGGAATCATGGTGAGGAAGTAACAAGTGCATGCTGGGCACAGATGTCAGCGGGGCGACAAAGCAGGAAAGCCCGTGCACCCTGCACACCTGCTCCTGTAGACAGCAAATGTGTGCACACTGGGCACAAATGTGATCGGTTTTGAATAGTAATGTGGATCCTCAGGTGGTTGAACCCAAGGGGGAGAAGCCGCAGATACAGAGGGCCAGTGCGCAGTGCGCAGCCGCCTTTCAGAGCCCATCACTAAGCTCTAGAAGCCTCAAGCTTCATGGGGAAAGGGAGGGCAACCTGCAATGGGTGCACGGACTGTGTGGGTCTCCTTCTATAAGTCCTGATTGAATGAACTAGAGCTGGGGAATTTACTCCTTCATTTTCATGAAAAGAAATCATTGAAAGGGAGTTTTGTAACCCATATCCACGTGATTAACAAAACATGCTGTTGAACAGCTGGCAAAATAGCTCAGTGGACTAAGCGCTTGCTTAGGTAAGCACAGGGGCCAGGGTTTGGTCCTTGGCACTACATGCCACATTGGCCCTGCTCCGGGTGCACTGAGCCAGCGATGGAGTCTGGGCGTGGTGGCACACACCTGTAATCCCAGCACTAGGGACACTGAAAACAGGAGGATCACTATGAGTCCGAGCTGCATAGTGAGATACTGCACACACACACACACACACACACACACGCACACGCACACGCACACGCACACGCACATGCACACACACACACTGTTGGGCTCCGTTGACAACATGATGTGTAAATTGTCCCAGTTCAGCCTGCGGTGTAGTCCTGCAGAAATGCAGTTCATGCTTTGTGGTCCGGTCACCGTTTCTCCTGCTGATGCATTTCACAATCAGCTGCAACCCGGGCTCTGGGGTGTGCTTCTCCCATGAGCGCCTCTGCTGTGTGCTTGGCACCGCATGCTGCACCGCCACCTGGACACACAGCGCAGGAGGCTGAATGGCATTGTCATGGCTCTCTCCTCTGTGCTGGTGCTATGCAGGGGTGCGAGGCACTTGGGGCTCCGCATTTGCTGTCTACAGGGGCAGGTGTGCAGGATGCGTGGGCTTTCCTGCTTTGTCGCCCCGCTGAGCAGGAACCACCTGCGGCACTTTGAAGGCCGTGGATTCCCCGCCACTAATGAGCAGTTTCTGCTTAAGAAAAGTCAGACGCCTAGAAAAGAATGGATGGGTCACAGTTGGGGCCATTTATGATCCCAAGCATTACTTAGAAGTTAGTGGATTGCATAAAGCCCCACTTCCCCGATCTGATTTCCAATGGGGAACAAGAAAAATGTGCACTGCTCTCACCCAGCGTCATTCATGAAATTTCCACTCTGTCCACATCCCGGAGTGGATTTCCTCTCTGAGCAGGGCGCACAGGCTCTGCTCTCTCCTGAGGCTTCAGCCTCTGATGGGCTCTGGGCGCTGTCCCGGTCTTTCTCCCTCACAAGTGGCTTTCAAAAATGCACTGAAGTGGACTGGACCTAAGTTTGTTTATACTCTGACAAAGCCGGCTGGACAGGGAAGTCTGGGTTTTCATCTTCTGCATAGCTGACCTGGACCCTGATTCTGTTATCTATTTATTTTTATTTGTTTTTATGTATTTGGTACAGGGTCTCACTATGCAGCTTGGACTCGTGACGATCTTCCTGTTTTCAGCCAGCCCTGGGTTACAGGCATGCACCACTACACCTCTACTCTGAGGGGCTCAGCCAGCAGTCTGTGGTGCCGGGGATCGAACCCTGGCCTCTGTGCTTGCCTGAGCGGGCGCTTAGTCACTGGGCTCTCTCGCTGGCCCTGGACCCTGATCCTTTATGGCGTGTAGCCCGTGCAGGTAGCTCAGAGGATGAGCAGCGATGCTCTGTGCTAGATTCTGGCTTCTCTGGAACCTTGCGAGGAGGGCAGGGATGAGGAAAAGGCTCCCAGGAGCGTCCGGGTGCTGGGGCAGTCAGCCTGGTCTGCGCAGCCCTGATGGCCGGTACAAAGCTCGCCGCGACCGCACAGAGCATGCGCGACCACTCCACGCAGAGTGGCTGCTGCTGAGGACGACCAGCCTGAGCACCAACCAGTGCCCGCTCTTGCTGAGGTGCTGAGGCTGTTCCTGAGCTGAGGCGCCGCTGCCCAGGTCTCACACCAGTCCAGGTCACGACGTCACTGCTGCTCAGAAACTTTATTACAGGTAATATTGTGTTCTTTTTCCCAAAAATCTGTTAGATGTTTCCAAGGAACGCGATTCAAGCCTCTGCAGTCCACCACTCGCTCCTGGCTGGCCTGTGGTCAGGCATGAGCACAGCTTGGATGAGCGTTAGTGCTGGGTAATAACCACAACACCGAGCTGTCCCCAGAGTGACCCGCTCCGCCCTGGACCCAGAATTGCTTTCGTATCCATCTTTAAATCATGGTCGTTGTAGTCCTGCTCAAGCGGTTTGTTCTCCTTCTAATTCCGCGGTGCTGCATGCCTGACGCTGGAGACGCGTTGCTGTGGGCTTGGAATCACCAGAATCATCTGTTTGCGTCGCTGGCCCGCAACTGCTTTTCCAGGTCCCGAGGGCACAGAGCGCGCTCCTTGCCAACCTTCCTGAGCCTCCAGCAGAGTTCTTGGCACACAAATCCACTCAAGTGTCAATGTTTGTTAAATTTGCAAAGGGCTTTATATGCTCTCCCTCCTTTCCTGCTGCTAAGGGTCCCGGGAGGCAGGAATTGGTGAGGAAATTAAGGCTTAAGGAGGGTGAGGCCCTGGGTCAAGGGTCCACAGCTAATAAACTCCATAAATCTGTCCCTAGCCATGATCTTCCCATCCCTCCTACTTTATTTCCACTGAGCCTCAGTCGCCTTTGGAGAGGTTGTTCCTCTCTTAGCTGAGGAAATGGTCAAAGCAAATCTTAAAACTCTGGCGGCGTCGGGAAGAAGCAATGGGAAGCCAGCAGAGGTCCTCTGTGTCCTGGAAAATTCACACGCATGCAATGGATGCCATGGTCCTGGTACCGCATCAGCCTACAGCACATGACACCAACACACCTAGCAGACACAGGCGGCGGCCACGGAACTTCAGTGGCCCCGGATGTGGAGGAAGTGAGGTGCTCTCCCTCTTTGCATCCATATACTCAGGGAAGCACCAGTCCTGTGTCCCAGCCACCTGAGCCCTGTGGCCCTCATGTGGCCTGTCTTCACCCACTAGCTGCCCTTCCATGTGCTTTTCATCTTGGCCTAGGTGGACAAAAGTGCCTCCCCTGCCTTTCCAGCCCTCCAAGTTCAACTTCTGACCCTCTCTGTCTCTCCCAGGGTGGCCAAGAACCAGGACCAGCAGCGGGCAGTGTCGGGCTTCTGTGGTGTGTGTCGGGGACCCTGAAGGCAGCGGTTGGAGTCCTGAGGTACTCGTACATAGGGAGCATAATTCATGGGTCCTCAATCCACTTGAGGCCCTTCCAGGGTAAGTACCCTCCACCCCCAGGATCTGCTGAGCCTGGGCCTCAGCTGAGCCCACTTTTCACACACCTCCTCCTCATGTGCCAGTGGCCATCCTGTTCTCACAATGTGTCGAGAAGCTTGGTGGTCAGAACAGAGCTGGGAAGTGTGTGGGGCGCTCCACCACACAGCTTGGAGGAAACAGACTCCAGCAGCCCTGCCAGTCTCCAGCAGTGCTGTGCTTGGGGGGCGCGGCTCTGGCTCCAAGGTGGGAGGAATTGGATTTCAGATGCTGTCCCATTGGGCTACAAAAGACTTGTTGAGATACTTAGGATGACTGGTCTCAAACCGACTTAGGCT
>NW_004524593.1:22184252-22212670 GCF_000260255.1 Octodon degus | reverse complement strand
AAGGGAAGGGAAGGGAAGGGAAGGGAAGGGAAGGGAAGGGAAGGGAAGGGAAGGGTGCACAGAGAGGGAGTTCCACAACAGCAGGGAGCTGCGAGCCCTACGCAGCAGCGAGGATCTCTGGGCTCGTGGGTGACTGTCTTGTCTCCATGCCTAGCACCGGGATTCAACGTTCACCGGTGAATAGATGGAGGACCCCGGGCAGCTCCCCGTCTGTGTGGAGATGGCGAGGTCCATCTCCGGGAGCCTGGCAGCCACCCCTGGGAGCAGGTCAGTCCAGAGCCCCGAACTACCCTCAGCTGTCACAGCACTTCAGAGTGGGTGGCTGTGCTCTCCGGTGACCCTAGCACAGCCTGGCGGGAAGGCTTCCTTCGTTGGGGGACCAGGTCCTCATCGCGCCGCTCCCTCTTGGGGAGGGAAGCCACCGTGTCCCCCGTAGTCCGCGCCTTCCGCCCTTCTGGGCTCTGGATGGCGCAGGAGGGCAGTAGTGAAGCTCCACCGCTCGCGCGGCAGGGCGAGCGAGCCCTCCTGTGCCCCTGCCCTCGGAGCCGCGGGCCTGCCAGGACCTGGACTCGGAACCAGGCAGAGCCAGCCTCGGGGCGCTGGTGTGGGCGACAGCGCCGCACGAGTCACGCAGGCCCCGGCCCCCCTCCGCCGCACAGAACACAGAGGAGCGGCGTGAAGATGCGGCTGCGGAGCGGGCGGGAGCGTGGGAACCGGCCGACTCCGAGCAGCGGGATGCCGCTGCCCTGACACAGAGCTGCGCACGCCGGGCGGGTTTCATCTCCCTCTGCCTTGCGTATGCTCGCGCGTGTGTCAGGGCTCGGCCGCGGGAGAGTGTTCGGCACCGCACAGCATGGTGCCGGCGGGGCCTCAGGTTCCTGTAAATGTGCTTTGTAAACGGTCTTAATCCCAAGGAAGATAATCTCCCTCTGGGAACTTGGGCGCGCGTGCGCGCGCACGCCCCCCCACCCCCCTCTTAGTTTCTCAGTTTCTCTTTGCTTCCCTCATGGCCCCTCAAATAAGAAAGGAGTGAATTTCATCTCTGATCCCTTTCTTCAGAAACGGTAATGCATGAAAGTGATGTTTGCCCAACTATGTACTTGGCTCAAAGACTCCAAGCAGTGTGTGTGTGTGTATGTGTGTGTGTATGTGTGTGCACACGTGTGTTGGTGGGTGGGAAGCACTCACTGAGGGACTCATTTTCCACAATGGCTGTGCGCCAAAGCTGTGTTCACATGTGAAACACTACTTCAGCTTGGACTTTTGTTAATTTCTCCACTAAAACTCTTCCAACTTGGGATTGATGATGTTTTTTTATGAAGGCTGTAAACTCCTTAATAGGAGAGAGGTAAGCCTGGCCTTTCCAATAAGACCCTTTCTACTCAAAGGACTGACTGACTTTCGTGGATCAGGTCCTTGCTGGAGAGAAGGTTAGAGACGAGACGGTAGAGAAGGATCAGACAGCACGGCAGGGCCTGTCCATCCGGCTGAGAGGTAGGCACAGAACTCTGCTGTTGGCCTATTTCTTGGGCCCTCAGCTCAGATAAAAAAGCATTGTCATAACGGGCTGGGGTACCCTCGCAATTCAATACTTTATAAGAACTATAAAATATCAGTGTTACTAATCATAGCACTTGGAATGCCTGATAGATGCCAGACAGCCTGCTCTTGCTTTGCACACATTGTCTAGGACTCCACACTCACCGCGTACCACAGCTGTAATTAGGAACATCTCACAGAGGAGGGCAGCAGGCTCGGTGGAGGGACTTGTGTCGGGCACAAGGCCAGAAAATCACAAGAAGGGAAATAGCGGGGACAAAAGTCCAGCATCAAAGCCCACGCTCTCCCATGCGAGGCATGGGCAGAAGGTCTGGCAAATGGTTACACTGCACCGAGAGACACACTGCCTTCAGCCCCCGCTGTGGCTGGCATCTGGAGGTCCTCCCCAAAGCCTCACGCAGCCACGGTGGGGCCTTTGGAGGTGGCTGGGTCTAGAGCAACTAATGCTGGGATTGAGGATGCGGTGCTAGGACTGAAGGCTTGCTTAAGGGGTGGCCTGGAGAAGATGTAAGGGAAACAAGGTGGGGTGTCCCTGCTGCTTGCTGCCCAGACACTTCTGCTGCCTGCTGTCCCCCACGGACCGTTTCCCCCTGCGATGCCCTCTGCCTCACATCCTGCCGTGGACCCAGCTGACCGTGGACCGAAGCCTTTGCATGCTGTAGACTGAGACAAACATTTCCTCTCCTAAATCTGGGGGTTGGATATTGTGTCTGGGAAACAATAAAAATTAGGACAGTCCTCCTCAAAATGTATGCCCTTGCTTCCAGTACCTCGTCCCTCTTGCTGCATTAGGAAGCAGGCCTGGAAGTCCTCTTTGTGAGCGCCTAAAATCATGTGATGGGATTCGGAAGACACAGGGAGTGCTGCTGCTGAGGGCTGCCCCACAGGGGCGCGGCGTCCTCGTCCACCCTGTCCTCTGGCTCTGGCGCACTGCCTCTTCGGGCTCTTCCAGTGTCAACATGACTGTGAAAGGGAAATGTTCTAAATATGTTCAGGACACCCAGGCAGCTGGGCCAGTGCCACTGAAGACACCCACAAAAGAGGACTCCAGAGCTGCCGCAGAAAGTGGTAAGAACAACAGGAAGAGTGCGTTCAGAGCGAGGGGAGCACCATGAGGAGGGTGCGTGGAGGTGCGTCTTTTACTACAATCATTTTTTTTTTTTTAATTACATGTTCACAGCAGCTTCAGGCCACTTCTCACATGACACAGCTGACACAGCCTGGGGCTCATCGGCCGCTTCCAGTCCACCGCACTCACATGTAAACAGTGGCCAAAGTGAGGACAGCAAGGTTGACCTGGGCACCAGAGCCTCATGGTGGCAGCCACTGTCACCAGGGGGAGAGAGGCCCTCACCTCTGGGCTGAGTCTGAAGCCATGGGCAGGGCATTGGCAGAGGAGCAAAAGGCAGCGACAACGGCAGGCAGGAACTTTTCGGGACATGCATCAGGCTCTGTGCTCGCCACTGGTCATGGTTTGTGGCTAGCTGTCCCCCCAAAGCCTCATGATCATGGGGTGGACTTCTAGAGTTTGCAGTTAGCTCATGATCCACTGGGATTATGGCTGTGAGTGCTGCTGGGTTATGGGTGTGAGTACTATGCCGAGCCTGGGGCGGACAGCCTGAATGCACCATGAGGGACACAAACTTGCTCTCTGTGGCTGTTGCTGCCGCTGCTCCGCCTCCCTTGTGATTTTGCTGTTTTGCTGCCTTCTGTAACCATGAGCAGCTGCCCTCTGCCATGTGCCACTCTGCCTTGGAGCCAGCTGAGTATGGACTGAAACTTCCAGTAACTGTGAGCTAAATTAACCTTTCCTTCCTTCATTTGGGACATCAGGTATTTGTCCCAGCCATGAGAGTAGAGTAATTGAGATGCCACCTCTTCTGCAGGAGCATCCACTGGCCTGGGAAGGCTTCCTGATGAACTCCCAGGGCCCTAAGGCTGATAGTCCCACAGCCTGGAGTCACATGCAGGTGACAGTGGGCAGAGACGGTGGTGGATCAAGACAAAAGCCTAGCAAAGCACTGGAGTGGCCTGAGGCTGCATGTGCCGCGAAGATGCAGGTTTGTCTGCCCGTATCTTTTGCGTTTATCTGGAGGCCAGGGCAGGCAAACAGGGCCCTCTTCAGCAGCACAGGGTTTGACTCACTCCATCGCCATTCAGCAACGGCAGGTGTCCACAGAGAGAGAAGGAATCGGGGAGAGGAAGTGGCTCTCGGCAGCTTGTGCCCGACCCACCCCCCAACTTGTTGATGGAAAAATCAGCCAAAGGGTTTGTTGACCCAGGGTTAGAGAGGGCTGCGAGGTGGCAGCCATTCCTAAAAGAGGTCACTATTAAGGGGGACGAAAGGCAGCTGGCGGAGTCATTAGCCGCCAGGGTTTCAAAGCCCTGGTATTAAAATAAAACCGGGTGTTTGTTTCAGACGTAGCCCTGTGTTCCAGAAAAGACTAAACAGTCTGGACGAGGGGTGAGGATCGCTGGAGGAGATGCAAGGTCCCAGTCAGAGGAGCGGATTCACCTCTGGCCCTGGCGGCCTGGACACTTGGGGAAGCCACCCGGGCGGGCCAAGCTGGGGTCGGATTGCTCACGGCAGCAGAGACACTGAGGCAGGATGTCTGAAATGTGTGTCTGCGGGGCCCTGGGCCACGGAGGGTGCTTCTGGAGCCCGGGGCTGCAGGATGCTGCACAGGGCTGCAGCGGCTGTGAGAGGTGATCTCGCTTTTGCAACTGTGGATAATGAAAAGAAAAATCCCACACAAGTCCTGTGCAGGGCAGGACATCACCGTTAAGCCCACTTGATACGTTGAGCGCCCTCCCTGAGGTGCTGGGCTGGCGGTCCCCTTGTTCTAATGTGGTCCTCGTGCCCTGGCACTGACCTGGTGGCGAGGTCAGGACCTGGGGCTCTTCTTTCTGCTGGATTCAGAATCAAAAATGTCACAGGAAAAGAAGCAAACCAAAACCAAACAGGTGGAGTATATGAAGGAAATTAACTGGCAAAACCTGAGGCTAGAAGGGACCTGAGCTGTCTGCCAGCAGAGATGTCTCTGGGCACAGGTGCCACAGGGCACTCTTGGGTGCTTCTGTGGGGAAGGCATGAAGGGCATCGCTGTCGGTGCTGGGATGATCCCCGCTCACCGCATCCCTGGTGCCAGCCCACAACAATGTTCTAGAATTGCTTTTCTGTCTAATCTGGGCCCGAATGACCAAATTGGATTTTGCAGAGCTCAGAGCTATTCCTGAAGCTGGGCCTGGAGGGGTCGCAGACAGCAGGCTGCAGGGGCTGCAGAGTCTGCAGCATACTGATCTCTATTGTTGCTGTTTTCCAGCCCTAACCCTCCCTCCCCACTGGAGCTGCCTGTAGGGAGAGAACTTAAAAGAAAGCCACTGTGTTTGGCACAGTCCCAGCGGAGGGGCAGCTTCCCTCCTGGGTTCAGGCACAAGCACCAGGGCCTCCTGCTCCAAGGGAAACTCCACTCAGACTCCTTGGAGAGGAGGGGGCTGTGGCCATGTAGGACAGCATCTTGTCCTTCCTCCTTCTTCCTGCCTGCAAGTGGAGTGTTTCTGCCCATGGCTTTAAGATGAGGTGGCTCAGCAGAATAAGTGCCTGCCTGGCAAGTCCAGGGTCCTAAGTTTAATTCCCAATAACACAACACACACACACACACACACACACACACACACACACACACACAGCTTTATAGCCTGGGCGTGGTACTGCGTGCTTGTAATCTCAGTTCTTGGGAGGCTGTAAACAGGTGGATCACTATGAGTCCCGTCTAGTAGTGAGACCCTGAACACCCTTTAGACCTTTCCTTAAAATACAAAAAAAAAAAAAAAAAAAAAAAGATAAGGTGGGCTGGGGGGACAGTTCAGTGGTCTAAGTGTCTGCCCAGCAAGTGCAAGGACCCAGGTTCAATCCCTGGTACCACATGGCCCTGAAATCAGGCATTGTGGTACACACCTGTAATCCCAGTGCTAAAAGTGGCTGAGACAGGAAGATCACTGTGAGTCTGAATTGTGTAAGGAGACCCTGAATCAAATAAATAAATTTTTAAATAAAGCTACTCTGATTAAACCATCACACATTGTATACATGTATATAAATTATTATAATGTACTCTGTAAAATAATGATGCAATAATTAAAAATTAACTTAAACAAAAATAAAAAGCCCTGGGTATAACAACAACAAAGAAAAGAATTCAGGTGAGGGACTGCCAGCCTGGTGGACTGGGTTCTGCTTCCCTGGGAAAAGCCCAGACAATGACTTGGGTATCTTGCAGGGTGACAGGGTGTCCGAGGGACCACAGCTTGAGGGGCCCAGAGTGGCAGCCACACGTTCTGCATCCCTACCTGCCCCCATGTCTGTCAAAAAGATCTTTTACATGATGAGACAGAAACGTCTTGTTTACAAAAATAATTGCTGCAAACCTGTAGCTCCCGGCCACTGGGGGAGGCCCAAGACCAGCACTGCCCTCCTCCCAAGGCCACGCTCGGGCCCTGGCTGTTTGTCCAAATACTTGACATCAGCTTCCTCTTGGAACCTACTCTATCTCAAAGAGAAGGAAAAAATAAAGCACAGTTTGTTGCTCTTAGGTTGGTAGGAAGAGGCTTTTGTGCGATAAGCCTGGGCTTCTATTTTAAGGCTTTATTTTTTCAAATGGATCCATCTAAACAAGGACTTACCAGCCTAAGCAATCGCTGAGGGGCTGCGACTCGGTACTGTCTGTTTGCTGGAGCTGTGGCTGGCGCTGCCTGGATTCTGATATGACAGGATTTGAGGCTGTGATGGAAACACAAACAGCGAGGACCCACCCTGCTCTGCGCGGCTGGCGCTGCCGAGGAGGAGGCACCACCAGGGTGGAGGTCGCCCCAAGCCTCCTTGTCCCAGCAGCTACCAGGTCTGCAGGAAGGAAAGTGGGGGAGGGGAGGGGCAACAGGCCTCACCCGAAGCTGTCAAGGGGCGCCCCTCACGGGGCATTTACAGGGCAGGAAGCTCTGTGCTCCTGCACGGCCATCCCTTCTCCACCTCACGCTCATCTCAGCAAGCGCTTGCGGACTTCGTTTTGCAGAAGCAGATTTTGTTGTATCTTAAAATGTGTGCACGTTTTAAAAAGATGCTCCGACCATCCTTCCTGTCCTCAGCCATCACCTGAGCAATGGCTTCGGTGTGGCTTTTTGGTTCTCAGATATGTGTTTGCTTAAACTTTAAAAAAATAAACTAAAATAAAATGGCAGTTTACTGTGCAGTTTGGAGAAGGATTTGGCTGGAGCATGCCATGGGACAAGTGGTGATCGGGCCATTTTTCTCCTTCCTGCAGCCCCCTGCTCCCACGCGCGTCCACCCATTCCACCTGCGCCACAGCCTGCAGGACTGTTTCCACGTATGCTGGGGAAAGCGGGGCTCAGGGGAGTGCTTGTGTGCCGAGGGCTGTGCCTCCGTAGGGATTCAAGAAGCGTGAAAAGCACACTCATGACATCTGGTTCTGAAATATGTTGTAACTGTGACAAGCTACGCTTAAGATAAAATGTGCCGTCATCTCTCTGTTAAGTGCACGGTTGGGTCCCGTTGGGCGTGTTCACGCGGCTTTGCGCCCGATCTCCAGAGCGGTTTGGACTTCCGCATGGAAGCGGCACTCAGTTCCCCGCGCGCCCTCAGTCACTGGCCAGCCCGCCCTTTCTGTCCCCATGAATCTGCCTGTTCCGTGCACCTCTTCCAAGCAGACGTATGCGGTGTCCTGAACACCCGCCTACGTGGCTGCATGTGCGGCAGGTTACACTTGACGTAGTACAAGGCGCGTTTCTCCGCGGTGCACAGCGAATAATGTAGGCTTATAATTACTTTATACTTTTGTCTTCCAAATCCTATAAAAGAATAAAATGCCCAGTTACAAACCACATTCAAGTCATAATTCAAGTTTTGTATTTGTCCATTTACTCACCTTTGTGAGAATTTAAATTTTTTATAGATTTGAATTACTGGCCGGCATCAACTTGAAAGGCTCCCTGTAACATTTCTTGTTGAGAAATCCCCGTAGCAATGAGCTGCCTCAGCTTGGAAGAAATGGCCACATACTCAATTTCCCCTTGCCCACTGCAGGACAGCTTTCCTGGGTACAGTGTCAGGCTTTGCTTTTAGAACCTAAACTATCCCACACTACTCTTTTGCCTGCAAAATTTCTGCTAAGAAACCTGATTATCATGTCATTGTGCATCTCTGTGGTTGAAACTATTTTTCTTTTTATCATTTTAAGTGGTCTTTGCCTTTCAACAGTTGGATTACGTTGTGTGGCTATTTTTTTATTCTTCTAGTTGGAGTTTGTGGAGGCTCCTGCCACTCTCCAGCCCCACTGTGTCACCACGGCTCCCGCAGCCCTCCCAGCGTCCGGGCTGTGGACTGCGGCCCAAGCACTGAGCCGCGTGGGGCCGAGGGCTGCCGCCAGCGCCGCCCTGCAGGTTCCACTGGCTTCCTTCTCTCCTGAGGGGGGACCAGGGTGGGGACTGTCTCCTCACAGCACTACGCCTCGCCAATGAGCAGCAGAGCTGCGCAGCACCCTCTGTTCTGACGGGGTGTGCCCCGCGGTCGGGCCTTCGCCTGTGTGCTGCAAATTCTTTTCTTAAAATTTTTCAGATATAGGTACAAGGCCTGGATCCAGTGCTTCCACACTGAGCTACCTCTCCAGCTCTCTCTTTTTACTCTTTGAAAGAGTGGCATTTTTATATCTTAAATAAATTGTCTAAGCGGGGCTAAAATTTGGGGCCCGCCTGCCTCAGCCTCCCAGTGAGCAGGGAGTACAGAGAAGCCTCCCCAGGCCCTCCTCAGGTACTGCAGATCCTCAGGGGGCTCTGGCATTCCCTCAAGGTTGCTGCCCGCGGGGTGTTGGCACAGGAGTGGGGGGGGCCTCCTGCCCACTGTCTTTTTTCTTCAATAGGTAGGAAACTGAAGCTTATTGTATCATATACACAAGTCATATCTGACAACTGAGTAAAACTATTATTTATATAAAACACAAATCAAAAATATATAGTATTTGAATGCAATATTCAGGTCCCAGTAGTCAAAGAAATGTGCTTCCAGCACTGACAACACTCTGCGGCCGTGCTTTCTGCTCGCGCCCTGTGGCTTCTCACTTAACCACGAGACAGATGCACACTTACCAGTGCCACTCACAGCAGGCCACTGCTCAGTGGGAGATCAGGCATCGGGAGAGCCCGAGAAGGCTGAGCATGAGGGAAGGCATAGAGAGAGCTGAGTGCCGGGATGGAGAGGGGCAATTGGGCAGGGCCTTACATATGCACACGCACGCACACACTCACACACACGTGCACATGCACACACACCTCTGCAGAACAAATTCACTGCTGCAGATCTTCTACAAAGGAAGAAACTCTGAGTTGCTGGATCTTTCTGAGGCCATGCTGGTGCGTTTTCATCAAGCCTTGGGGATGGACAATGAGAACCCTGGCATTGTGGAGAAGGGGGCCTGCTTCTCTTTCTTTTCTTGTGCTTTTTCTTAGGCTGCTGGGGGACCTCTGGAGGTGACTTGCTCGGTCTCTGGTATCAGCAGGGCAGTACAGAGTCCACCACCCCAGCCCAGAAGCAACTTCATTAGTGGCAGAGTGGCTGGGACACTTGGGGCCAATCTGAGTCTGCAGCACAAATCGATTCGGCCTGGAGAGTGCAGACACAAGGAGACTGTGCTGGTGCTGTCTTTGGTGTCTAATCCTAATGGTCGAAGCTCTGCATTCTTTTGCATTGTTTTAAATTTCTCATTCTCCAGGTGTTTACTCCCACAGCATTTCCCACCAATGCAGAGAGACTTCTTTTGAACGCTTGATGGACTCAGCCTCCTTTGCGCTGAGAGCTTTAGACTAAACTAAATAAAAGTGGCAGGAAAAAAAGTGCTTGGCCCATGTTTGAAAATTCTGAAGAAATCCTCTGTGCAGAACAACGGAGGTGGGCCGGGAAGCACGTACTCACGTCGGGACCATTAGGTCTCCACCTGTTGCGTCTGATCCTCCCCCAGCTGGAGGGGCTGCTAATCTGCAGCACATTTGTGTCAACAAACCCGCACACCATGCCGCCTAATTACCCTGCTGCACTGTGTCCCCATGCAGGGCACTTTCAGCCTGGCCGGGTGCCAATCCAGCAAGCTGTTGTCCGCGAGCCGCTAACAAGCCCTGAGCAGCCGCAGCAGCTCCAAGAGCTGGTTTATGGGCCCATTCCAGAGCAAGGGTGATGGGTGTGAGTGGGGTTCCAGTCCAGTGTGAGCAGGACCCCCTTCTCTTTGTGGACCAGGTTCTGTGCCAGGGAGTAAATGCAACAGGTTTCCATGTGACATAGCTGTTCTTCTGTCCCATGTCTACCAGGAACCCTGGGAGCAGGAAGGCAATGCAGAGGAAAGGACTCGCTGGCAAGGGAGCCAGAAGCCCACTACAACCTGCCACCCCAGCCTGCCCAACCTGGAAAGCCAGTGGTCAGCACCTGCAGGGTGAGAAGCTCCACAACATAGGTCACACTGGCTTCTGGGGAGTCCTGCTCTGCCCCGTGGAGCTCAGGCATCAGACCGACCCCGGCCTCCCAGCCTCCAGGGAAACAAAGGCCCTGGCCAATGGGGCTCATATCTCATCACAGACAGACAACAAAGACACAGGCAGCTGTACACTGTGTGCCGAAAGAAACATGTGCTAAGGAGGAGCCACAGGGCACAGCACTGTCACATGAGCTCCTTAGTGCACACACACCCATGCACATGCACACACACATGCACATGCATGCACACACACATGCACATGCATGCACACACATGCACACCCACACAGAAGCCCAGGGTACAGTGGGGCGGCACCATACAGCCGGGGTGCAGGGACATCCCACACAGCAAGTCATGCCCAAGTGTGCCAATGACTGGGATGCAGCGGGGGTGATGGCATGCAGCGGGGGCGAGGGCATGCAGCAGCATCGGTGGGCTGGGCGCTGTACTCGTACCTTTTCCTCTGTGATGAGCCAGCCATGGCTTGCTGTTCCACGCTATGGGCAGCACAACAGGCTTCTGAACAGAAGCACCACTACAAGAGAGAGATGCTGTGTTGTGCCCTGAAGTCTCAGTGGCTCTGGGTGGCAGGACCTTCTCCACTGTGTCTGCGCTATGGGACATCTGTCACATCCATGGCCCAGCACTGACCCAGACATCAGTGCCCGCTGTGTAATTGTGCAGAGCAGGCGATCAGGAGCTGTTGCTAGTGCCGTGAGGAAAACAGCAGAGGCCAAGAAGAGAGCACAGAAAGAGGAGGGACTGCTAGTGTCTCCATGGCAATAGGGACATCTTCCCTAAAAGCATCTGCATGGAAACAGCTGGGCTAGAGAGGGTCCCTGTGCCTGGGTGCACGAAGCTGCAGCTCAGTCCTGCCCACCATGGACAGATGCAGCGGAGGCCAGGCGCACAGGGAAGGAGCCTACGGAGGAGGACACACAGGGCTGGCCAGGGCTTTACCTGAGCTGTGGGGTTCTCGAGATGGGCTCACCATAGAGCCAGAGGGGAGCAACCCCAGCCCCTCCCAGACCTGGGATTCTGCTTTAGCTGCTGGGCCGGCATGGGATACAGACAGCTGGGGAATCTGGCCATTCTGGGGTCCAGATACCTGGGATGGAGCCCTGGCCCCGGGTGGAACTGCAAGGAAGAGGGTGAACACTCAAGAAAATGTCACCTGAGCCACAGGAGCTTGTTCCTGTGGCCACACAGCCCGGCCCCCACCGACACGCTCTCCTCTCTGGGCGTGGGAATCACTCGAGCCACAGCTGCCTCTTAGCAGATGCCTTTGGTGCCGTTTCCTCTGGCTTCTTATGAGGACATTGAGTGAATCACTCCACATGGCCCCCGGGCTCTGTGACTGTGGTACTTACCTGCTGGCTCTCACCCAGGTGCAGTGAGGCTCCTCAGAGGAGGGTGGCAGAGGGACAGGATGGGCGCAAGTCCCCAGGCAGAGCCTGGCAAAGTTGCCTTCTGACATGTTCTCCGTTGCTGTGGATGAGGGACTCACTTCCCACCTCTAATCAGTGTTCTCACCTGTCAAGTAGAAATTGCAGTAGCACTGTCTGCCTAGAAAGTTTGGGGTGAGAACTAAATAAAATATGTGACACCCTTAGGATAGCAGACAGAATAAGCTATGCAGGTGGGCATGCGGAGCACCAGCAGGTGTGGCGAGGATCTGCCACAGAAGTGTTCTGTTCACAGATTAGCCGGGCTGCCCCCACCTGCGACTCTGGTAAATCTGATCTTCCAGAGACAGGAAGAGGCAGCAAGAGTGAGCAACCTTCACAATACGGGTCTAGGATCTCAGGAGGATAGCACACCAATGTCTCGCTTTCCCTGAGGACTGTTAGAAACCCATCCTTCAGACAAGGCACACACACATCCCCTAGCATGTTGCTAAGAGTTTGGGCAAGAAGTTCTGTGTCATAAAATCAAGGTGGAAGACATAGAGCTAAACAAAGTTAACTAGTTTTCTCTTCCAAGAGATTTCTCAGAGTCTTTAAAACAATAACAGTATTATCAATAGCAAAGGATCATTTTTTAAAAAATTCGCAGGACCATGGGAACCTCAGCTGCTGTTAAACAACAGCAGACTGATGCTTTGGGAAGCCAGGAGGTGAGGTGGTTGGGTCTCCATAACATCAAACTGGTTCTTCCTGAGCCTGCAGTAAACACAGCCTGTCACCACCAGCCTGTACATCCAAAGCTTTGGGCACTGCAGGAGGATGACCTCCGAGAGACATGAGCAAGAAAAAGAACCCATTCCAGGCTTTGAAATAGCCTGGTGTATCCAGCATCTAGGGCAGAAATGTCACTCTTTCTTTCTCATCCTCCTGGTCAAAAGTTCATCAATCTGATGTTTGTATAAAGTTCTAGGTATCTTTTTATGTCTAGAAAATTTGCATTTCTAGGTGCTACAGATTTAGTTCAGTTGTACAACACTTGTCTAGCAAGCTGGGAGTCCTGAGTTTGGCCTAAGCACCAAAAACAAATAAACAACAAAGAAAAGAAACTTTGCATTTCTCAAAATATCAGGATTCCTTAAAAAATAATCCCTGAAGTAGGAATCTTGAAGGCTAAGCAGGACCTCACCCCAGCACCAGGGGTCCACTTCCTGAGATCATTTGCATCCTGCCTTGCAGACAACAGAAATACTGAGTACAGATGCCCCCAGCGGCCACTCCACCCGCTCACCAACCACTTAGAAACAGCAGACCCTGGACCAGGGCCACAGCGGGAAGGGAGCTCACAGGCTCAGCCTTAAGCCTGCGTGTTCTCCCTGCAAACAAGCACCTTCCAAGTCCTTTATTGCAAGGAGACGCAGTAGTGTGAGATTGGTAGGGTTCAGGACAGGTGCGAGCGGAACTCAGAGGTAGCCGCAGTGGTGGGGTGACACAGAAGGTCCTCAGTGGCCCACCTGCCACTCCCTGACATACCCCACACACCCCAGCACACCAGGAGGCGCTCCCCAGCCAGACCCCATCACTGCTGGGAGACAAGCAGAGAAGAACCTCCAAGTCCTAGAGGTCGGGCCTGCAAGCCAAGGACAGCTCTGAAAAGGAGGCCTCCCACCTGCCAGCTTGCTCCGTGGTGCACATATGCCAACAGGAGGAGTGAGAGGGACGCTGATCTGCACCTGCAGTCTGCGGCTTGGCCGAGGTGGGCGGTGCCTAGCTCAGGAGCCGGCTGGGTGGCGGGCCTAAGCTTCCCTGTGATGTGACCCCAAAGCTGGCACAAGGGAGAGCGAACCTGCTCTGGCCGCAAGCCAGTGATGAACTGGCAATTTCTCGAGCTGCTATCTCATCAAGTCGCATTTCAAGTCAGGCTAGCCCAGCATTAGCCGACCAGTCACAGGAGAAACACCCAGCCCAACGACGGCAAGCTGCCTTTTCTAAACCACATTAGGCAGCAAAACACCAGAACCACAAGTCAAATGTGCCGCTGGGCACAGGGAAGTCTGCGAAACGCATTAGAGTCCAGAGGTCCTCTGGGATATTTTCTCTCCTTCCTAATATTTTTAGCCAGTGTTTCTATAAGAAGTTTGGGGCAGTGTAAATGGTGTCGCTTTCCCTCATAACCCATTCTTTCCTTTGGTTTCAATCACACAAACTCTGTTGAAATCATAATTTTACTGCTGAACTACTTAGGTATTTCCAGAATTTTTATCATAGGAGACAACACCATAAGGAATTGGAAGGTGGAATGTTATTTTCAGTGATGATTTCTCCAGCTTCTTTCAGAAGTCAGATCTTTTTAGTGGAAATAAACGTTTTCAGCAACGCTCTCTTTCTTTTGCTCTGTCTCAAAATATCTGCCCCTGAAGGGATCTCCTGAGTCTCACCAATGCTGGGATTATAGCTACTGTAGTAAAACTCCGGGAGTTATGTATTATATGTAGTAAAGCTGATAGTTTATTAAGTTCAATAATAAAGCTACAGGCAAAACAAAGGCCACCATATTGGGGAAGCGCCGCTCTGACCTAGGGCGGGGCGCTACAGAATCCCAGCAGCTGTAAGCACTCACGCGGGGTTTTACTATCTCCAGCTCAATACAGTCTTCTGATTAAAATCCTGCTCACTACTTCACGGGCTATTCTTTTACTAGCTCACAGCCCGCATGTGTCACAGAAAGCAATTTAGTCAGACACCTTGTCTAGGCGCAGCTGGGAAGAATGCTTTGAAAAGATGAACAGGTATTCGTTAAAAATATAAAGAAGAAAGCTGAGCCGCCACGGGAGCGTGGCTCTGCTGCAGTCCCCAGCGTTGCGGAGACCTGTCCCCAGGGCACGGGTCTGTCCCTCGCAGCATCAAGCTTCCTGTTCTGGACACGGTGCCTGAGAGTCACAATCCGAGGGAGCTAGGGTGTAGTTCAGCTCTTGGTCTCAGGAGATTCTGTCCACGGTCAGCCCAGGAAGCACAGGAGGGGAACAGCGCCAGAGAGGAAGCGCTCGGGCCCAAGCACAATATCAGGGTCACTTCTCCATGAGCCACACCGGCACACCCGGGAGTGTGCTCCTCCAGGGCCAAGGTGGCTTCCCTCCTGGCCGCCCAGCACACTGCTCCTGCGCGCTCTTCTGGAAGACCTGGCCTTCTCTTCCACGCCTTCATGTGGAGGACTGAGCTCCTACGCTGACGAAGCCGCGGAGCCAGCAGGCACAGCTCCCTGGTGATGTGCTAGGGCTGGCCACGGGAGTGGCTGCGTAGGAGAGAGCGTGCTGCCAGGAGGCCGTCCTGGCTTCATATTTGCCATCCAGTGAGACGGGGCTGCAATGCGTAGACTCCAAAACCGCCCTCGCTGGATTCCTGGCCTCATGGTTGCGCAGACTAGGAGCTCTGGGAAGCCCGCGGGAGCCCAGCTCAGCCACAGGGGCTGCTGTGTGGGTGGCCGGAGCGGTGCCACAGCGGTGGCCGGAGCCACAGCTGGAAAAAGAGCCGCGCAGTGAGGCGCTCTCCTGCAGGGGGCGCTGCTGAGCGAGGCTTTGCTGGCCCAGACATCCAGGTAGGGAGGGCACGGGGTCTGTGCCCGCAGTCCCCAGTCATCCGAGGTAAGACGGAGGGGTGCTCAGCACACCCCACCCTGGCCTCAGACATCTGTCCCAGTTGTGTCTCCCGGTCCGAGAAAACCTTGACTGCTGCCTCTCTCTTCTCCCAGCAAGGTACACGATGCACATTTTATTTGCGTATAATACGTATCCCTTAGAGAGCTGTTATTCCTGCTATTTTTGTCACTGATAAATGCCTTTCCAGGGGCCGGGTAGAGACAGAGGAGACGCACGGAACTCACTGGCACCACTCTTTCGCTTCCTTTGATGTGGATGATGACTTGTGCCTGGAAAGACTTTTATTTTCTGGGAAACTGTGAGTGGTAAAGATAAGTTAATTAATTCTCCACAGTTACAGTCAAATATGTGTCAGAAAGTATGCACACTCCGCAATTTATGGCCAGCTCCAAAATCCCCTTTCCTAGGCTGGGCGTGCTGGAGCACGCCTGTAATCCCAGCACTCGGGAGGCTGAAGCAGGGGCACTGTTGCAAGTTCAAGACCAGCCTGGACTACAAAGAGAGCTCAAGCCCAGCCTGAGCTGCATATTGAGCAGCTCAACAAGACAAGAGAAAACTCCCAGGCCTGGGGAGATGGCTCAGTAGAATAAGCGCTTGCCTGGCAAGCGCAGGGTCCTGAGTTCAATCCCCGGTACAGAAAGAAAGAAAAAAAAGAAAGAGAGAGAAAACTCCCCTTTCCTGCCCAGAGAGCTGTGTGCCTGATGAAGCTGAGCCAGCCCTTTGCATGGGCCACACCGGGCTTCAGCTCCTGCCTGCGCTGCTGCCCCAGCCACCCCACCCTGGGCTGCACCAATGCCATGTCCCCTGAGCAACCTTCCCTCCACCCCTTGTCACCTGGGCTGTCACAGTGTCACGTATCCCTTCTCTTCCTCCAGTTGAGGACCAGGCAGGAAGATCCAAGCCAGGGCAACCCAGCTCTCTCTGTACGTAATCTGAGTCTAGAGATCCATAAGACAAGGGCAGAAAAGAACTGGGGCTGAAGCTTCATAAACAGATGTCAGGACAAACATTCCACTAGTTTCACAGCCCTTTGACCCTGCCCATCTGAAGCCCTGGCTGTCTCACCTTCCACTTGATTCTGTGAGAGACCCTGAAATCTGCCAGTGAATGGCTTTGGTCTCTTATTTTAACCAAGCTAAAGCATCTCTCACCCAAGACAGCAACTGCTGAGAGGACCAGATCCTCTTAGCCGAGCTATTTCTTCTCTAATACTCTGGACTTGCTGCAAATAAGGCAAAGACACTCCTAACCTTTGTTTAGCTATGGTGTCTTCCTCTGGAAGGTTTTATAAGAAGGCTGAAGTGCAGTCCCAAGGACACAAGGCATCACCACTAAACCCTTTTACCCTAAACAATTCAGAGATTTGGATTTTTTTCTAGTTTCTTTTTATTTGCACATACAAATAATTAGATTAATTGACACTAATAAAAAAATGCCAGCACCATCTTTCTGTGGCTATAGTACATGAAGGTACATTCCCAAACTGGCCTACAGGCTGTTCTGCTTGCTGGCAGTGTGCAGGTCTTCTGAGGCAGAGCCATCCTCCCCTGACAGCAGTTATCAGGCCTTCGCTGTGTGCATGACGCAGCACCCCGGGCAAGGTGGGGTACGGAGGGAAGTCGAGCCTCAAAGCGACCTTCCCAAACCCCTGGCCTGAATCTGACTCTACTCGACGACCCTTTGTGGAGCATCTGCGACATGCAGTTTGCTATGTGAGAGCTTCTGTGAGTGGTTTTACAACTGAGTGCACGAAAGACCTGAACTTCTTCCAAGAATTTGTAAGACCCGTATGACACATCAGGCTTGTCAGGCAAGTTAAGAGAGGCAAGTAGCCCTCTGCTTGTGCCAGCACTACCTGGACTGTGAGGCACCGGAAAGTGGAGACGAGAAGCAGAAAAAAGAATCGCACGGAGTTGAAAACCAGTTAGTTCTCTGTGCTGTTGTATGCAAGAAAATGAGGTTAATGCTTTGGACTAGACCGGGGCTACCAGAAGAGTTGGGTGGGCCTCTGTGCTGTCCTTGGATGTGCTTTCTCTCTCGGTGGCCGAAGGGTCCCCCAGGTTGCACCAGAACAAGTGACTCCAAGGGTACAAGCTGGGCCTCAAGAGAGGCTGACGCCTCGTCGCCCACGAAAAAGTTGACTTGGAAGACAGTGTGGACCCAGCCAGGACAGCTGTAGCTGAGCACTGGGGAGTGAACACAGGGGTCTCCTCAGCACCTGGGCGTGACTAATGACTTCTTAAGACAAGGCCCCAAAACTATGCACATAAAAGCATCCACTGATTACACCTTATTCTAATTGAAAACTTTGGCCAATCCAAAGACATCAGTAAGTAAAAGAAAGAAAATGTAGGCTTTGTGGAAATTCTTGCAGTCCACATTTCGGACAAAAATGATGAACAACAAATCATGACTAAAAGTCGAGGGCTGATGCTTCACGGAAGAAGTACTCCCACTCAAAGGGAAGGCTGTAGGAAAGGCGGTTCCTCTCAGAACTGTGTTCTTTTGAAACTGCTGAGCTCTGTGGCTGCTTCGTGGCTTTGTCATTACTTCTCTGACCCCTGCAACCACGAGAGTGAAATTGAGCATTCAGGGCTCCTGATTGCACCACGCTTCAAGAACCAACGGTGGTTGATCCAGCCTTGTACCTGATGGCCTCACCCTGCTAGCCAACCGGAAGAGCCGCCAGGCCGATCTGTCTCACTTTGGACCTCCTGCATGGGCCTCACACTAAAGCCCTTGATCACAGAGATCTGGCCAGAGATTCTGGGAATGATCACAACCAGTGCCGGTGGACAGAAAATCAACCCGCTTCCCAGGCCTGGTGTCCTTCTGGAGCTTCTGCTGGCCACCATAGCTGATTAGTATCAGAAGATATCTACCATTAGCTACCAGAGAAATGGAGCTGGGACCACAGATCCAACGGGTAAGTAACCGGAGGACAGCAGGAGCCAGGCCGGGACACTGCTGATGCGGGCCGGGGGCAGAGTGCCAGCCCGCTGGGAGCAGGAAGCGGCTCAGCCCCCTGTGCCATGGAGCAGTCGCTCCTCGAGTATTTGTCAAACAGAAAAGAAACCATCGTTCACAGAAGACACACACAGAGGGTCTCCCAGTGTCTTCTGTATGGTTGCCAAAACCTATAGATGATAAGCCAGTTGCTGCATAGGCAGTGGGGAGCTCTTCAGCAATAATGAGGAATGAACTCCAGCAGCCAGCGAGGTGCTGCAGACCTGTGATCCCAGCTCGAGGGGAGGCTGAGGCAGGAGAGCAGGAAGTGCCAGCCCAGGCTAGGGCAGCGCAGCGCTGTACCAACATCTTGTCTCCGAAACAGCATAAACCATTGCAGTAGTAAACTTTTCTGTCTCAAGAGCACTTTCTCTTCCTGTAAGTTACTGAGAACCCCAGAGGCTGTTTAAAACATGACTTAGAGCTATTTGCCATATTAGAAATGAACACGAGGCAACTCAAACATTTCTTCACTTGCTCATTTTAAAATAAAATAACAGTAATAATCTTGCCGCATGTAAAGTGTACTCTCACGAAAAGAATTATACTTGGTACAACAAAAATACTTAGTGAAAAAGGTGGTATTGCTTTACTTTTAAGGACCTTGTCCGTGGCCACCTGGGCCCTCGTATCTGCTGCCTCCTTCGGCCTGCTGTCTCGTGACACTGATGGAGCCGTGGGGAGCTGCACGGCTCGCTGGTGAAAGTTAGAAAGGTCCACGGTGCTGCCTTAATTTAAGGCTGCCCCTGACTCGCGGAGAGCCTGGAAGGGCTTGAGGACTTCTGAGAGCACGCGCAGAAGGCTGCTGCGCTGCTGACGTGCAGGACAGCGCGGGTGAAGCTTGCTGCTCGGGAGCAACGGAGGCCTGCCCAGGAGGGCAGCAGTATTCCGTCTCTGTGACGCGTTAGGGAAGGATGAGCTCACTTAAGCTGACAGAAACCCAGCAGCTTTCAAATAATGGGGAGGTGGGTGAGAATGTAACCAGAAAAGTCGAGAAAACATAATGGAAGTGCTTCGTCCCTTGCTTTGGGGCGGAGACCACACTAACGCAAGTATTGCTTGATGATATGTCAGATAAAAACATACGGAACTGCACACTTAAATCTGTGCATTTCTTTGTAAATATTTAGTGCAGTGGAAAAGAATTAAGACTGCTTGCTTGCTTGTGTTCTTTCTTTCTTTCTTTCTTTCTTTCTTTCTTTCTTTCTTTCTTTCTTTCTTTCTTTCTTTCTTTCTTTCTTTCTTTCTTTCTGGCCAGCTCAGCCTGCCCCCGGAGATGGGGGCTGCTCTGCCTGTGGGGTCGGGGATCGAACCACGGTCCCCTGAGCCTGCCTAAGCTTGCCTAAGCTGTCGCCTTAGACTGCCAAGCTATCCCACAAGCCCTTAAGACAGCTTTAAACACTGGACTACAGTAGAGTATGGGCTGGATAGACACGATTAGAGTTAAAATTTTTCTAAAGTCTTTAAGAACAAAAGTGAAGCTATTTGATGAACCTGAGCATGTTAAACTTGAGCATGCGTGCTAGAGTGTCCAAGTGTCTAAAGAGCAGAAGCTGGGAGCACAACAACTTCCCGAGCAGAGGCGCACAAGGTGCGGGCCCGATGGACAGGTGGGCAGCGAGCAGAGGCCCTCAGCAGGCCTTGCAAGTCCCAGCATGTTCACAGCGAGCGAAGTGGCAAGAGGAGAGAGAGGTGGAAAATGCAAAGCCAGCGGGGTGAGGGGTGAGGACGGGGAAGCAGCAGAGACCACAGTTCCTGCGAATCTGGCCCCGGGGCCCATGGTCTTGGGTGTAGCCAGGTTGTTTTGTAACCAAATATTAAACTCACTTGTGTAGATTCATGTTTCATTGTTCCTTGTAAAATGAAGAGTTTGAACAAATTAGCAACTAAGGTTTCCTTGTTATTTCAGGGCTCAGTTTAGAAGAACTTACTTAGATTAACTTCCATTGCAGACAGATATAACATCAAATTGTATATAAAAATATTATGAAGCTCAGATTTCCTTTCTTCCCTTCAAATTGTGAACTCCAGAGCTCTGGGTTTATCTGCGAGGCCTGGTGAGGCTGAAGATTTGGCTTGAAATGTTTTCGGGTGGGAGGAGACACTCACAGGCCTGCTCCAGAGGGGCAGGACGCGGGCCTCGCTCCGCCAGCTGCCCGCGGGGCTTTCCTGGCGTTTGCCTCCTGAGCTGCATCTGATGCTCTTCCCTGGAGCCGCCCTGTAGGGTGGCTTGTCCCCACCTCTCCTGGTGGCCCCAAGTGATGAGAAAGCAGCTCGCTCCGCAGGGCCCTGGTGAGTTCCTCATAGCACAGTACAGCTCGTAGAAAGACCCCAGAGTCTGCAGGTTAGACAGCAGATGGCATCAGGATGCCCAAGTGCTCCAGACGGAGGGCATCGGGACCCGCCGGCCAGGCCAGAGCTCCAGACAAAGAGGCCGAGAAAAGAGACCCCAAGGGCAACTCAGAAGCAACATCTTACTGGGCTTTGCTATGAGTGCTATGAATTTCATTGGACTTTTCTTTTTGGTTAATTTCTTTATTTCAAAGAAACCCATCAGCACAGGAATCCCCACGTAGTACCAGGCAAAGAGAGCAAACAGCGATTCCCTCCTCAGTCGTCCTCCCAGGACATGGCTTGGTCCTCCAGGCGTGCATTCTTACCAGGGCTGGGAAATTTCCTAGGGATGTGTGGTGTCAAAGCTCATTCCTGGGGACATGGAGACGGAAGCTGCCACGGGAGTCCCCGGGCCGCCTGGCATGGACACTGGCCTGGGCTCCCGCAAGAGCCACGCTGATGACTTCCAGCACAGCCTGCAGCGCCACGTGAGCACCACTCAGCCGTAGCCCCTGCATGGGAAGGCAGGCACCCCCTTCACTGTGGGAGGAGTGGCAGAGGTGACCCAGGGACAGGTGGCCCAGAGTCTCTCTTCCCAACAAAATCAGCCTCCAGACCCAAAAGGAGACAGCAGCAGGACACCTCGCACTCAGCTGAGGGATCTGTGGAATCTCATTTTACAATAGGTGGACGCTTGTGGCCAGTTTTTAAACTTTAACTCTTTTTAATCAGTCTAATATACCTACAAATATGGAAAAGTCAAGTTATAATATAAACTCTAGACTAAAAATGCCTCGCTCAGAGACAGATAATCCTGTGGCCAGCACATGAACTTAAAGTGACTGATCCCCGAGGAGGCAGATGCAGCGCAGGTGCCCCATCCTGCCGCTCCCCGCCCCCACACCTTGTGCTGCCCACCCTGCCACCCCATCACGGAATGCAGCTGTCACCCGCCCTGCTGTGTGGCCAGCACAGTTTGGGCCCCATCGCCCATGCAGGCCCAGCCCAGCTACTGTCTGGCTTGTGCCCAGCAAGATTGCCTGGAAGCCAAACGGGCGGGCGGGGTTTTAGTTCTCACCATGTGTGACCTAACGCAGCAGGTGCCACTCGTTGGAGGAAGGGCAGTCACAGATTTTGGCCAATAGGCTTTCAGCAGAGCACATTTTACTCTCAGAAGAAAAACATCTTCACATCTCTTTGGAAACTCTCGCCCCTTCCCCGCACATTCCTCTCTGTCACGCATCGTCATGTCTCTCGACCCACGGGACGCTTCGGATGCAGTGATGAATAGCCTCTGTCCAAGTGCATTCCTTTCTACTCAGATCTCTGCCCATCACCTCCACCGCAGCCTTCCACCACTGATTAATGTTGTGATTGTTAGCACTGTGGTGCGGTGCAAAACTGCCTGGAGCAATGACGGCGCTCTCTGTGGACGCTCGGGCTCGGGCTGACGGGCTACTCATCACCCTAACCACCTCGTCAGGCCAGCAGAAGGACGCCGAACATGACTGCGCCTCTCCGAAGCACCCAGAGCAGCTGCTGCTCTGGGTCCACTCAGAGCCCCGTCCAGTGGAGCGTGACAAGCTGTGGGGAAAGTTCTGCCCAGGTGGTGTGGAGGCCTGGACGTGAATGCTGTGCTATACAACACAAGACTGACCAGCCTCACCTAAGGGTGCTCCCTGCGTATCTCCAGGCACTGGGCCCAGTGGTCCCCAAGCACCCACGAGCAGCCCTGTGGCAGGTTGCCTCCTGTCCTAACTCAGCAGGTTTCAGCTTCCCGGAGCCTGGGGTCCCACGTGCAGTGCTGTCTGCAGCAGGAGTTGTCCTGCTGCTGTTTGGAAGCCAGGGCATTCACTTTACTCTCGGAAGAGAAGTAAATCAAGGGGCAGCAGGCAGCACCTTTGATTGCCCCTGCAGGGTTCCTGTGCCCTTGCTCACACCCACTCGCTCGCCGCTGAGAAGAGCCCTGGAAGAAAGTCGGATTGCTAGTCACACCCTCAGACTTGAGCATGACCTAGAATGCTCCAGCAGGCCACTGTAGGCTGCTGTGTCTTCCCAGGGCCCAACCCGGAACCCCCACCGAGGCACCTCCAGCTCCGGCCTGGCCAGGTCTGCCAGCAGCAGCCATAATTGCATTCAGATTCGCCTGCAGACAGAAGTTCTGGCCACCCTCCTGCTGTCTCCAGGAAGACAGATCTCCGATTTCCACAACTCCATAGCTCCCTACCTGAGACCACAGATCACTTTTTATTATGACATGTAGCATATTCTGTATTTGAGGTTATTCTGCTGGCTTTCTTCTGGGACCGTGACATAATACTATAACTGCCTCAACCTCAGGTGCCAAATCCTACCCAACTCCGTGTGTTTGCCACCGGCCCAGGGCCTCATACCCAAGCCAGGAGTGATGCATGTGGCTGAATAAGTGGAACATCATAGCACAGTTTGAGAACCAAATGCAAAGGCCGCCAACGCAGGGCATGCACAAGCTTTATGGGAAGAAAGGGTATCACTAGGTCAGCCTAGGGGCAGGAGAAGGGCCCACGCGAGACAGCGTCAGAGGAGGCCTTGCCAGAGGAGAAGCGCGCCCTGGAATGGAGCACGAAGCAAGGCCACTCGGGACAGCGGTGGCTCCGGCTCCTGCGCCCGCTGGTAAATTCAGGTCTGTGCTGGATCACCCTGGCTAAGGTCTCACAGAAAGCAGACTGAGTGACTAAACAAATTAATTTCAATCTCATCGAATTAAGCTGAGCTATTTAAACTCCAATTCATTTTTTAAAATGTATTTGGTACAGGGTCTCACAAAGTAGGCAGCTCAGACTCCTAGTGGTCCTCCTGTTTTCAGCCTCCCCAGAGCTGGGATTACAGGTGTGTACCACCGTGCCTGGCCTTGGTGGCTGGCTCAGTGAGCCCAGGGGGCCATGGCCGGGGCGGCATGTAGTGTCAAGGATCAAACCCTGGTCCTGTGCTTGGCTTAGTCCACTGAGCTATCTTGCTGGCCCTTCCAATTCATTTTAATTAAACCGTTCAAGTAAAAAACACGAAGGATTATTGCAGCTAACGTGGGAACTCTCTGCTCCCTGAGGTAAGGGCGAAGATGCTGAGGGAATGGCAGCCCCTCCCCTCCCAGCCCTCCTGTTCCTCTGGAGCCTGGCTGGCCCGTGTCACCTGGCCCAGCAAGCCCGCACATGGCACACAGCCCCACGCCTACGCCTCTGAGCTGCAGGGGTTGAGGGGCAGCACCCACAGGGATTCCTGGAGGCCTCCTCCATCAATAATCCCGGGGCTTTTTATGAGGCTGGATTATGAGGCTTTGGAGAGCAGAGGACTAGGCAGTACTTCAAAGCAGTGCCCGGCTGCACCTGCACCATTTACGAAGAGCTATTAATAGAGAGCACACGATTCAGCAGTGGTCTCTAACTCATAGAGTAGCAGTGATTTATGCCTCTGGCCCGAAAGGCTCTGTGTACTTAGGCCCCACGGCGGCTTGGTGGGGGCAGAGCTGGCTTCACACCTGCTCTGGGTGGCTGAGGTCACAGGCTGCCCGGGACCCTTGGAGGTAAGCAGGCACCAGCTCTGCAGACCTGCACCCATCTCTCCTGGGCCCCGGCTAGGTTCTCCCCATCCTTGGATGGCACCCAAGCCAGTGAGTGGACCAGCACCACCTTGCTGGGAAGTCACCCCAGCCCAGGCTGTCCATGTCCCTCACCAACCTCCAGTCTCCCGCTCCTCTCTGATGCTTCTGATCTCATTTGTTTTTCAGGAAGGGGGTCTGCCACACAACTTCCCAGGGGCCTGGAAACCTGGGACCCAGCTGCACGCAACCAGGTGCAAAGGCTCCTGGCCTGAGGGTCCCCTTGGAGAGGCACAGTGCAGACCCAGCAACAAGCCCTGCTCCCCTCGGGAGCTGGCACCAGCCCTGCGGGAGCCACACTGGAGCACAAAAAGGAAAGTGTGCCAGCCTCACAGAGGCAAGGATTCGGGGGCCTTGCGCTGCTAGAGCAATCCCACCGGCCACAAAGGTGGCTCAGTAATGCTCTAGTCCTTCACAGAGAGGCTTTGGCAGCAAAGGCTGGGGAGGTGTGGGCATGGGGGCCAGGTACCCGGGATAGATGGCAGACCTGGGGTGTATTCCCGCTGAAAATCCACTCATCTGCTTAGAAGTGAGAGAGGGTCTTCAGAAACTTCTGTTAAAATGCTCCATGTTTCTTTTTCTTCCAGATTGAATATAAATATATGCTACATGACTTACCAGAGGTGTCAATCCTCCCGTCCTAGTGGCTCAGCCTCCAGGTCTGGTCTGGCCTAACAGAAGTCTGATAATAGCTCAGCGACGTAATCGAGGGGCGCTGATCTACTGGAGGAAGGCTGCCCCCGAGTTCCCCACCAGGTGCCCTTCCACTGGTGGGGGGGCATTTTCAGGACAGGGAACCCCAAGGAGGACAGACCCACCCCCAGTGCAGATGAGCAGTCCGGCTTGGAGAGCTACCTGCAGTCTGGGGTGCGGTCACGGGAAACGCGCGGCTGCTTCTCTGCCCTCGTGGCGAAATTCTTTACTATGAACATTGTAGGTGGACTGCTTTTAAGAAACCAGAAAGTACATAAAAATATAAAGAATAAAATAAGATCTGCCACTGGCTCTGCTCCCAGGAGATGACACTGTATGTATTCTGGTGTGTTCCTGACTAGGATTTCTGCGCTGCGCTGACCCATTCTGAGCGAGATGACGCAGACGTCGGTGCAGATGATTTGGCTGGAAAGCAAGCCAAGTTCAAGTTGCTTCATTTTCCACAGGCACCACCCTGCGAAGACTTTCCCACACTGAAATATTTCTGAAATGCGGACTTTTGTATGTCCAAGATGTTGGTGATAAGTTAATTCGTGTAACCCCTTCCCCCTTGTGCTATCGTGTTGCTGTTACTTCTTTCACTGTTTCAAACGGCATAGGCATGAGCACCCGTGTCTAGGGCAGGGAGGTGAGAACCACAGTGAGAACCTCTCCTCCAGGGTCCACCGCTGCTAGAGTTCGATCCCAGCCCTCCCACTAGCCGTGTGCACCTCTGGCAAGTTACTTCGCCTTTCTGCACCTTGGTTTTCTCTCCCACGAGACGAGATGATAACCACCAGAAGGGTTACCCTGGGCATCGCGGGTCGACTCACTTTTCTGTGTGCCTAGCTCCATCGCACTGAGCTGCAGTCCCAGACGTTTTACCTTTTGAGAGAAGGTCTTGCTAAGTTGCTAAATTACCCAGGCTCAACCTTCGACCTCTTGAAGAGCTGGGACGACAGGTGTGTCTGGGTGCTTCTGTTTCTCCTGTTTGTGCTGATTTATGCCTTGGTTGTGTTCAATTTGAAGGGCATTTTCTACCTTTTATTGAAGTAATTGGAAGAGCAGGAGGGAAATGCACCCTAAATGCATACATGAGGGGCTCCCTCCCAGCCCTCTTGGCCCCTCTCCTTGCCCTCCTTCCGCCCCTCCCTCCCTCCCTCCCTCCTCTGGCTGTGTCTGGCCAGCAGCCCCTCTGATTTCTGACACTAATGAGGTAGCTGGGAATGGCGAGCTGTCTGCCGGGATAGCAGCCGCAGGAGGATGCTCCAAGCAGCGCCGGTCAGATTTCCCCAGCCAGAGCCAGCAAACGAGGCACGTGGGAGAGACCAGCAATCTTTTCTAAGTTTGCTCCAAGAAATGTAACTTTGGTGCTCCGTGTACGGGATGAATTGAGCTCTGTGGAAGAGGACCAGGTCAGAAGGCGAGCGCGGGCTGCCTTCCGGAACCTCTGTGGCTCTGGTAATCTGGGGAACGTGACTCACAGGAAAGGAGACTCCCCAAATCGTTCTCGCTTTCCCACTCTTGCTTCTGCCCTGTCTCTTCTCCTCTGCCCTGGCCATCCCTGAGGCCCCATGGCGCTCATCCAGGCAAATGTCTCGTGTAGGGTAATTGCGCACCCCTGGGGCTCATTTGGCTGCTGTCCATCATTCCTAATAACGTGCCAGAATGACTTCACAAGATGCGGCCAATTTTGTGTTTATGCGCCCCCTGAAAAAGCGTTTTGTTTTTTGGGGTATGGAAATCCACATGGCAGCGGGGCTGTGGTCCAGCCTGACTCTGCCAACAGCACAGCAAGATAAGCTGCCAGCCTTGGTTTATGAACTGCCAAACGAGAATCCTGCAGGCCTGCGTGTGCGGAGCCCTCCCGGAGGGATGAGAGAAGGCGGTGGCGCCCGAAGCTCTTTGCCCAACGGGAGGGGCGCTCCCGGAGCACCTGCGAAGGCTTCTGCAGGGAGCTTGTCCTGCGGGTCCAGATCACGCTCCATCCCTGGCCAATTCCAGGCCTTAGCTTTCCCCGGGTCTCAGTCCTGTTCACCCTGTCCTGAGTGGAGCTTTTTCTTCTGTTTTCTTCAAATTACTGGTGCTGGTACCTTTTCACAGAAATCTGTCGTGGTTTCAGACCAAATTAAAACCTGACCAGAATCCACCCAGGTCTGTATTAGCTCTGAATTTCGAATTTACTTCTCAGCTGTCTTCAGAGGGTGAATATCTGCAAACCCAGAAGAAAAGGCAGAGGCCAATGAGGCCGGCGGGTGCAGCCCTGCCTACCCGGCCTCTCGCTGTCACCCCTGAAGGATCACTTTAGCTCTGCATGGTGATCACTGTTGGGAGTTTACTTCCTGGAGAGTAAAGCTGGTGGGAGTCTACATTTGTGCCTCAAAACTTTCGTATGTCAGTAAAATACTAGGCGTGATGGTTGGTTAAGCCAGCAAAATGCTAACTGCCTACAATTGTACAGAGAGGAAAAACGGATTAATTACTTTTCTGTGTATTTCAGTTCTCTTTGCCAATAGGGGGATTTCCAGAGCTAGGTGCGGCCACTGTCATTTCATCTACCGAAGACAATCTGTGCTGCTGAGATTCGGAACGCTGCTTACTTGTAGACCAATGCCATTAGTGTTTGCAAGCTTGCCCTCATATTTACAGTATAAATTTTGTAATGAAAGCATAGCCATTTTTGATATTTAATCAAATATTTTAGAGTTTTCTTTGGAATATTTAGTCCACGGACATTTAATACAATTATTCACTGGCTTGGGGTTATTCACACCATCGTATGTGCAATTATTTATTTGTTCCCACTTGAAATGTCTCTGCTATATTCTTCTTTCTTCTTTTTATCTTTTTAAAAAATCAATTGTATTTTTTAATGTTTTAGTTCTCCATTTTAGCAAACATCAAGTAGACAAAAATCACAAACTGATAACAAGAACAATCATTGTGAAGGAGACACGCCAAGAAAAGTAGCCAGAGCAGGAGGCCGCAGGAGAATCCACGAGGAAGGAAGATTCATGTAAAGAAATAATCTGCAAATCTTGTTCAGAGGGTCTGGGAAGATGGTCTATCTGTTGAACAAGATTAAAAAGCTTTATAATACATCTTAGAAGATAAAAATATGATTGCTGCAGACAGTGTCATGAAGAAGTCGGGACTGGATTAAGAAGCCCTCTCAGGACACACACACAAGCGCACAGTGACCACGCAGCCGGGAAAGCACGCCCGCCGCTACGGACCTCGGCGCGGTACAGAGATCAAGCTCTGAGTCTGGCTGCTTTAGCACAGTAAAAAAATCATAGAAAGAAGATGTGAGGGACTTTCGTATGTCCAAGACTTTGACAATAAGTTAATTCATGTAACCACTTCCCCCTTGTGATATGGTGTTGCTATTATTTCTTTCACTAATTTATTTTTTTTTTCATTTTTTTGGCAGAACTGGGGATTGAACTCAGGCCCTTGCACTTGCCAGGCAAGCGCTTATTCTACTGAGCCATCTCCCCAACCCCTCTTTCACTGTTTCAAACGGCATAGGCATGAGCACCCGTGTCTAGGGCAGGGAGGTGAGAACCACAGTGAGAACCTCTCCTCCAGGGTCCACCGC
>NW_004524593.1:22182128-22183742 GCF_000260255.1 Octodon degus | reverse complement strand
TGATTTCCAGGCCTCTTCTTGCCTGAGACACTCATTGATGTCTTAGGACCCAACATGGGCCGTGCGATCCTGGCCACTTGTCACCACAGTCATGGGAGAGGGAAAGGCCTCGGGGCCTGGGCTGACAGAGAACAGGGCTTTGGCCCCCACGCCTCTTGGGAGTGACAAAGTCGCCCAAGGAATGAGGGAAGACAGACCTGGCCACGGAGGAGTTGTTGGGAGCCGGGCTGCGCTTTGCCCCTCTTCTGGTTAACTGGCAGCAGACAGCAACACCCAGAAATCATCCCATGACCACATAACAGCAAGGAGCCAAAGAGCAAGGGACTCCCGACACGGAGTAGTAAGGGTGGACAGACACGCTGCCAGTGCAGATTAAACACATTAAAATATGGGGATGAAGACTACAGGCTGATGCAAGAGCAAAACGTCGTGACAGAAACCAAGCGGAAATGCTAACGACAAAAATATAGTCAGCGAATGAAAGATTCTGACGGATGAAATTAATGACAGAACGCACAAAGCTCTGGGCTTCGCCATCTGGATGCGCAGACTGAAATACTCTGTGAAGAGACAGTAAGCAAAGCAGTAAGAAAGTGCGAAGGAAAAGCTGGAAGATCCCCCGCTACGTGCAGGAGTATCAGCGTGCGCCCACAAGGGCCGAAAACCAGGAGCAGCAGGTGGATGGGAGACTTCAGGGTCGTAACCATTCCAGAACAAACGAACCATGAAAGGCTTCATCTTGAGATGCTTGTCACTTGTAGGTGAGGAGGCACACGCCAGGGCTCTCGGCACTCGGGAGGCCGAGGCAAGAGGGCGCTGTGAGCTCGAGGCCAGCCTAGGCAGGCTACAGAGCCCACTCAAGGCCAGCCTGAACCGCACAGGGAGCCCTCTCTCAAAAAGACAGTAAGTAAGTAAGTAAATAAATAAGTACATAAGCGGCTTATTGCATACCTAAATATATAATAAAATCTAAGAATCTCAAGGGAGCAGAGATGACTCAAAATGTTTCAAGACTAGGAAAACATGGCCTCGCCTGGAGAAAGAATTGAATTTATGTGACCTAACTTGACGACAACATGAATATGGGAATTATTTTTTTTTTAAAGGAAATAACCCAGAATTTTAAATTTTAAGTTCCAGGAGTTACTGTCATTTAACCGTGAGGATTAATAAAAGGTATTTTCAGGCTTATGGACTCCAGAAATGTTTTAATATAAATTTATACTGTGAAAGAAATTACTTAATAAAATATGTAAATTAAGATAAGCCAAAAGGATATACGAACTGTGGAAGCTTAGGGGTCTCTAATGGTTTATTTAAAAGGCCAAAATAAAAAAGAGGGTGTGCGGAAGAGAGATTAGACCCACAACAACTCAGACTAAAACTGCAGACTAAGCAGCGTAGGGAGGCAGCATGGAGCTTGGCGTGGGGTTAGCAGTCACATAGCTAGGGGGGGTCCCCATCCACCCGCAGCGTCGCAGGAGCTGGCGCTGCGCGGCCGCCAGAGCCGGGAAACAGAGGCCTAAATAAAGCGTCAGACAACCAAGTTCAAGGTTATATAGCTTTCAAACGACCTCAGGATGAGGAATTGATCTCATCTAGGCAGTTTTTTTT
>NW_004524593.1:22173189-22179723 GCF_000260255.1 Octodon degus | reverse complement strand
AAGGTCAAGTCCAGCCTGGGCAACTCTGGGGGACCCGGGCTCAAAAGCAAAAATAAGCAAAAAAATGGAGCTCGTTTGGTGCGGTTTCCACCACTGCGGTATACGTGCACTATTAGCATGAACGGTGCCACTCTGAATGCCCGCTAAAAGCTCTTATTCCATTATAAACTGGCTTGGCACCGCGTGACGATGAGGGGTAGAGTTCATGCTAGTAACTTAAAATTTTAATTTCACTTTGCAACATTTAATAGAAAATATGAAATACTGTGACAAGCCAAGGGAGAGGGCTGCTTGAAGAGTATTTTGCATTTTATGACTTTTAACTGTTCTTCCTTCTCCTGCTTATTGAGCAAGCGGCCTTATTTGTTCTGGGCCTTGTTTCCTATCTGCATAGAAAAAAAAGCCAGAATTAACAGCTAACTTCTTAAAACTAACACAAAATTTGAGACACAAAATTAGTATAATTTGCCCAAACTATCAAAGATCAATTAGATAATATAGTTTTTTAATATAAAATTAGCTACAAAAATTAATCAAATACCGAAGATCTAACTTAGCCCAAAACAAACTAAGCCTCTGGAGAAATGTAATACTGTAATAAAGCATGTAAAAGAAATCTATTAAGTAGAGGCCCAAGTTCCCCTCGGTATACAGGCCAGTGTTCTAGACGCGTTAGCTCTCCCCCTAATTAACCCACAAGTGGAACACAGTCCTCATTACAAGCCCCGCTGGCACTTTCAAAAGGCACTTAATGAACTTGTTCTAAAAGTTTCTGAGGAGAATCAAGGTGCATGCCCAGCGAAGGCAACTTAGAAGGCAACAAGGAGAGAAGGAGGAGCCAGAGACCCAGCACACGTGCCAAGGCCCGGCCACCGAGCTGAGGGAGGGGTCAGGAGGAGGCCCGGGCCGGCCTGGTACCCCCAGTGGCAAGTGGGGGAAATCAGCGGTTCACAAGGTGCAGGAGAATCGCTAAGCCCCTGTGAGCATCTTGCGTACATACGTGGCCTCCGGGTGGACCACATGTAGCCCTGCCACCTTGACCTAAGCAGTCTTTCGTGACCACAGGACCCACCCAGCCGCAGCTCGAGGCCCTCAGCCGGACGTTCGGACACAGCCACCTGGAGTCCTCCCCAGAGCTGCCTCCTTCCGGCTCTGTCTGCACTGCCCCTGCTGGCGGTGGCCCGGGTCCCGGGCAGAGTGTGTCTTTGTGACAGGAGGGAGGAGGACTTCTTTTTCTACAAAGCCCAAATGGAAAGCAAAATTGATATTTCCCATTAAAAAATGGCTAATTAGTCAGAGACCCTGCCAGACCGTGGGCCTCTGTAGAACCCACCTGAGCCCGGCACTGCTACCTAGGAGGCAGGCGGGAGAAGCTGGCCTCCAGCCCCGATCAGGTTCTCCATTTTTAGCTGTGGTCATGAGAACAGCAGCTCTATTTCACAGCATCCTTTGCACTGGGCTTGCTACCCACAAATCACTCACCTCAGGCCTGGCCATCCCCAACACAGACACGCCTAGGAAGAAACACAAGACCCTCCTGCGATGTGCTGAGCTGGGCTGACCAGTGTGCTGAGGACAGGGCTCCCTACCACAGCAGGGAGGCCATCGTACTCGGGGCCTCAGAGCCCTTGTCTTAGGGGGCCTGGAGTGCCAGAGCCTCTCAGGGCAGAGATTCTCAGCTGTTTCCCAAAGTTTCCCCTTAGAGACCTTAACTTCTCCCTAGTTGTGACTCTCAGCAAGATCCACGCCATGTACGTGGGCGTTCCTGGCAGTGGCTACTGACGTGCATGTTGGCTTCCCACTGCGCCAGCAGCACCCACAGGGCCAACTAAGGAGGGAGGAGGAAAGGCTTGTTTTGGTCCGCAGTCCTGGCATCCCAGGCCATGACGAGTTGGCCCTGTGGCGTGGGCGTCCTGGTGGAGTGGCCGGCAAGCAAAAACACCCACCTCTTGGCTGGGCAGCCAAGTACGAGAGCCGTGGAAGGGGCCAATGACTTCAAGACCTCCTGCGGGGAGGCAGCCTGCGGGAAGGTGAGTCACCTGAGAACTGTCCCACCATGGGGACCACGCTTCTGGCACCTGCACCTTGGGGAGACACTCAAGGTGGGAACGGTAGCAGGGTACCTGAGCCCTTCCCACAGTGAAATGAGCACCGCAGGCCTGCTGCGTTTTCACTCAGTGTCCTTCCTCCTTTGTGGACTCTGCTGCGTGAGTCCAGAAACTCACCATTGTACAAAAGAGACTGAGCATGGCCTCAGAGGTCTTCCTGCCTTAGAAATTGTGTGCAGTGTGTCACAAGAGCAGGTGATTGGTTGGGTTAAAAATGGGGCTCAGTCTCATTTGAAAGTCATGTGCTATGCGGAACTATTCAGTGGTTTTCTCTTTCTCCGATCAACAAGTTGCAGCTTATAAATGCCACTGTAGGTGGCCTTCTGTGCAGCGTCCAGCTCTTACGGCCAGCGGAAAGCTAAAAGCTTCAGAGCAGGCGAAACCAAAAGCTCCCCACTCACATTCCCGATGCGGCAGTTTCCTTCCTATACCCTTTCTCTCTATTCCTACTCAGAAAGTTCGTTAGGCTGCTACTGGGCTCTCCAATAAAATCGGCATAGTGTTTTAACTTTTTAATGCTTTTTTATTTTTTAGTTTTTGTGGTACCGGGGATTGAACTCAGGACTCTGCGCTTGCCAGGCAAGCACTACTGAGCTATCTCCCCAGCCCCATTTTTTTTTTTTTAATCTGGAAAAGTAAAACATTCATAAAGATACTTCCTAGGTTGAGCCATTCTTACATGATGTCTTATTCCTTTTGCATCTTATTTACTGGATTTTCTTTTTTCTTTCTTTCTTTTTTCTTTTGTATTTTATGGAAGGGTCTACAGAGTGTTCAGGTTCTCACTACTAGATTGGACTCAGTGATCTGCTTGTTTACAGCCTCACAAGAGCTGGGATTACAGGTGTGCACCGCCACACCCAGTCTCCACTGCTGTCTCAGGGTGCCACGAGGGCGGGGCCATCCCAGCAGGTCCGGGGACCAAACCCCCAGGCCCTCCGCTTTAATCTGCTGAGCTATTGGATTTGACATTCAAGGACTTACTTAGGCATCTTATACCTGTGGAGAGAAAGTATGATTTTTCAATACTCTTATTCAGGTTTACTGTCAAGATGAAATTAGTCTTGAAAGCTGAGTTGGAAAATGGTCCATAGTGCACGTGTTCTGCATAAACATAAGGAGCAAAGAAGTCACACATCTCCTGACACTTGGTGCAATTACCCAGGACATTAGCAAGACTTTCCCCAAGGGCGTGCACCAGTCCGTGACCGCCACGGCCACTTGCTCGTGCCTGGAGTTCTGTCCAGGTTGTAGGCATCTTCTGGGCCAGTCTGCATTCTTCTAGAGAGCCACAGCTTCACGTGAGTTCTGAAGAATCCAGAATGCCCGACGCACAGAAGTTCCACAGGTATTTGTTGGGGCTTAGGACTCAGCTCCCTGGTTCCTTGCCCCGTGGTTTGAAACAAGTCACCTGTGCTCTGTGACCTTGGTGTCCTCCATGGTGGATGAGAACAGTGACAGCACCACGCGTGGAGCTGCTGTGAAGGTCCAATTTAGCCATCAGTGTTAAGTGCTCAGAACCACGATCCCTGGGTGCTGCTGCTCCAAGAGGCTCTGCATCCTGACCAAGTGCAGTCACCACCTGGAGCTGTCCAGGTGACCAGGCTGAGGAAGGGACCCCTCTGCAGCCTGTGTGCAGCCCATGGGCCCGTCCCAACTGGGCGTCCCAGGGCCCGCACCTTCCCCACTCCCCACTCAGGCAGGACAGCTCTCCGGGCTCATCTGTCGGTGGCTGTGTTCCTGTGCTCTCCGTAGCAGGTGGGCGGACCCAGGTCCTAACCCCGAGACCACGGCTGGCGGAGGATCCCACTGGCTGCAGTGCGGTCCGCGTCACCCTGGGCTTGCGCTTTCATAGGCAAGATCCCTGGGAACCAGTTCTCACTAGCTGAACCAGCGCGCCTTCTGAAGCAGGGGTCTGTTTCATTTTCTTAAGGAGAAATGTCACTAACCATGAGCCTTGTTTGTTTGTTGGTTGTTAAGAAAATTAAAATAAAATTTGTGGCCTCTTTAATAGTACTTGCATGTACTAACCTTAGAGATTTATTAGGTTTTTTTCCTTGTTTCCCTTCACTTTCATTCCTTTGATAAGATATTTATCCTGTGGAGCAGTATATACTTTTATAACTTCCACAGGGCCTCTGTGGAAGAAAACAAGAACGAATGAGTAAGAAAAATCTAGAAGTACAGTTCAGCTCGTGGTCACCTCCTTCCCTGGGTTTGGTCCTTGCTGGTCCTGTTGGGTTGGACGCTGATAATTTCTCAGCGTTGGCCAAGCCCGGCAGCATCACGTGACTGCAATGACTCCAGTCCCTGACGTCACTCACGGCAAGAAGAGGCAGAGGCCAGGCGCGTGAAGAGACAGAAATGCACGAACTTAGACACTAATGGCCACGTGAGTGCTCGTTCCTTTGTACCTAAGCGATCAGCTGGCAGGAGCCAGGTGATGGGGCAGGGGTGAGAACGGGAAGAGAGAGCGGCCATGCCGACCCCACGGGCTGCCCAGGAGCCTCCACTCCTGGGCTCTGCTGACCTCGGTGCAGCACAAGCTGCTTCACGCTTATTATATTTCTGATGTTTGGCATTGTGTCATAGTATCTACAGCACAGGTGAGTAAGTAGGAAGATAGGGAGGTAGACAGATGACTGATAGGTGATGGATCCAGAAATGTTAGTTAGATAATTGACCGATGAATCATAGATGATAGATGGATGATACATTATTGATAGATGATAGATGATAAATAGATGATTTGTAGATGATAGAAACATGATAGATAGATACTAGATAGATGATAGACAATACATAGATAGATAACAGAAAGATGATAGATAGAATGATAGACAGACAGATAGACAGACAGACAGACAGACAGACAGACAAACAGACAGTAGTACAGACCAAATAAGCGTTGCTGGGAGGAAGGACTCAGGGTATTGAGGAAGGGTGCTCAGCAGAGGAGGATAGGTGGAAGGTCTAGCAGCTCTGGGGGTAACAACATGTGCACCACTTCTACTGAATGAGAATTTAGAAGTGAGGGGGTGCAGAGGAAGGCCATGCTAAGCACAAAGGCGGGCGTGCAGAGCTGAGAGAACATGCAGCCTCCTTGGGCAATGGTGAGTGATTCCACTTGGCTCCAGTCTGGGAGCAGGGCAAGCCGAAAGATGAGAGTGGGGTGTGGGTTTTACCTGCACATTACAGGAATGCTGATGGCTTGTAGCGGGGAAGGGGCAGCTGGGCATCAGCTACATGTGTGCTTTGAGAGGAGTCCTTTGATCCCACTGAGGGTGGAAGCTGACGGGCTCTGTCACCATTGACCCGGGAGGGGAACAACAGTGCTCTCCACTGAAACAGCAGTGGTGCAGTGTACTGGGAAGCGCCCTGGGGAGGTCTCACCATGACAGAATCCAGGGCCGCTGTCACCACGAGGCAGATGTGTGGTGGGGGGGTGGGGGGTGGCAGTGCTTCCCATATGTCTGTGGTCCCCCACAAACAGCTTGATCAGGATCCCAAGCCAAAGGCGAAGAAGGAGGTGGAGGGCAATGAAGTCGCCTGGACACAGACGGCCCCGTGCAGAAGGCTGTCTGTCAGCACACAGGCCAGTGCTCCAGGACGGCTGCGGGTCGGCGCATGGGCCAGTATTCCAGGATGGCTGTTGGGCAAGGCTGACCCGGGATCCCGTGTCCAGGTGGCAACCAAGGCACTGCAGAGGGGGGTTTCCAAGTGGAAGGTAAAGGACAGGACACATGAGGCTCTGTACCATGGAGACAACCCTGTCTCCATTAGGCTGTTGTAGGCTGAGGAAGATCTAGAAAGGCGAGAACACCAGCAGGGTCTCAAGCCCAGGGAGGACAATCTGGGGAAATCAGGGGAGTCTGGAAGTGTCAGCTGTTACACCTGCTAACCAGGGCTATTCTTCCTCTAAAACGAGATGTTGGACACAATTTAAAAAGCTATTTTCAAATGAAGTGCAGAGCTGGTAAGGAGGTAAGGTAGGCTCAGAAGCAAAAATCAAATATGGTGTGAGCACAGATGGGCAGGCTGGCATGGGACCCCACTGCCCAAGAAACCACCGAGGCTGAGCCCATGCAAGAACCCTGTGTCTGCTGCCTCTGGCCTAGGGAAAGCACGGAGAAGAGGTGAGAGGCCTGACAGGAAACCTTGCAGAAAGGTGCAGGGGTGGGGTAGTTGGGACAGCGACCAGGCCTCCCGGATGCCAGGCGACAGCTCTACTGTAGAGCGACAGCCCCAGTCCAGTCCTGCGCAAAAGAAATAGGCAAGTGCCCCAGCCCAGTGGAAGAGAGGAGCCTGCCATCTTATCCACTCTGACTTGTCTCAGTAGAGAAAGGAAAAAATCTCCCCTGAAATAGTAAGACTCCCTTGAGCACTGAGAGTCACACACTGGGTCTCTGATGGCTGCAGTAGAAAC
>NW_004524593.1:22166455-22172868 GCF_000260255.1 Octodon degus | reverse complement strand
AGCGCTTATTCTACTGAGCCATCTCCCGGGCCCCCTGAGCCATCTGCTCAGCCCCCTGAGCCATCTCCCTGCCCCCTCAGCCATCGCCCCACCCTTCAGCCATCGCCCCGCCCCCTCAGCCATCGCCCCGCCCCCTCAGCCATCGCCCCGCATCGCCCCGCCCCCTCAGCCATCGCCCCGCCCCCTGAGCCATCGCCCCGCCCCCTCAGCCATTGCCCCGCCCCCTCAGCCATCGCCCCGCCTCCTGAGCCATCGCCCTGCCCCTACAGTATGCTTAGAGGGAAAACAAAACATACTGAAGTGAAGCAGATGTGGTGCTGGCAGAAGGAGGAGCAGGACGTGTATATACCGGGCAGCAAATCCAGGGCCACCAAGCCCTGGAGGGCAGAAGGAATTATCCCTGTGCTTGGCACGGGGGTAAAGAAATATCTATGCGTGTGGAAACTATGGCAAGAGAAAAGGAAGGCGCAGCGTGGGCCGCACGGTGCTCGGCAGCACTCGCAGGACTGGCAAAATCGTAGCTGAGCAGGGCGTGTCTCACGGTCAGCAGGGGAGTCTGCGCCCCTCGGCAAGCCCCGAGCTTTCACAGGAGAGCGCCAGAACCTGTGCCCTAAAGACAAAGAGGCCAACTGTTTAATCCGCAGCAAGAGTTGGCGGCAGTGTACTCAACATGCTGAGGAGACAGAGATGGGTCTGAGTATTGTCACTGAGAAAGCCAGCTCTCGAGGAGGACAGCTATGGCTTGGGTCTTGTTGTCCTCTCGAGTACAGTTTGTGATTAATCCGTGATCCATTGCTGGGATTATGGGTGTGAGTGCTACCCCTGCTCTGGGGCGGACAGCCTGAATGCAGTGCCAGGAAGGAGAGAGGCTGGCCAGCCCGGCAGCCGCTGCTCCGCCCGTCTGCTCCTCACCGCCTTCTGCTGCGTGAACGGCTGCCCTCTGCCATGAGCCACTGCCTTGGAGCCAGCTGAGCACAGACTGAGACCTCCACAGCCTGTGAGCTAAATAAGCCTTCCCTTCTTTACTTGTGTCAGGTATTTTGTTCTAGAAATGGGAGAAAAGTAACCAAGACAAGGACAAAATACAGAATTCTCAGATTGAACAAAATAAGCATCTCCCATCTACAATTCTTATGTAAGCAGCTGCTGAAATTGAGTAATTTCGGGCCAAGGGTATGGCTCTAGCCGGACAGCCCTGATACAGAAACAGGCAAGCATTGCAAGGTAGACGTGAATTGCTGGGTCCTTCAAATATCGTTAACATCTATAGGTTTAAAAGATCAACTGAAACAAAGGACTAACATAAGTGCACATAGGTTATAATTTGGAGGCCTCTGAGGGGATCATGATGCCCTGTGTCACCTAGAGAGTGTTAACAGGGCTGGTCTCCCGTGTGGCTGGTCGCGTGCATATGCTCAGAGCTGAGGGAGTGGCCGCCATGCTCCTAACCCGTATTGTATCTTCGAAGCTCACCTGTATGTGAGTGGGGCACGGAACTGCACGGGCAGTAGTGCTGTGTAGCAGGCAGGTCAGTGCACGGGCGGTGGGGTGAGCTCCACAGGAAGAGGCCGCAGGGCTCAAGCCCCTGAGCTCCTTGCACCTCACAGTCCCCGGAAGAGACTCCGCGCACAGCCCCGGGGTCCACAGCAGATGCCTGCCGAGGCCACAGCCAGTCAGGAAACAGGGGGAAGAAGTGGGGTCCTGCTTTGAAGAATGTTGAGCATACAGGGCAAAAGAAAAAGGGGATTTGATTGACCTTGTCAGATACAAAAGTTACATTTCTTGTTATATAGGTCTTGCTTAATCTTGGTCTTAACCATCCAGCAGAAAAGTATGAAAACAAAGTATAAAAAGTAAAGCCATATTAATATCCTGAGTTGTAAAAGGCTCTAGTCAACAACTTCTGACATTGCCAGTCCTGCAGATAACCCACTACTACTATGGACTACTGGACTATATGGGAATATTTTGCTGAATTCATGTACCTACAATATTTAAATAACAATGGAACATGCTTCTCTGACAAAACTAAACAAAAAGGGGGATACAAATGAATGACCATTTTGTATCTGTATATTCAAAATAGTTAGGATAGATATACAGCTACATTCTCTTAATTCAATGAATAGAGAGCTTTGTTCTAATAGTGTTTGTGGACAGGATATCATGTCTGCATCTTGTGCAATGAATAACCACTAAGACAACAATATGCAATATATTAATTATTGATACTGTGCTAGTAATTGGATTTGAAACCATCTCATTGCTATTTGTTTCTCAATAAAATTATTTAAAAGAAAAAAAAAAAGAAAAGAAAGCAGGAGGTGGATTAGGATGGGGAAGGGTTCTTCTCGACCCAGAGCGGATTCACGGGCTGGGGTGGTGGCCGGCTGACTGCTGCAGGCCTTGGGGGAGCTCTGCATGCCAGAGTGAGTGGGGCGCAGCTCAGCGACAGGTGCACACGTGGAGCATGGAGGCGCAGTCTCCATTAACCCCGGCATAGCCACAGTGTGTGTCGGGAGGTGCCTCTGTGCGGAATCCTACATCTATGTGTACACTGCGTGCATCTACCAGGTACGAGGGTGTAAGGCAGCAACTGCCTGGACTTCTTACAGTGTATCATAAGGAAGGACCTGCCACCACTAGCTGCCCTTAGAGCGCTCTGTCCCACCTCCTGCCCGGCCCCACCGTGCTCGCCGCTTTCGGGGGCAGCTCTGAATGCTTCTTGGGGAGCGGCTTGAGTTCCCCAGTGCAGCTGCGCGCATGTCCTGCGTCAACTCTTCCACTCAGTTTGACTTTGGGGAGCAGCTGGAATTCATGCATAGGGTGGGGACACTGTGACACACTTTACAGTCCTGCCTAGCTGAGGGTGGCACTCAGCAGGGCATTCCCTGTGTTTTTGACCACATAAGGAAGGACTCCCAGAACTGCTTCAGATGGGGCACAAACTGAAATAAGTGAGTTTGAAAGATGGAGTGTATTTTGGGGGGACAATTGGGTCTTTTACTGTGGTGTGTTTAAAAAACTCATCTATTCACACAAGTTTCTACCAGCGCTTGTACACGTGCACACGTGCTCCGTGCACGCATCCGTGTAGTGGATGGAGTGCCGTGTGCACTGTGTACACCTGCTGCTACACTGCTGTGTACACAACAGTGTAGACAGAGGCTGCAAAGTCACGCAGGGACACGCAGGTTCCTGGTGGCATGGCTAGGTCGGCCCTGGAGGCCAGGCGTGGTGCCAGGGCATCTCTGAAGGGCGCAGTGCTCAGGATCCAGGCCTGGACTTGGCTGGGTGCTGGTCAGAAGGACAAGGAGGCCAAGCTGGAGGACAGGTGCAATGCAGTGAAGCTCGCGGGGCTGTGTCCAGGCCCCACGCCATGTGGCTGAGGGCCCGCAAGCCCACGAGGGCCCCTGGTTCCTTCGGCTGGCTAAGGCGCACCAGCTTGTGCCCACTTTATACTTCCTGCTTCCTCCAGGTCAGGCTCCAGGCTTTTCTGTCACTGGCCCCTGCAGGTCAGTTTAGACGAGGCCACAGAATGTGTGCTGCAACCCCCAGACCCTGCTGGGTCACTACACTGCAGGGACCTGGAAGGCATCGAGTCAGATGGAATCAGCAGGCGGAGGAACCAGACACTGGGCTCTTCGCGCTCGCTCCTGCGCACTGGGATCGTGGGTCAGAGGACATGAGAGGTTGATGACAAGTGGGAAGTATAGCCAGGAGGGTCTGGCTGTGGGGCTCAGGGACCCAGGAGAGGAACCTCAGGCCGCTGCAGCTTGTCTTACATTTCTAGATAACTGGAAGAGGTGGAGATTCCCAATGAACAGAAATAGTTTTTCAGGAAACAGAAATGCTGGTGACATGACTTCAGGTATGGATGAATGTAAGGCACACACAGACAAATATTACAGATCAGTTAGGAATATTTTGAAGTTATAGTTATGTGGGGTCTGATGTAAAATACAGAGAATATTTAAATTTTAAAAATACAGAAAAAGACCCTGGCATTAAGATACTGCCTACTCTGGAAAGACCGCAGGTGGTGAGTCCTACACAGGGCGGCTGTCAGCAGCCTCCACCCCAGTCCAACCCGGATGCAGACCAAACAGGTGGCTTCCTGTAGGATAATGACCTCTGACCCCCTGCAGCTTCCAGGGTGGGCAGTGAGCGTTGACAGCTCCGAAAGTGCTGGCGAGGTCTGGGAGACAGAACCCTAGCCCCTGAATCTTGACGCTCACAAAAGAAGAGTGCTCAGTGCGCATCCCTCCAATTCGACAGCGACGCTAAACGCTGCCCAGGTCGCTACATGGAGCTGTGAAGCTGGAAGCAAGTGCTCTCGGCCTGAGTGACTGCGGGGAGCTCACGGCCGCAGCAGGAGCCTGTCCCGCTGCGCTCCACCTCGCTGATGCCACTGGTCCCTTTTCTCCTCCAGTGCGCTTGGGCTGGGCGCTGCAGCTTCATTTTCCTTTTATCCTGGTCATCCACGTTTCCCTCCTCTTACACTTTGGCATTATACTGATTTTCTTAATCTGTGTGGCTGGGCAGTCTGTGTGAGGTTGGATCATCACGCAGGGGGCAGGGCTGTGGGAGGGGGCTGCTGCCCGAGGCCAGCGTGCTCCCTGCGCCCTGGGTCTCTCTCGTCCACATGTGTCCTCCTTCCATTCATGCCTGCAACACTTCCCACATGTGGAGGGCAGGGAGGCACAGAGGCAGCCAGGCCCTCCTTCTTCCCCGGGTTGACACGCACCCACCTGGAGGGCCTCTTCTCTCTCTCACCAGCCCCTGCCTACTCCCTGTGGCCACAGACCCCTTGCTGTCCTGGGCTCTGTGTCTTCTCCTTGCCTGAGCTTTGCATGGGCAGCTCCTTCCTGTGCCCATCTGGGGCTCAGCACTCCCAGCCTGTCTGGAGCCCCTGGAAGCTGCACCCCCTGGCCGGGCCACCTCCCTCCCTCCCCTCCCTGCCCCGTGTTTCTCCTTAGTGACACATGTAGAAGTGCACAGGACACGGGCTCCTCCTCTCTGCTGTGGCCCTGCACTCTCAGCAGGGACAGAAGATACGTGGCCTGTAGTAAGTACTCAGCGAGCAGTGGCTGAGAACCCATCACCTGTGTGGACGAGCCTGCTACGGGTGTGGTAACCGCACTCTGCAGGCTGAGCAGCCTCAGCAGAAATGGGCTCCCCTACAGCTCTAGGAGCCCGAGGTGTGGGCAAGTTGCCCTCTCCACAGCTTGCAGGCCGCTTCTCACTGCTGCCTTTGCAAGGTGACCTGGTGCCCTCCAGGCTGTGTCTAAGGGACAGCAGTCTGTTGGACTCAAGCTACCTTCCTTCCTCCCAACAGGACTCACTCTGAGGAGCTGCAGGACAGGCCCCAAAACCACAAACTGGGGGACACACTCAGCCCATCTCACTTCTGGAGTGGGGGGCAGGTGAGCCTGGCCTCCAGCAGCCTCCAGCATGCATCGGGGCCAGGCCAGCACCCCCAAGAGTATGGCCACAATCTCTAGAGTTAGAGCTCAGCAACGGTCACTGCCAGCCCACCTCCACCTCAGCAAGGGCCATCACCCAGCGGTTCTCGGGCCTGGCCACTCCAGGGCGAGCTGTGAGGGCCACACATGGCAAATCTGCCAGAGCAACAGGAGACGTCTGTGTGACCAAGCCTGCCCAGTCGCCAGCTGGCCAGGATCGTGTTCCCTGCCGCCTGCACGGGCCAGGCTTCAGGAGTGGCTGCCGCGCAGCCCCATGCGGACCCAGTTTGTCCACAGCCCTTTCCTGTCTCCTAATTACCCCTTAATGGCTCTGGTCCAGGGGGGCTCTTCCTGCCTTCCAGCTGACAGCCTTTCATCTGAGTATCCGATCAGTGCAGCATCTGGGGTAACTGACAGAAGCCAGCCCAGCCGCGCTGGGAGCCCCCGGGCTGGCCGGGAGGTCTGGTGGCATGGTGGCCTAGGCAGGTGTACATTTTCAATGTCCTCAGGATGCAGTGTAGCCAGCGAGACTGAGTGGAGATGGAGGAGGTGGAGATGGGGCTCTGCAGTCTAAGTTGCACATGGTCTGTATTTATGCCTTCTGTGTCAAATGCTGCTTAGACTGATTTCTTTAGCGACCCCGTGTAAATACAGTCCAGCTACTACCAAAAAAAATTTTCATTGTAATGACTGATCTCTTTCTTTTAGTTTTGTTTCTTCAGTCAGGGTCTGGCTATGTGTAATTCAGACTGGCCTTGAACTCACTGTGCACCCCAGGCTAGACTCAAACTCATGGCCCTCCTCCCACCTCAGCCTCCCGAGTGCTGGGATGGCAGGCATGCCCACCACGCCCGGCTGTGATGACCGAGTTGACTCTCTCTAGAGCTCATCTCTCCAGCATAGCCTTACCCATAGCCCGTCTAGAGAGGACACAGAAGCTTGGCCACG
>NW_004524593.1:22161286-22166300 GCF_000260255.1 Octodon degus | reverse complement strand
GAGCCTCCTTGGCCACGCCGCTGCCCGAGCCTCCTTGGCCACGCCGCTGCCCAGTCTCCAGGACGGGGGTGTTTCCCACCTGAAGGCTCCATGCTGCAGGGTCAGGGTCAGGGCCGGGCAGGCCCTCGGTGTGGGTTAGCAGCCGAAGCCTGGGTTATGGGGTGCTGGCCCACGGGCATGAGCCCTACGAAAGCCCAGCCTTGGGGCAGTGGTAAGCTCCGCTGTCCTTGGGGCAGCTCACAGAGCTCGGCCCTTGACCTTGGCGCTGCTGCTGTGAGAAGTGAGCTGCGCCGGGGCAGTGGGGCTCCTGCCTTGGCTGGGAGAGGAAGGAAGTATGTGGAGTGAACTCGGCCATGAGTGTGGCCGTACCCCAGGGGTACAGGAACAGACCTTGACCTGGATGGGCACCAGCTAATCCTGAGAAGACCTTTCCCGCCACCAACCTGCGCGCACATATGGATCAGCTGGGTCTGACACCCTGAGCAGCTCCCCAGGCCCTGGGGAGGATGACACCGCGCTGGCACTAGGGCAGAGCAGGGTCGCAGGAGTGGGCACCACATAGTCGGAGGCTGAGCTCAGTCCACGGGCTTCACAGGAAGAACCCACTAGGGAGGCTGGAGGAGGGGGCCATGCCCAGGAGCACGCACCAGGGGCCAAGTCCCTTGTCGGTGGCTGGCACGTGTCCTGTGCCCCCGCTTCATGCTCATGGCCTCTGAGAGCCAGTCTGGTCCTGCCCAAGCCTGGGGTAACTGGAGCTTGAGGAAGCTAAGTGAGGTATCTGAGGCCGCGCACTTAGCCAGCAGCATGCTCGTGCCTGGCTACTTCCTGGGGGCACCACACCTCCTAATCAGAAAGAGCGTCAGAGGGAGGGGAGTTTTGCTTCATTCACAGGAGCCACTGGATAGCTGCTGGTGACACCTGGGTTCTACTCTGACACCTCAAAAGGGGCATAGCTGCTCGCCCAGGGCCCTGAGTCCAGCAAGTTCCGGCCGCGAGGTCCCTCATCTCTTTTAGCATCGCAGCCTGCTTTCACACCTTCCAGCGGGAGCCTCGGCCTGAAGCCTTCCCTCATAGCTTTCCGAGGGCTGTGGGTCTACACTAAATTCCCAGCTGACACGATGGGGAGGGCCCCTACCCTGCCACCAGGTGGCCCCTGCAACCAGACTTCCCATCATTAAATTCATGCCGCTGCAGAGACCTCATTGTCCCCCAGGTAGGCTGGACCCTCTTGTCACTCTGGTTCTTTCCAGCTAACAAAAGCACCCGCAGCAACCCTGTACCCTCCTGAAGGCGAAGTCATGTGGCCTCTACACTACCTTCCCAGTCTTCAAGGCTGTGCAGTGTCCTTCCTCTGAAGATGTATCTAAGTGAGACTTGTGTCCCACTGGTGTTAATTATGAGCTCACGTTCATCTGCAAAGCTGAACTAAGAAGCACAGGGAATTAAGTTTATGAACCAAGGCCCCAGTGTATCTAGAAGCCCCGAGAGTGCATATCCCAGCCCTCCTAGGGCAGCGTTGGAGGTTTGGGCGCTCAGGGAAAAGCACATACTCCTGGCACCAAGCCTCGGGCCACTCCAGGAGCGATCGGGTGGTCGAGGTGGCTGTGGAGCCGCAGCCCTGGGGTGCAGCTGCATCTGCAGTGTGTTGGGAGGCTGCCCCGCCTGTGTCCACGCAGGAGTGGGGTCTCTGTGCGGGACTGTGCTCAGGGCTCAGCCTCACAAAGCTGCAGTTCTGAAAGTCTGTCCTCCCCTCAGGAAGATCTCAAACAAAAGCCTTCAAACGGCACCGTCCGATGCCTCTCCAGATTCCGTATGGGAACAGCAATCTTTCAGACCAAATCTGCACCTCACACCCTGCCCTGAACACCCCTCAGCAGGAACCAGCCTGAGTGGCTCAGTGCTCAGTCCCTGCCTGATTTTAGGATTCCAGCTCCTGAGGGGAGAATGTCAGGCATGTAGTTAGATGCCCATGGGGCTGAGGGGTAGAGGGGCCCAGAATAGTCTCTCCAGGGTGCAGTTAGTGAGCAAGCAAAGCCTCAGGGTACAAGACATTCCTCGTCATATGTGAGGTCTTAGAACCAAGCAGCCCCCTGGAGCACGGCGACATCTCCGAGTTCCACTCTGAGCTCATTCTCGCCTGCCCTAGCCACCCTGTTCAAGAGCACATAGCCCACCTGGGAGTCCTGGCCCAGGGCTGTGTGAGGCCAGCCGTGGTGCACTCTGGGACAGCCCTTTCTCACTCTCCTGCCATGGGCTGAGGCCTGCTTCAGAGGAAAGAAACACCGATGAGCAATCACCTTGCATAGAGTAAACAGTGACAATCACTGTCATTCCCGGGCCCAGGAGAGCCCTGTGTGCAAGACTGTGTCCACCTCAGCTCTGGAGGCAGGCGCCTCCTTGCCCACCACCTTCTCACCTGACAGCCTCCTTCTCCACACACTGGCTTGATGATGAACTCTGCCTGTGGTTGAGCATGATTGAAAACAAAACTAAATTAAAATAGATGAAAGACAACAACAGCAAAAAATAAATAAATAAATAAATAAATAAGAAGAAACCCTCATCTTTATCTAATGCCAGTTAACTTTTGTTATACATTTTGCCTGAGAAGACCCACATGTCACTCTGCTCTATACTCTAGGCAGAGTCGTAAATTCTCAAGTTCTTGATTTTGTTTTTTAATGGAAGGACAGAAGCTTAAGACCTGTACAGAGGCGATCCAGATCATTGTGAGCTGTGTCACGGAGTGCGTGGTACACCGCACACCCCTCACCCCAGGCGTGACCCTCAAGTGCAGTGCGGGTGGGGAGCTGCCTGTCCTTCTCTCCCCCCGCCTCCAGCACTGCCCCCCAGCCCACCTCCTCTCAGCTAGCGCAGCTGAGCTTAGAGGTCGAAGGCTGTCAGGGACCCAGTGGCTCAGGGCAGCAGGGCTCACAGAGACTCATAGCTTTGAGCTGTCCCATTTCTGCTGTCAGTGACTCTCACAGGTGACTTTGGAACTTGCCCTTCACTTACAGGGGCCTTTGGAGGATGCGCCCTCCATTACAAGCCCCAGACTTACAACTCACCCAGCAAACGCAACCATTCAAAGGCCCCCTGCATGCAGCTGGTGCTGAGCATCCTCAGAGGAAATGGATACGCAGATTGGTGACCCCCAAGCCAAATGACAGCCTTTGTCATAGGGCGTGACGTGAGCTCACTCTTACGGCTGTTCCCACATGACACAGCATTGTTCTTTTTGGCCGGGGTTACTATTTCTTCCCAGGAACATAGTCTCCCACTGCTAATGAGACATACGATGCACTGGGGGTTCTCAGCCTTTCAGGACCTGTCCCGTGGCTGTCTGAGGGACAAGCAGCTCGGGATGAACAGCTGTGCTTGCCATTGGCAGATTGGCATCGTCAGGGGGAGATGCATATGCACACTGAGGAAGAAAAAAAAAAAAGGAGGGAAACATCCGGGCATTTGGTTCTCTGGGAGCTTTGCCAGCTTCATGTAAGCATGGCTTTCAGTCTTCAACCAGGGAGGACTTTCAGATGTCCTCTCTCCATAAGGCCTAGAGTCACTGGGTCAGGGTTGGTGACTGTGACATCAAAGCCTCTATGTGAAGTCCTCTCAGATGTCCAGGCGAAAGGCTGGGGACACAAGGGGCTGACTTTCCTCACAGGAAAAGGCAGTGTGAGACTTCTCCAACCAGTTTCCTGAAGAACAAATCAAAGTTGCTTGTACAAGCTGCTTATCCTGTTGCTTCTTGGTCATGTCTTTGGTGTCCGAGAAGGTGAACAAAGAGAAAGAAGGAGGAAGAGAAGGAAAAGAAGAGCAAGAGCAAAAGGAATAAGAGAAAGAGAAGCGGACTCGGTTGAGAAGGTCCCACCACAGCCTCGCTCCACTTTTTATATGGAGGAAGCCGCTAAGATTGTATTCCTCCCTTCCCAGACTGTCTTGTGTGGAATATTCTTGTGAGTTCCCACTTTTCTTCACAAAGCCAGGTAGACACTCCTGGGTTTCCAGCTTATGGAGTTAGGGCCTGCTGGGACTTTATTTCTCAATTCAGGGTGGAGCCCAGAACCTGCATTTGGTGACCCATCGATGAGCACACTCCACGGTTGGAGGAATGCTTGAAACTCATGACTCTTGAGCTTCCGATGAGCAGGGCCATGGTTCCTGGGTGATCCTGCCTCCCAGCCTCAGGCTGCCCTGCACAACTCCCAAAGCCCAGCATGGTCCCAGGTGCATCATAAGAACTAATTAGTAGTTGTTGAATGGAGTTATCAGTGGATACAACTCTAGACATCAAAGCAAAATGATGTGTCCTCAATTTTCAAACCCAGTCAGCTACCTAAGCACATTTCTTCTTCACTTTAGAAAAACCCGGTCCACTATTCCTCTACCGGAAATAGCCTGGATAACTCCCAGACAAGTTCAGCGACGCTACGAGGAAGCCACCAGGCGAGTTTGCAGCGCGAGACAGCTCCACAGAACACAGCCCTGCGCCTTCCCAGCCAACTGACCGCCCAGGGCTGGGACAGAAGGGAGCACGCGGGGGAGGAGGAGGGGAGGGCCGGGGAGACGGAGGAGGCAAGACTTGCGCTGGGATGAAGGCATCACTATGGCGCCGTAGAAGACACGCTGCAGGACTCGAGGGAGCCGCGCTGCTCGGCAGCTGCTTACGGCCTGGGGATCTCATGCATGTGCAGGAGGACTGACTGCGTGGTAAACGGCTTTAAGGGCTCACCGGTAATTTTCTTAGGTGTGAGAGTGACAAAGTAACTATGATAAAATAAAAAACTTCCTCAGCCAATGGCAAAGTGTACAGAGGAAAACATGCAGCACCTGCGCTTGGTTCTAGGTTCTCAAGGGAAGATGTGTCTGGGAAAGAAAGACTGGCTGAATTCCGAGGGGGCAAGCTCCGGGGCTGGGAAATACACACCTACTGGATGTGCACACTGGATACGTACACACGGGCTGGGTGCACACAGGGTAGGTACCCACAGGGGGTGCACAGGATGAGTAC
>NW_004524593.1:22159221-22160629 GCF_000260255.1 Octodon degus | reverse complement strand
CACGGGATGGGCACACGGGATGGGCACACGGGATGGGCACACACGGGATGGGCACACACGGGACGGGCACACACGGGATGGGCACACACGGGATGGGCACACACGGGATGGGCACACGGGATGGGCACACAGGATGGGCACACACAGGATAGGACACAGGCTCGTGATAGGATCAGCTCTACCTGTGTATATATTTGGCAATTTCCATAATAAAAAGTTAAATATAGGCAGCCCCAGCAGAACAAAAATGACAGTGTGAAACTTCAAGACTGCAGTTTCGGGCTCTCCTGTGTAATCGCATTCCACGGGGACCCAAGATGGTATTTACCGGGCTTCCCACTCCGACTTTGAATGTTTTCCAAATGTGGTAATCTGGTATAACGGGCTCATTATTTTAAAAAATAAAAGATCACTCGCACTGTTAGAAGCATCAAAACTTCATTCTATTCATCTTGAGCAAAATGTTCTCCCAGCACAGCTTTTTCCTTGAAAGAGGAGGAGAGCAGAGAAGGGCTGGGGTGAGAGGTCAGGAGGAGAAACGACCACTGAGCTCCCTGCTCGCGGCAGAACGGCGGGCCCTGGGGAGACAGTAAATTGAAATCAAGGCTGTCCGGCCGCCTGCAGGATGTGCCTGCGAATGTCGACACAGCGGAATGGCGAAAAGGGCTGTGTGTGCCACGCAGACCGAGCGGAGGCCTTGTAAAGGCGCCGGCCCCTGGGAGCCCGGCCGGCGGAGGAAGGGAGGCCGGAAGGCGGGATGGATTTGACATAAGTGCCTTTCAGTGCTCGGAAGGCGCTCCCTCCGCGCGGTTTATGGCGAGGTCCCCCGGGAGCCGCAAGGAAGGAGCTGAGTGAATCCCCGCAGCTTTTCATTTTAAGGACAACAAATCTTAAAGCAGGTGTGAGCTCAGCAAGATCGTTTTCCTCCCTCGCCGCTCCCTGCTCTGTCTCCTGGCGTCCTGTTATCATTCCACAGGACCGGGTGGCTCGGGAGGGAGGGAGGGGACGGGCGGGACAAGAGGCTGAACAAACAACGGTGTGCGCAGCGACGGATGCCCACGGGGCCACGCAGCAGGCGCCACGGTGGCGGCGTGTGGTAAAGTGGTTTCTAAGAGAATGGGCGAGCGGAGCTGCAAAAGTACCTGAAGGATAGAGGCCTCCAGGAAGCAAGCCTGGGGGAGTCCTGATGGGAGACTGCACCCTGAAAAGCCACTGTTCTGGTGCAGGAGGCTGATCTTGGGCAGAGGCAGGGACAGGCACAGGGACAGGGACGGGGAGGGAGACCGAAGTCTGCGGCCAGCGGGGCCTGGACATTTCCGCTGTGTGCAGCAGGCCTGAGCCTGGCGCTGCCATCTGGTGGATCAGGGGCTGGACAAGCCACCCAGGGGCGCACTGCTCCCAGGACCAG
>NW_004524593.1:22155869-22158186 GCF_000260255.1 Octodon degus | reverse complement strand
CCAGCCCTTCCCTCTTTGAGGGGTTGGAAATGGTGTCCCACTCTCTTGCCTAGGCCAGCCGAGGACTCTTGGGACCCTGAGCTCATAGTAGCTTCCTGCTTCAGCCTCTCTAGTAGCTGGAATAATAGGTACGGATCACCATACGACCATAATTCAATGATTTTTAAGGGCTGGCCGAATAACTCAGCAGATTAAAGTGCCTGCAAGCAGGTGCAGGAGCCAGGAATTCAATCCCTGGCCCTGCCATGCCAGCCCTGCCCCCCAGGGTGCACTGAGACGGTGATTGAGACAGGGCGTAGTGGCGCTTGCCTGTAATCCAGGCCTTGGGAGGCTGTGAACAGGTGGATCAGTAGGAGTCCCATCTAGTAGTGGGACCCTGAACACCCTGTAGAACCTTCCCTAAAATTAAAAAAAAAAAAAAAATTTAAAAGCAAATATGTAATATACAATGCCTGCCATGGCCTGGTTTTAGAACATTCTAGATCTCCAGAGAGTACTCGCGTGCCCATCAGTGCTTCATTCCTCCTGCCACCCCAAGCTCTCTGCAGTCCCCAGCCTGCTTCTTATCTATGGCTGAGGCTTCTTGGACATTTGGTGTAGAGAGTACCCTGCGAGATGCAGCTCTTTACACTGGGCTTCTCACAGTCTGCATGATATTTTCAGGGTTTGTCACACTGGTTTGAATGAGCAAGTTAGTTTTACTTTTCATTGCTGAGTAGTACTCCATCTTATGCATATAATACTTTAAAAATCTTCTCATCACCTGATGAACGTCTAGATTGCTTTCAGCTTGGGGATATGAAGACTGACACGTATCATTTTGGGTAAATGGTGTTTTTGTTTTCCTGGACAGATTCCTAGTGGCAAAACTATCAACTCACATAAGGTAATGATTAATTGTAAAGACTACCTCAGTGTTTTCCAAAGTACCTGTACTGTTTTATGTCTCCACCACGAAAACATACAAGCTCCGTTTCTCCAGTTCACCTGCTGCACCTGGCGCCACCTGTCTTTTGGCTCACAGCCATTCTAGGGGGCGTGTTTAGGGTTTTTTGGTTTGTTTTGAGACAAGGTCTAGCTATATGTTGCAGGCTGGCCTTGAACTCCCAGAAATCCTCCTGTCTCAGCCTCCCAAGGGCCAGGATTACAAGTGTGCAGCACTAGGCCCTACAGGTAGGTGTTCCACGGTTTCAATTTCCATCTTCCTTGCAATTAATATAGTTGAAGCTTTTGTGTGTTGTACATTTTGCTTTGACTTTTTCTTATTTTATGAAACAAAATAAAATTTCATAATCCAACAATTATGAGCAATTCAGGTACCTTCTTTGGTAAAACACCTATTCACATGTTTTCCCTCTGAGCCTCATTGTCCTCAAGTACCAAGCTGTAAGAATTCTTGATGTATTTCAAGTATGAATCCTTTATTGAGATGTAATTTGCAGAGGTCTGCTTGCTACGCGTACCCCGCCTGCCCATTGACCTCACGGTGCTCTTTGGGACCTGAAGGCTTCACGTTTTGCTAGCGTTCAAGTTGCCTGTGTTTATGGCGCTGCTTTTGGCATCACAGCGAAGAACTCCTGGGTGGCCAAAGAGCACAGATTTTCTCCAATACTTTTCTTGACAAATTTGTATGGTTTAGTCTCAGCACCTTTGTCCGTAGTCCATCCGAGTCGGTGGCTGTGTACGGCACGAGGTAAGGCTCTACGCTGCGTGTCGTGTGTGTGGGTACGCAAGCTTCGCCCACCACTGCTGCAAACACGCGGCTCCCCGGCTCCCTTCACGGCTGCCATCAGCCATTCTCGGGTGAGATGATTCTCCTCCGGCCTCTCCAGCCCATTCCACTGCGTCCTTGAGCTGATGCCAACTCGCTTTCTTACTTTGGTGTTAGGTAGGTTCTAAACTCAAGTACAACAACTCCTTCGACTTTGCTCTTCTGTTTTAAGCTTGTTTTAGTTCTTTAGAGTCTTTGTATTTCCATAAACATTTTCAGAAATTTATATCAATTTTTACAACAAATACTTGCTGGTGTATTGATAGGAATCACGCTGATTTTATATGCCAGTTTGGGGTGAATTGCAACCTTCACCGTATTGAATTTTTGGGTGTTAGAAGTTGAGTTATTTTCTCTACTTTTATTTTAGGATGCTGGTGACACACAGAAATACAACTGGTTCTGTATGTAAAAACTCATATTAACTCCAGTGTTTTCTGCTCATTCCTTAGGCTTGCCTGCATCCAACATCATGGCATCTGCTTGAAAATGAAGCCTCGTACTTTTTAGTAGAACATCCTTTCAAAGCAGAGGGTGAGCTGGCCG
>NW_004524593.1:22125178-22155654 GCF_000260255.1 Octodon degus | reverse complement strand
CCTTCCTTCCTTCCTTCCTTCCTTCCTTCCTTCCTTCCTTCCTTCCTTCCTTCCTTTCCTTTTCTCTTCCTTTCTCTCTGGGAACTGAACCGAGGGCCCAGCGCACACTAAGCACACGCCCTGTCACTCACCTGTACCGCCAGGCCCTATCAATTTTGATTTAAATTGGGGTATTAAAATCTCCAGCTATTGCTAAATTCTCAATTTTTCCTCTCAATTCTAATGTGGGCTTTTGGGGGGTTTTTCTTTATTTGGAGAAGAAAGAATTAAAAAATGTATATGGGAAAAGACAAGTTTGTGTAAATATTTAACACTAAATTTACAGAGACTTCATGAGATTAATACAAGCTGCCTCGGGCCTCCTCAACCACAAGATGCGCTCACCTTCGCGGTCACTCGCTCCCGGGCACCGCCAGTCTGGGTGGTGTTGGTTGCAAATGTTGTTGCACAGGCATTTTCAATTTTTTCTCTAGGGCGCAGCAGTTTCATGGGTGTTATAGATGACACCCTCTGGCCTCCCTGTATGAGGGTAACAGCATCTGCTGAAAAAAGATCTCACTAGTTTTCTTTCCTGAGGTGCGTACACACTCCCCTCCTCTCCTCTCCCTGTGTCCCCCCACTCCCCTCCCTCTTTCTACCTGTCTCCCTGTCTCTCTTTCTCTCTGGGCCCACACTTGCAATTCTCCGGATGTACCAGCAATTCAGTGCTGCAAAACAACCCAGCTTCCCCACGCGTGGTGCTGCACACACGGAGCCGCAGTCCCAGGCCGAGGCAGGAGACTGCCAGCCTCTGGAATGTAACAAAACGTTTTATCTCAAAAATGGTCCCGATGTTAGTTGGGCATTTCTGGTCTCCCGTGGCTGCAATTTGCCTGCTTTGTCACTTTCCACCTTTCACTTTCAGGCTTCTCTGTCTTGGACTCTAACACGTGTTCTGGTGGCCACGCCCAGGGGCATCTTGCCCTTTGATCCAGGCCTCTGTCCTCCTGATCAGGAGGTTTAGACTTCTAATACGGTTATTGATATAGTTGGATTTGCATCCACCATTTGTCAGTGTTTTCCACATTTCCATTATTTTCACTGCCCTGTTCCGCTTTTAATATCTTTCCAGTGGTGAAAACAATTTAGTGGACTTGTCCTCTGTTGCTTTTTATTTTCTACTTTATATGAGGCTGCTTTAGTGATTACCATATGCCTCGGGATTTGCCACAATAAACTTCACAGAGCAATACTAACCTAATTCTGCTAAAATATAGAGACGTCAATCCAGTCCTGTTCCTTTACTCCTTTTTGCACTAAAATTCTATAAAAGTATAAAGTATAAGGTCCATCTGGGCATGCTCTGAGGTGAGCTGGGCTGGGACACACACCGCCCCCTCCAACTCTCTCTGCCTAGTGGAGCAGCAGGCCTGGCCCGGCCCATCGCTTCTGCCACACTCAGTGTGGCCATTGCCACTGCACCAGGACAACTGCGGTCCTCCTGTAGGGGCTGCCAGGCCTGAGTGGGAAGGTGCGTGGGGAGGGATGGCGCTGCAACACAAGGACACAGAGGACTCGCACTGTTCTTTCCTGAAGTTGAGCTCTTTTTATTTATTTATGTCTGGGGATTGAACCCAGGAGGACTTCAGAGGCAGCTGCTTTGGTCTGTTCTGTCCATCTCTGCCATTGCCTCGTGAGAGAAAGCCTGCCCACTTTCTATGCCAGCTTCGCATGTGAGCACTCAACTCCGGCAGGCAGCTGCCGTATGTCCCTCTGCTTTGCTCAAGGTGCCTGAGGTGGACAGCCCCGCCTCAGTGCCATGTGCCGTGACCCAGACAGGCCACCCAGCTCAGCAACACTGGAGTTATCTCTGGGAGCTGAGTGTCCGGGGCTTCATGGGCCGTGCGGGCTAGCTGCAGGCAAGAGAGAGATGGACCCAACCCAGAGCCCCAAAGTTCACCTCCTCCAAAGATAGGAAGAAGAAAAATGGCTTAAAGTCCTACTGACAGAATTGGTTAGTTTTATGGGAACTTTTAGTGAGGAAACAAAACGAGAGCATTTTTCTAAAAGAAAATTGATTTTAAGTCGTATTTAAGAAATGGATTCTAATTGTTTTTCCACCACATTATTCTGAGACAGCTCTGAGGCTCAGGAGGGGCTTGAGGGCCTTCACTAGTGCCTTCTAAGGACCTCCAAGTCTTGCTTTATGTTTTGCAGCTAGATTCATACCCACCCTGATGTTTCTTTCAGAGCTCGCAGTTGTTGGCTTTCGATTACCCCAGGACCACAGGGTGGACTTTCACCAAGACCGAAAGCTTTGCCTCTGCCGCATCATGTCTGCATTTTCATGCCACTCCGGTGCTGAAACACAATCAGAGGCAGGAAAATGAGGTCTACAGGAGAAGGCTGGCCCCCAAGCCCGGCAAGGCCACCCAGAATGCACCAGGATTAACGACAAGCTGGCCATGCAGCATCCTGACCACAGGGATGAGGTCACCCTAGGAAAGCATTTCATGGAGAAAAACAAAGTCAACAAAGTGCAAAAGAAAAGCCCATAAGGTCTGAAACGCACGTAGTCCAACTCTCCCTCATCAATTTTGGAAGGCTTCAGCGTTTCCAGGGAAATTTAATCTGCACTTTCTGAACCATTTACACTTAACTCACCACATTGTTCTTCTGTAGCAGTCGTTGCTGTCTGGAAAGCCCTTGGACCCCTGGTCCTCGAGATATTTATTAAAGCAGTTGCTTTGTTTTTTCCTTCAAATGAAATTATGCTTTTCCAGATTGAAAGGAACATGGAAGTGAACCCTAACCTTAGTTTGTGAAGCATGAAATAGACGCGCTTTTTACCAAAGTGAGCTGAACATTCAGCTTTCCAAGCCGAGCTGCTCTGTGTTGGCAACAACATAATACAAGGCTTGGTCGAAAAGATAGAGGCTTATGGCTCATTCGGTGCCAAAGGGGGCGTTGGGCGGCCTGGAAAGGGCAGTTCCTGGGAGGACCCAGCCAGCCTGACAGCCCGCTCGGCTTCCAACCTCAGTGGGCAGAGGTCCGAGGAGTGTGTGTGACAGCAGAGACACAGGTGCGTCATCAGGACTGCGGCAGCCACACTAAACTTGCACAGTGAGGCCAACGCTGGCTCCTACTTCAGTGGACTCCAGGGATGGTGAAATGAGATGGCTGTGCAGGGGCTGGCTGTTCCCGCTGAGCCCTCAGCATGACGGCGTGAGGCGCAATCCATCCTCACGTGTGTTCGCCTTCATGCTCAGGCCCGGAGTCAGGAGGGCAGCTTCAAGCAAAACATTCCCATACTGAAAGAAAAAGACCCACCCACGGAAATGCTCAGGCAGGCACCCACTCCTCGCCAGCTGCACATCACCTCCCAAGTAGGGAGGAACCCCTGGTTCTGAGTTCTAAGTTACGCTTACATCCTCAGCTAGAAAACCAGGCGGGCCCCGGTCTGGTGAGCACAAGGCGGGCCTAGCTCAGGAGCCGATGGAGGAGTGCGCACAGTGCACTCGCGGAGGGCTGCCTACATTTAATCTCCAGCACCAAGAAAGAACACGTGCGCCGCCCTTTGTGAGCCGGCTGTAGCCTTTGAGGGCTGAACTCCACCGCCTGTGGCAGGGCTCCGGCGGCAACCTGACTATGGAATGGCTTAGAGGTATTTATCGAGCTCTAACCCAGGAGCTGCTCCGATTGGGGTCACTGTGGACCCAACCTCAGAAGTCAGGAGCCTTAAGTGGAGGAGCCAGCCTTCCAGGGGACCCCTGGGCTGGCCCCTGGCCAAAGTCTCGAGGGCAAAACAGAGGTGTCTTGTGCAGACCTGGCGCTCAGGCTCCGACTACTCGCCAGGGCTCCAGCATCGCCCTCCTCCAGGGATAAAAGCTGAGGCTTCCTTAGGGCATGGCTCCTGTTCTGCCAGAGGAGGTGCGTGGCCCAGGGGTGCTGGTGGCTCTGCCCAGCAACATCTCAAGGAACCTGAGCTGTTCTGCCTTCCGCCGTCCCGTCCGTAGGAGCGCTGCTGCGCTCGCTGCCTCACTGTGAGGCTGCCCACAGCAGGCCCTGGGCCCGGAGGTCAGCAGCTGTGCTTGCTGCGTGCTGCCAGGCTGAGTGAGGCACGTCACTTAGTCCATCAGCAAAGGCTGGACGAGGTCCTCCTGTGTAAGGCCCTCCCTTAGACGCCGGAATAGAACAGAAGAGCAAAATCAGCGAAGATCCCAGCCTTGGTGAGCTAGAGGCTCCACTGTGATGGCACCATGCATCAAAGCCACAGGTCGCCGCAGGAGGGTGGCGAGGGAAGACCCAGGCGGCTCCGTGGCCAGGTGACTTCAGCAGGCAGCCAGAAAGCTTCCTCAGGAATGTGGCCTGGAGCAGGCCAGCCAGGCTCCTGGATGTTGCTAAGCATTGCTATCCTGAAATCCCAGCAAAGCCTGATGTTAAACGGTTTAAACAAGAAAGATGCTCTCCCACATCGCAGTGGCGACAGCTGGCACCGCTGCACATCCGCCACGCACCACGGCTCTGCTGAATGCTGCACAAGGCACTCTTGGTGTGCAGCACAGTGCTGGCACTAGGTGCTCTGCCCTCGGGAGACCACGCCTCAGGGAGGAGAAGGCCACCTGGGGTGGGGCGTGGGGTCACTCAGCTCTGCCCTGGCCCTGGCCGCTGCGCCAGGGGAAGCTACAGCCAAGACGGGGGACCAGGGCTCAGCCTCCAGCATCTCCTCTGCTCCTCTGTGGCATCCTTAGCGGCAGCACCATGGCCACGCCCTGTCCCCAGCACCCCTAGTGGAAGAAGAAGAACAACCGATGGAGCCACTTCCCGTGCAGGAGGCTCCAGCCCCACTTCCTGCGTAGTCAGTGACTTCCCAGGCACTAGACTCAGCCTGACCACCACTACAAGGAGTGGGAAATTCACAGCCTGAGGTCACACTCACTCTGGGGGAAGAAGGGAGGAAGCACATCCCAGGGGTGCGAAGACTGCATGTCCCAGCTGGTTTGGGAGGACAGCGACCATGAGGCCTGTCCTACTAGGAGGCCCCTTGCATCTCTTGGCCTCGGGCAGTCTGCAGGTCAGAGACTCCGATCCCATTAGTGGATGTCAGACCTGAACGCAGGGGTAGACAGAAGACAGTCACAGAGCGAGGACCCCGTTCTCCTGAGGTACATCTGAAAAACTGTGCGCTGTCCTTGGGACTTCGGTGCTCGCCATTCTCACAGCACATTCTCGTTACGGTTTAGACTGAAGTGGTTACTGAGTTTGGAGGATGGGCAGGTCAGGAGGACATTGTGGCCGACTCGCTGTTAGTGGAATCTGGTTGCAAGAGGCGGGTCACCGTGGGCCGGGCCTGCACGGGTTTCTCTCCCTTCCTGGCTCCCCCTTCCCTCTCTAAGTCAGTCCTCCACTGCTGCAGGCCAAGACCGGAGCAGATGTCCTCTGCTTAGGCCTTTCTACCATGCTGTCTGCCTTGGTGCCATCCACATGGACTGAACCTCTGAAACCTGAACCCCAAAATAAACCTCCCCGTAACTCATAGTTATTGGCTCTAGTGCCCCAGCAAATGGGAAAGTAACCAAGATGACTTCTGCCATCACCAGGAGCGCTGGTCCAAAGAAGAGCTATTTATTTAGACCCCAGGCTTGGAAGCGCCTCGGCTTCTTACTTCACCTTTCCAGAAGTTCTCTGAGCCTGACTAAAGGCTGCCAAGAGACTTTTCTGTTATGTGCTGGGAGCCAGAGCAGATTGAGGCCCCTGGGCGCATTTCTGAAGTCAGCCAAAATGGAGCCAGAAGGAAACATGCCAGTGGAAGGTGTTTTGAAATTTATATGAAGATAGCACGTGGTTATTTCAGCAATGGATTAACGCATAGCCCACACTTGATAGTGCCTATCTACCCCTGCAACACTAACTCCACTGCGAAGCCAGACTGTCCACCTAGCTGCGTCTGTACCAAACGCCAGGGGAGGCTTTCCCCACCCAGTAGGCCCAAGGGCCAGCCGGGTCCAGCGTCAGCTCTCTATCAGCCTCGTTATCTCCGTCTCTGTCTGGCACAGAAGGGCGCGTCTGGGTTGTCCCAGCACCCTATAACGCTATTACAATGACAATTTTATTAGGTCTATAAAAATTTTGCAACTTCCCTGCAGCCCACTGTAATTTCACCAACAGTCGTAAAAGGTCTTAAATTATATTTGTGCAAAATTGAGATGAATGAGCTGAACATTTCTGCGTGTTTCCTTGTGCAGCGGGATGCTCTCCTCCTCTGCTTCTGCCAAGTGCAGAGAAAGCTCTCCCAGGCAACTATTTGTCAACTCCCATTAGAAACATTTAATACCAATAAAATTTATGGATTCGGTTTCCAAAGGGCGCTGCCAGAGGGCCTCAAATCCCTGCATCAGCGCTTCAATACACCCATTGTTCACCTTATAAAAATCTATACGCGGCCTGACAAGTATAAACTGCAGCTTTGCATGCTGAGTCAGCGCAAGAGACTTTTTTGGTTGAAGTGGAGTTCATGAAATAAAAGTAAATGTGTTCTCGAGTCAGTGAGGAAAGATTGATCTGAGCGCATTCTCCCATAAACACAGAACTGATGGGCTGTGATGCCGCGTGCGTATTCTCCACAGGGGGAAAGAGAGCACGATCCAGCCTGCGCTGTTTCAGCGGTAGGAGACAGCCTCATTCATCTCAGATTGTGTTTACCAGCATTCGTAAGTGTAAGGCTGCAAGTGTGCAAGGCACCAATTTTAAGTGAGAGAGTTGCTCTCAAGCAGGAAGATTCCTCGGCATGTCCTGGCGTGGCACGTCTGTGCTGTGGCTTGTTCCTGCGTGGCCTGTGCCTGGCGTGGCACGTCTGTGGTGTGGCTTGTTCCTGCGTGGCATGTGCCTGGCGTGGCATTTCCAGACACCATGAAGGTGCACACATCTTCGTGCTGTCCACGGTCGTGGCTGGTACCTGGTTCTTTAAACCACAGCTAGCTAATCCCTTCAACCGCTAAATGCCCCCTGTTTGAGGAATGAGAGGTAAAATACAGGAATGTCTCGTTTTAAATATATTGTTGTAAGCGTCACCCGCCCTTCATCATTCCCTGAGCACTCGGGTCTCCTCATCCCCGCGTTGTCGCCACCTTCTGGGGCAGAGCGCAGCCCTCTTCCTTGGGTGTCTTCGGCTGGCCGTCCTGGCGGCCTCAGAGCACTGATTCTGTTACCTTTCGAGCCCTTTCGGCTTGGGGAAGAGTCAGCAGCCGCCCAGTGCGAGGCGGGCCGGCACAGTGCACAAGGACACCGCCGCGTGCTGCAGGAGCTGCCTTTCGGCAGGGCGGCGCTCGGCAGCAGCACGCGCCACGTTTTTGGTCACACTCACAAAGACACCCGTAAGGAGCGCGTCAGACCTGCTGCAGAAAGCGGTGGCCCGCGGGGCTGGGCCTCCTCGGCGCCCAGGTGGCCTGCTCGGACCTTCCGCGGCGTCGGCACCTCCTGGCTCTCGCGCGCGTACTGCGCGCAGCTTCGCTCCTCGCCCGGAGCGCGAGCCCCTCCTTCGCGTGGTTCTGTCTTCAGTGCAGCCACAGGTGCCGCCCGGCAAGCGGGAGGCGTCTGCCATCTGTCTGCCCAGGCAACGACGCATTGCACAGGCGCGCACGGCCCGCAGAGCCGCGCACTCGCTCCTCGTGGGCTGACGCGCGCGAGACGCAGAGCTGCACAAGCAGGAGAGTTACCTCTCTGGCCTCGTGGGACACGGGGGGAGCACTGGGGCGGGCGGCCAGGGCGGGGCTTCTTGGCGTGCCCCTTGCATCCCTGCAGACATCCCTGGGCATCCCCGGAGAGCCCAGCATGGGCTGCTCGGAGGACTCACATTCTGGCCTTTACCTCATACACTTGCTCCCCTTAAATCTTTGTGGCCGTCCCCGCCTCTGCAGAGGCCAGCAGCCTGCTGGGGGAGAAGGCCCTGGAGCTGCCTGGAGGTGCGGCGTCAGCCTCTGCTGAGAGAGCCCGGGGACACTGGCATCGGTGAGGGGCCCAGCCGCGACCCCTGGGAGGGGCTCTCAGCGTCCCCAGCAGGATGAGTACTACTGGGGGACAAAGCATGGTGGTGCTGGAGAGCAGTGCTGTCTCCCACACTTGGTGCGGTCGCCTTGCAAACCACTTCAAGGTCAGGATAGGTGGTGACAATTGTTTTTAATCAGTTAAGCTTATTGGCACATTTGAGATATACATAACGTTCACATTCATTATGGTTTTTACCTGTACATGAAATATCTGCACCCTTTCCTCCCATTCCCCACCCCTCCCTTTAACACCTCTTCCCCTCTTTAATTACAGAATAGTTGTTCCCATTTTGTGCTTCTTTTCTCATTTTGTCTTTTCCCTTCCTTCCTTCCTTCTTTCCTTCCTTCCTTCCTTCCTTCCTTCCTTCCTTCCTTCCTACTCCCTGCTCCTTTATTCCCCTTCTCATTTGAAATTTTTTCCTGTTTCCCAATCTTTAGCCTACAATTGGCTTATTTACACTTTCAGTTTCTCACATGAGTGAAACAATGCAATACTTATGCACGTGTGGCTGGCTTATTTCACTTACGGGTGTGCGTTAAGGTGAATCCATTTGCCTAGAAATGTCTCGGGTTTAGCCTTCCTTAGGGCTGAGCAGTATTCTCCTGCATTAAAAACCCCAATCTTTATCCGTTCCTTGCGGAAGGGCACTGGGGCTGTGCCAAGACCTAGCTATTACCACTACGCTGCTGTAGAAGTGAGTTAGTTTGCTCACACCACTGTGGGGCGTGAGCTTTTGTTTCTCTTGCTCTCAAGTCAGGACCAGGACAAAGATGTCCACGGTCACCACTCCTATTCAGTATAGTTCTGGAAATTTCAGACAGAGCAGTTAGACAAGAGAAAGAAATAAAGATGGGGGAAGGAAAAAATTCTTATTATGTGCTTATGACATATTTTACACGAAAGATCCCAAAAACTCCACCAAAAAGATTGGTAGACCTAATAATCAAATTTAGTAACATATCTAGATACAAAGTCAGCATTCAAAAACCAAAGTCTTTCTATACACAAGTAACAAACTCACAGAGAGAGAAATTGAAGTAAAACAGCATTTACAATAACTCTGAAAACATGAATTGCTTAAGAGTCAATCTAAAAAAAGAAGCAAAAGATCTGTACACCAAAAACTGTAGTACTTTGAGAAGGGGCATCCAACAAGATATTGGAAAATGGAAAGCTGGCCCTTGCTCATGGATAGGAAGAGCGAACAGAGTGAAAACGCTCCTACTCTCAAAATTGTCATGCAGCTTTAATACAGTCTTGATCAACAGACCATAGCATGTCTCCCAGAATTAGAGAAAGCAACACTAGAATTCACTTGGAACCAGAGTGCCCTAAAATAGCTATCTCTGTCTATGTTTATTAAAGTGACAGATGTAGACCTAATTATGAAGTTTGTTTTACCCAGGCAACAACAAATTGAAAATCGCAAAGTTCCTGTCTCATTAAAATATGTACCTCCTGTAAAAGGTAATACTGTGTGACATGGTAATATAAATAATTATAAAACTGATTTAATTATCTTATTTTGATTAACTATCCACTAATGGTCGTGTTGATTAAATGATAATGATACAAGCAGAAATTCTTTCCAACTTTTTTTTTTTCCAGAGCCGGGGATTGAACTCTGGCCCTTGCGCTTGCCAAGGAAGCGCTTATTCTACTGAGCCATCTCCCCGGCCCCTCTTTCCAACATTTAACCTTAAGGCTACAGAAAGTAAAACTTAAAAAAGAGTTGGCCTGCAAATTATTGCCGAAAAGTTTGATAGGGCATTTAATAAGTTACTTTTGACCATAGAAATATTATTACATTTAAAAAAAGTTCTAAGAGGAAAGTTGAATGAAAATATACAAGTTCAAAGGGAAAAGAAGCAAGGTAAAATTTTCAGCCATCACAGTCAGGCTTATTTATGTATTTTAAAATACATACTCATGGGATGAAGCTGCTGTGATACCTGCAACTACAGAGACTAGATTTAAAAGGATGATGCAATGCCTTTATTTTCTACCGCCAATAATTGCTCCATACAAGGAATTGCCTTAGCGCTGCTTAGCTTTGGAAGCAATATTTCACATCAATATGAAAATCAGTAAAAGCCGTAGATTTTCAACACACTCTAGGAACAGTGACTAAAAGTGTTGGAAGCCCGTTCATTTCAAGCGGATGCGTGTGCTCCGCCCGTCCCCAATCTGGAGAGGCGAGATGCTGGACCAACACCGGTTGATAACGAGCACCCACAGCATTCGGCTTCAAGTTCCATCTTCTCCCGCGTACGAAAGTGCAGGTGGCATAATAAGATGTGGTTCATTCACTGCGCAGCACCTCAGCCCACCTCCTCCAGCCAGGCACCTCACGAGATGCTGGAACGAGGAGATCCAGGGGGCCATTTCACGCCCTGGCTGAGGCTTGGCCCAGCACAGGCGGGCAGGCGCGGGGCTGAGGCCTGCAGAGGTCTGCAGCTGTGGCCACAGACGTCGGAGTCCCCAAGCAGGGCTTCCTCCTGAGCAGCACTGTTGCTCAGGAATGCAGTCAGAGCCACACACAGGCCGTGGTCACAGTGTCACTATTCATGGTAGCCCCCATAGGCGGGACTCAGACATCCACCCTCAGGCGCAGGGGGGCAAATACTCATAGCGCGCGTGCGCACACACACACACACACACACACACACACACACCATGGGCCAGACTCAGTGGAACAGAGGCTGGTTCTGTGGCACACTACGCACCGTATGGATGAAGCCGCAGATATGATGCTAAATGCAATAGGCCCATCAGGAAAGGCCAAACGCCGTGGCTTCTGCCCTTCTGAAGGACTAAGGCCACTCACGTTCCTAGTGGCAGAAGAGAGCGTGAGGCTGATCTGGGGCTGGGGAAAGGAGAATGCAAATTATGTAAATTACTGCATAATTATTGCATAAAGAGCTGTTGCCTAGTGGATGTAGATTTCCACTCTGGGAAGAAGAGAAAACTCTGGAGGGGGATGATGGTGGTGGCTGTTCAATGCTGCTGAACGGCTAAGCACATAAGCCAGCCATGGTGGGGCACACCGGTAATCTCAGCTCCTCCAGGAGGCTGTGGCAGGACAATTTTGAGTTTGAGCCCAGCCTGGGAAACTTAGCAACTGTGTCAAAATTAAAAAATGAAGGTTTGGTGATGTAGCACAGTGCAATACTAACTGAAAATGGTAAAACAGAAAATTTTATGTTGTTGTGTATTGACTACAATAAGAAAACTAATAAAAGTGAACTGACCGGCTACTTGCCTGTACAGTCTTTCTCAAAATATGTTTTTAAGCTCTCACCACACTCAAGGCTACACTATTTGCACATAAAGAATAAGGTGAAGAAAAAGTCCTGCTTTTCAGCATCCCTCAGGCTGGCTGGGTATGAACCCAGACCTATAGCCAGAGCGATGAAACTCTTCCCAATATGGAAGCAAGTGCATAAATCAAATCCTGTTTAACGCCTGAGCCCGAGTTACTCATTTTAAGCAAATTAACTAAAGCCCCAATAAATGCAAACTTCATAGGCAGGGGCTTTACCTCCCTACATCTTCTGAAAAGGAGCAATTAGGCAGCTGGAATTCTCAGAGCAATGCCTGCTTCTGAAGCCGGGGCTGGAATGCAGCAAGCTGTCTCGAAAGTGATCAGTAATGGCGCGAGCACCAGCTGTCCTCAGAACTGTAACTAACATCAAGCTGAAAACGAAACATGCGAATTTAGCCCATTTAACTTAGATCAAATGCGCTGGCCAGCAGCCAGGTGCGCTTTGTTTTCTGCTCTATGGAGACAGGGAGTCCCTCAGTCCCTCATCTTTTCAACATTTGTGGGAAACACATCGCTCATGAGTGTTATTCTCACCACAGAGGTGGGGGCCGGAGCTCTGCGTCGCCCAGGTCGCTGAGCATGTGGTAATAGGGAAATCCTGCCCAAGTCTCTTTTTAAAATTTTTTGTAATTTTTTTCAGGGTGTATTGCACTCTAGTGGGCAAACCTCAGAGAAGAGCAGCACTTTGAAGTCATCGGTGAGGAAGGGAGGGAGCGCAGGGACCAGGGACCAGGAAGGCAGCTCAGCTGTGGCTCTTAAGCCAGCGTCTCTGGGCCCCATTCTGTGCCGTAGCAGCTCCTTCCTGCTGAACCAAGGGGCACAGGTGGGAATCTCATCTCTCCCAGCCCTCAGCTCCAGGGGAGCAGAGCGCTGATGCCTCGGAGAGGGCCTGGGGTGGGGTCACTTCACGCCACAGGGCATGCACACTGCATCTGCTTGCAGTCGAGACAGTGGGGCCCTCCCTGCCCACTGTGAGCCTGGCAGGAAATCCAGGCCAGCAGGGACCAGCAGGGCCATGGTCCTCATGCAGCTGAGACCTGCCCCAGTCACAGGGCCAGAGTGTGAGGAGGAGCCCCACAGCCTAGATGCCTGGGACCCAGGTGCGGGGGGAGGAGAAAGAGGACCAGAGGACCATTGCCAGCCCACACCTCTGCTGGAAAAGAAGACAGCAGCCCTTTCCTGGGAGGAGAGGGCGCTGCCCTTGTGTAAACCCCACCACAGAGGGAGCCGCTAGAAAAATAGACTGTGGGGTAACGCAGGCCTTGGACTGGGGACAGGAAAGGAAAGCAGGCCACATTTAGAAATAAAAAGACTTTCACAGTGAGGTTCTCCTATGTTTTTCTGATTATCAATGGCTGACTGATTTTTTTTCTCCCTCAATATTCTGCACAGTAAATCAAAACCCACGTGACCTCCCTTTCTCCTGCTGTAATTTACAGAGCAGCAGCCCAGCCAGAAAAACAAAGGAGGCTAATTCAGATTCCAAAGGACCGGTAGGATCGGATTACCAGGCCAGAGCTGTGAACAGCATTTACCCAGCCATGTATTTTTTCAGTCTGTGGTGTGTCTGCGTGTGTCTGCGTGTGTGTGTGTGCGCGCACATGTGCGTGGGGGGACTAGGCAAAGAGAGGCAAAGGAGGGTAAAGGGAAGAGTGATTCGCTCATCTGCTGTGTGCTACATAAACGCGCTGAATCCTACGAGCGCGTCAGGACTCACAAACGGAAAGTGAGAATGCAGACGGAGAGGCAGAGGCAGGTCAGGAGGCGGAAGGAAGACTCAGAGAGAGGAAAGAAGGGAGGAAGGGAGGTGGAGGAGCGAAGGGAAGGAGACAGGAGGGCCGACTGCGCGAGGCGGCCTGGCGTGTGAGCCACACTTGCCAGGACAGAGCGTGGACTCAGCGCGGCACCGACTCACCCGGGTCATAAATCCGCCAGCTTGCGCCACTCCAGGCGAGGTCGGGCGCAGCCCTTACCTGCTGCTCCTGAGTATGAGCCGCCAGGCCCCGCGGGTAGCGAGGCTGCGGGCGGGCGGGCGGGCGGGAGCCGAGGTGACCGAGCAAGCTGTGAACACGGAGATGCTGTTAAGCCGGATCCCGGTACACGATCCGCAGCGCGGGAGACCGTCCATCACCGTTATTGAAACTGTGACCGGCAAAGCCATAAACCTGACACGGAAGAAGAGAAAATATGACTTGTTAGGTTGAAAAAGTACCATAGAGGGACTTATAAAAGGGAAAATTTCATGACAAATTAGTTTGTGTTTTTTGTTTTCATTTCTGACACATGGAAGGAAATGCTCTCTGTTTGTCTAAGGAAGTGAAAATTTCTCCACTTCATCCATTTACAGGCCTCGCCCCCAGGCCTTCCATATCGAAGCATAAAGTTTGGAGACCTTAAATAGTCATAATGTTTCCCTTAAGAATTTGGCCTCCGAAACGTATTACAGGCGGAGGGGCTAAAAAGGAAAACCGTTCTGCAGCGAGCTGTGGCGTCTGCCCAGACGCCCCGCGGCAGCCCCCTGTGCTCGGGGCTTCTTTACCATATTTGATGAAATATTAGATGCGATTGGAACAAGCGGCTAGAGCAAGAAAGCCATAAACTTGGAAGCGGGGCCGTAAAGCGAAAGTGCGTGGACACGAGAAAAGCTTCGGGTTTGGAAAGACGCCCGGGTGCTCGCACGCCAGGGCCGGAGCGCTGCACAGCCGGGCCGCCACTGTCGCCAGGCGCCCTGGGGACCAGGCCCTGTGCCCGCGAGGGCGGCGCCCAGCCCGGCAGCCGCGCACGGTGCACCGCCCTAGGAAGGCCGGCCGGGCAGGCACAGGCTGGAGGGCCCCTCCTCCCTTTTCCAGCTCTTCAGTGGGGGGAGGGGGTGCAGGCAAAAGTCGGGGTGAGGCAATCCCAGGGGCGCAGCACCCTGCTCTGAGAACAGCTTCCGGTCGCCAACTGAATTTAACTTCTAAGGACCGGTTCTCCCTAGCTTTATCTATAAAAATTTATAGAATTCTACGATCTTCATCAAAACTCAACAAGCCCTCTTTTAATTGAAAAATAACTTTTCAGATTAGCTGAAAGGATGCAGAAATGGCAAGCGAGCTTCTGAGGAGGAAGACACGAACTGGTGCTCTGCGCTGCCTGTCTTCCTGCTGTGGCCACAGCCACGCACACGAGATGAAGCGCTCTGTGAGCCCAGCAGGCTTACGCTGGCCTGCAATTCAGGGCCGCGTTGCAGGGGTGGGGCGGCGTGCGGGGGGCGGAGCAGCGCCTGTGGCCGCCCTCCTCGTGGCGGCCCTGCACAGTAGCCAACCCGCTCCTGCCAGGGCGCACGGTTCCCAGGCCTCGCCACCTCCCCGGACACCCAGCCCTTAGATGGCCACTACCTCTGGGCCTATAGGCCTGGGGGTTCAGGCTTCTAGGGCGTAAACCTCTAGGGGACAACCACCGCTTCAGCTAAACAGCCCCCACTTCAGGAGCAGGACCGGGCACAGAATGCTGGGGAGCAGTGCAGAGGTGCCGGAGGCCAGAAGCGGCTCTGGTGCCGGCCTTCCTGGCATCTGGAAGATTTGCGTACCCGTAAGGCAGCATCTCAGGCAGGAGACCAGGGCTGAGGGCAGGACTCGGGTGCGCTTCCTGCATGCCTTATGTAAACACCCCGGGAATGACCTCATACGACATTGTTACTGTGCTGGTGTTTGGGCCAGGACACACCACCTGGGGGCAGGTGCAGCAGTTTTCACTGAGACATCGTGTTTTGGGGGCACTTCTGATTTTAGATTGTTTTGAATTGATTTGCTCGATTTGTACCAGGAACTCACATAAATTTAGTAGAGATAGAAGTTGAGATTTCAAATTACTACCCAAAAAAGATGGTCTGGCAAAGAATAAAACAAAAGCACAAGGAAGGATGGATCGGAATGGCCACGCGCATGGGCCTCCTGCAAACTACAAGGGGTCCAGGAGCCCGAGGGCCAGGGGTGAGGGCGAGGGTGAGGGCAAGGAGGAAGAGGTAGACTACAGGTGCGGCGCGAACAGGACCTACTCTCCGTGGCCGTAAACATTAGCTGCCATAAATAGGAGCTAAGACGGAGAGCAGCCCCGGAGTGGAAATGGGGCAGGGATTTAGAGGGGGTGGGGGTGGAGGCAGGTGGGAGGGAGAGGGGTTCAAGGAGAAACCGGCTGCTGTGTACCGGGACACAGGCTCCAAGAGGACGAGGTGAGCTGCTTGCACTGTAAACCTGTACTAATGTAAAAAGGAAAACAGCATGTTTCAGAATAATTATTTAAATTCCAAATAAGAAATGATGGCCTGTGCTTAATAGCATGTTGAACAACCTGTCAGTCATTTATAAAATGTAGTAAGTAGCATCCCTACTCACTCCTGATTCCAATATAAATTTTAAGTGTGTAAAAGATGCAAACATAAAACCACTAGAAAAATACAGAATGCATTCATAGTTTCCGGGTAGATCTGTCAGGCAAGACAGAAAATACAAGGCCACTTTACTGCGTGAAGGTGAGAGGAGGTGCTCGGCCAAAGCCAGACCTTAATGACGTCAAATACCAAAGGCAAAACTAAAACTAGGAAGAATATTGTTTTATACATGTATTAGGAAATTACATTTGTGTGAATAAATTAGTGTTTCAGCTACTGTACCAATACCTGAAGTGCGCTCTTCAACCAGTGGAAGCACTCCTCCTACCTGTGGAAAGTTCCCAGGAACACAAACAGGCAATGAGCAGAAGATACAGCAGCAGCCAGTATAATTATCCAAAGTATTAAATCTCACTACAACTAAGTAAGCACAAATAAGCACCAGGAAGGCATCCTTTTTACCAGTGCAATTAGCTACGAATCTTAAAATAACTAGAAGAGCAGGAGCAGCCCCCGCAGGTCCTCCGCGACCCTTCCCACCACCCACGCAGCTCTCAGCCAGCGAGGCTCACCTTTCGCCCACCCCACCGTCCCCCACTCTTCTTACGAAATGTGCCAGTTGACACCATAGCCCATAACTCCAGGCTCTGGAGCCTGACTGCCCAGACCTGGGCCCTCGCTCCGCCCCTGCACCTCCTCGTGGAGCCCAGTGCTTTATCTGCCCCTCTTGCGCTTGAGTCTTTCATTTGCGGAAGACGACAGCCATAGTGCCTCGAGGATTAACGGAGGATGCATGCTCGGAGCAGCAGCTGCTGAAGGGCTCAGCAGGCACCTCGATGAGGAAGATGTTATTAACGACAGCGCCTCACCTCTGTGGAGACGCTTTCCTGGCTGCTCTCACACTCCAGGTAAGACACAAAGTGCTTCCTGCAACCTTCTAGGCTCTGTGTGACCTGTCCTGCCCCTGGCCCTGTGCGACCTCACAGCTGTACCTCCTCTGCTGGGTGCAGATACGTCAGCATGTACCCGCTTACCTCCGAGACTGTCTTTTGCCCTTTGTTTTTTTTTTCTTTGTTTTGTTTTGTTTTGTTTTGTTTTTAAAGAGACTAAAAAATAGTAAAAAGAAAACAATTAGGAACACCACAGAAGTTCACTAAACAAAATGTTAGAAATTCAACAATGGCCGTATAGTGTGTATCATTGTCTTTAAATTAGTTGTTCAGATTATTAGATATAAGTGTGCAAAATTAGTCAAAAATTAAAAAGAAGAGGTAAAGATTAACTGTTCCTTTAGGTCAGTAGAGATCAGCAGTACAGTTGTCCACACCAAACCTGCATGTGTAAGCACTGTCTCCTGTGTCAGAACCTGAGAGAGGAAACGAAGCGCCCTTTGCTTTTCCTTACCTGGACCCGCCTTCTTGCACTGTCCTGAGTCTCAGCACCTCACTCATTCTCCTAGCTGCTCGCCTGCTCACCTCTCCGGGGCTTCCCCAGCCACTCTGCCTGAAGCAGTCCTTGCTTCCACCCCAACCACCACGCATGCTCTTCTGCATGACTGATTAAAGCATACATTAATCCTACTCTCCAGGGAGCACTTTAGCTGTATGTGTATAACATCTGCATTGCTCGAGCCACCTCACCTGTAGTCAATTATGGTAAGAAAATAATCCAACTTTACGAGAACATTTATGTAAATTTTTTTCATTGAACCATGTCTATAATAAAGAAAACTCATAAGCAATCTAAAATGTCATGCTTAGCTCAATCAATTGTCAATTTGCTAGAAAACATCACACCAAAGCTTAGCAACTTTAGCAGTGAGCACTTCTGTGACCAGTGAGCCTGTGTGGCTCATCTGCTCGAGCAGGGCTCAGCAGGGTGGTTCTTCTGGTTTGGGATGACCTCACTCATGCCTCTGCTGTGGACAGCTGCAGTTCAGCAGATTTCTATTTTGTTCTTTCAGCCAAAGCAAGTCACAATCCTCCTCTTCACTCCCAATTCAAAGGGTAAAAATAAACCTTAGGTCTTTATGGCCAGGGCAGAAAAATCACATTGAAATGACCATGGACATAGAAACGGGTGTAAACTGTGGCCTTTTATAATCTACCTGAATAAAGAACTCATAGAATAAATGATGGTAGCAATCGCAATAGACTATTTCCCAGCTATTAAAATGGTGGTGTTGATGTGTATTTACTGATGAATGAAGATGCTTCTGGAATCTTTAATAAAGTGCATTTTAGAACTTCTGTTGTACCTCCTATATACATGCACACCTAGGCACATAGAAGATCCGGGAAACGGTACTTTTCTAAACTATTAAGCATGCCCAGCTCTTAGTAGCAGAATCTGTCCTCCCTTCTTCTCTCCTTTGTTGCCTCCTTTCTTCTTGTCCTGCCTTCCTTTCTGCCTTCCCTCCTTGCTTGCTTCCCTCCTTCCTCCCTCCCTCCTTCCCTCCCACCCTCCTCCTTCCCTCTTCCCTCCTTCCCTCCTCCCTCTCTCTCTCCTCCCTCCCTCCCTTCTCCCTCTCTCTCCCCTCCCTTTCTTCCTCCCTCCCTCTTTTCTTCCCTCACTCCCTTCCTTCCTCCCTCCTTCCTTCCCTGCTCCCTCCTTCCCTTTCTCCCTCCCTCCCTTCCTTCCGTCCTTGCTTCCTTCCTTCGTCCCTCCTTCCTCCCTCCTTTCTTGGCTCCTCCCTCCCTCCTTCCTTCCCTCCTTCCTTCCTTTCAGCACTCCTCAGTGTGAGATGAGCAGGCTGCACTCCTCATGCCCCTTCCTTCTGCATCGTAGTATTAACATTGTCTTCTGCAGCCTCAGCCTAACATGTGCTTCTCAGAACTACACTGTACCCCTCTGTTCTCTGCTCTCACCAGTGTGGCACAAGCTCTGCAGTCAGGGACTGGAAAAGCTCTGCCCTGCAGGGGATGCAGGTGGAAGGAGGAAGCCTGGGGCCACCCTGCTGCCACATACGTGGAGAGCTGACCTAGCGGGAAGGAGACAGCAGCCTGGCATTTCGTCTTCAGACTGTCTTTGTGTAGCAGACACGCTGGACTTTTCTTAGCTTGGTAACTTGTCGATTTGGGGAGGCTGGTGGGTATCATGCACAGCAAGGCGCCTCCAAGAGCCACTGTTTGACATCCATGTCTGCTCAAAACGTTACCCTAAGAAGAAAATGCGACAGATGTTAAAGTGTTTCGCAGGTGGTGACGCTACACGGCAGGGCTCTGCGGTGCTGACCTCTGGCTCCCAGTTACTGGGTTCTGCGTCCCCTTCCCATCGCTCTATAGATTCGGTCAGTGCTAACGTTGCGTCAGTGACAGAGCAGTCCAAACACAACTAGCTGGATCAGGCTCCTGCTCCAACACAAGCCCGCCGTCCTGCCGAGTCTCCCGCAGCCAGGCTGTGGGAGCACGTGTGCATGGTGGAGGCTGAACTGCATTCGGAGCCTCGCTCCTGCAGCACTGGCGGCACACGACTGTCGGAGGGCTTTGGGACAGCTAGAAATCAGAGCAATCGCAGCCAGCTATTGCGCTATGCACATGAATCCCCACTGCAGGGGCTTGGACTGAGTCACTGTTCCTTGAAACGCGTCCAGTTGCTGCAGCAGCTGTGAGCCGTAGGAGTCAACGCTCCTTAATATTGGGGTGAAAGAGTCACGGAGCCCCACCCTTTGGAAACTACTTTGGCTACAACTCTCATGCAAAGTTCAGGGCCTTCCTAATGGGGCCCAAAGCCTTTAATTAGTCCATTTGCTTCTGCAGCTCCTGTGGTCCCCAAGTATTCCTCCACCACACAGCAACAGCCCTTTTATGGTTCCAGCCTTTCTCTCAGAGTAACAGGACATATTTTTAGATGCCTTGCCCAGACCAGCTGTGGAAAAATAAAACTTAGCAAAAATCTCACTGGGAAGATTTCTGCCCAGGACACGTAGCGATGCCTCAGAAAGACCTCGGAAGATGTGATCTGCAGCTCACCTTCCCCCAGTTAGCGATCTGGTCCTCTAGCTGCTTGTCTTTGGATTCATTTGTGCTCATCATTCACTCACTTGACAAATACCCACTGTGCCTCTTGCCCCTTGGTAGTCAGTACCGGCAGTGGGGTGCCATACTCGGAGGCCCCCAAAGGCTTCTCAGGCCCGCCCCGCTTACTTCGCAGCTCACCAAGCACGACTGCCTCGCTCCCTTCCTCCACAGCCAGGCAGCTCTGTGCTGTGCGGCGACAGTGTGTGCTGCTTTTGCCCCGGCGCTGTCTCTCTCTGTGCTTCCTTCTTTCCACCCTTGCACATACACTTGGCTTTACTGTCCCTCACTGTCTACAAACAGGTCACCCAGATGTGGACGCCAGGGGAAGGGCAGTGACCCAAGCAGTGCATGCTGCTGTGACAAGGATCACTCTGGACCGGCTGGGACAGAACAAAAGACCCCCTAAATGTTCTCATTTTCAGGTTAGAGTTTTGCCTTAGAGTTTAAGACTAAGCTCCAACTATTAACAAAATATTGCTTCATTTATTTATTTGACAATTTCTTGATATGGGTTTGGGGTGTTGTGATAATCCCCATCTGTAGATGAAGACTGGATTCCATCTCTCATTTCTAAAAGGATGAGAACAGTCCCCCTCTGCACACCCACTCCATACATCACCATCGCCTGTACCAAAAAAGTATTACTTTCATTCCCACCATAGAATGAAAACTTAGCAAGCTGTAGAACTCTAAAACTATTAAGGCCTTTTAGTTTGTCCTCATTTAAAAGTTGTTTGTTTGTTTTGTTTTGTTTTTCTGGTTCACATGGTGCTTGTGAAAGTCAGCCAGCAGGCTTAGTTCCACTTTCGTGGATGGTCTTTCTCTTTTTCCTTTGTAGCCAACTCCAAGTTCCCTGCAGTTCAGTCAGGACACTCAGATGAGATTCGCTGTTCCTCATCTTGCTTGAAAGGCTTCCGCTGCTGTCTGGGGTGGTGCTGTTTCCTGGGCACAGTCCTCCTGCCTGGGGCTGCGCGCTCCCATTTTCTCTAGGTACCTTTTTCCAGTTGCAATTTTTTCTTACTATATTGCCTCTAGGTCATTTCTTCATATCTGTCTCTCACTTTACCCATTTTCTGATCAGCTACATGTGATCTGCTTTTTTTTTCTAGCCACTAAGATTTTCTAGATAGTGTGTTTTAAAATGGCTTTTAATTTCTAGAAGTTTTAGTTGGTACTTTTTGGATTTATTTTGCTAATGTTTTACACGGTTTTAATCCTCTCTTTATTGTCTAATCTCTAAAAGATAGTCTTGTTAGTTTCTTTGTTATTTTTGTTTTGGTTTGGGTTTTTGTTTGTTTATTTTTTGTGCCGGGCATCGAACTCAGGACCTCTCACTTGCCAGGTAGGTACCGTGCCTCTGAGCTACCTCCCTGGCCCCTGTTATTTTAATGTTCTAGATGGACTTTTTTGGTTTTGGTTGTGGAATAATATTCTTCATGCATTTTATAGTTCCGAGATGTAAGCTAATCTTTATAAAGAGGTATAATGGAATCTCATATCACTATAATTCTAAGAGAAAATTTTCATGGAACTTAACCAAAAACATGGCCCCAAACTGAATTTTTCCATATTTTCTTAGTGTGGTTAATTCGAAATACCTCCCAAACAGCCTGGAGTATGTGTGACTTTTAGCATCGAGTATTTGGAACTGTGAATTAATGAAGGCCTTCACTCTAGCGGGAGACAGAGCAAGTGCTAACGCTGTGTGACCGGCGCGCAGTGACGTAGCGGACTAAACGTGGCGCTGAGAAGCTGCCGCCCTGGGAGGCTGCTCTGGCCTCCGCTGGCAGTGAGGATGGTAGAGCGCCTCACTGCTTAAAAGCACCTTAAATGCAAGAGTGACTCTAGTGACATGGCGGCGCGGGCCGCACACGCACGCGGACACCAGCACTCCCGTGGCTGCATCTGACAAAGACCCTAGGACCTCATTGATGAGAGGACGCAGTGCTGCGAGGGAGGAGAGCCGACACCTCCTAAGCAAACAGCCCAAGGACTGCTATGACACTTGGCCTCCAGCGAAGGCCAGCTCACCTGTCTGGTGAGCACACGGAGCGGCCCACGGATTCCATGCCTGATGTCCATGTGAGCAGCCCACACTCAAGCAAGCGAAATAAACACTTGACCCCACATGTGGCCTTGCAGGACCTAGCCCCATGCCTAAGCCAAAGCAAACTACTGCTTGTGCTGTCGGCCTGCCTGTGCTGGCAGCAGGCTCAGGGCGGTGGTGTGGCAGGAGAGACGTCCTGAACCTCTCCATGAGGCAGCAGGACGGGCATGAGAGTCGTGGGGCACACGAACACAGGTGCCAGGGAAGCTGGGTCCTGGCCCGAGCAGGAAACCTGGCTCCCGGTGTGAGTACAAAAGGAATGAAACGCAAAGGGCCCGAGAGGATCATGGAGATGCGTGACCCTCTGGCGCTCTGAAAATCCCAGGGAGGCTCAATCTGTGTATCTAGCAAGATAATCTAAGAATATCTGTTCTCCTCAGCTTTGCTTCCAAGGTCATAAAGAACAAAATCACAGTCAAGAGAGCCGGGGTTGAACTCCTGTGACTGCTTTTTATCTTGGTGAACCTGCGCAGTCTCTAAAACTCTTCTCCATCAGTGATATGGGAATGATAAAGACATCAGTCTCAGAGGACTGCTACTATGGAGAACAAAGGCAACGATGTAACTAATGGTGTAGGTGAGCAACGCAGCTGAGTCGCAGCCTAAACACCAGCTAGAAGCGTCCCGTCCGTGAGCCCCTAGATGTTCGCTCAAGCAAAGCCACCCTCCAGGTACTTCCGTTGCCATCAAAATAAATCAGACTTGCCCCCCCCCGTTGGATTCCAGAGGCAGAGATGGGTTGACACTAAATTCCATGAGAGCTTGGGCTTTGCCTCCTGCTCACGCCCGTGCCCCGGGGCCCAGCACAGGCTCTGGCCCAGAGCGGCAGCCAGGAAACTTGTTTTACCGCTGTGTCGCGGGCTCTCAGTCCCCAGAGCTGAAAGTAAAGAGGCAGAAAGCCAGAGCAAATGCAGGTAAGTGAGCTGCAGGGTCCAATGGGGCCGCAGCTCCTCATGGGCATGAGGTCCTCGGCCGTGTCCAGCCGAGTGGCTGCACAGCTAAGCATGGTTACCTGGCAACAGCAGGTGGGTGGCAGACGACACTGGGAGGATGCCAACCCCAGAGCAGGGCGATTCTGCCCGAGTGCAAGCGTGTGAGGCTGTGCTGGGGCTGCCCTGCACTCTGGCTCGGACCTGCTGCGTCCCTGCCCTGGAGATGCTCTTGCTCCTGCGTGGTTGGCACCTAGCAACAGCTCTGGGCAGAAGAGAAACTGAAGCAGGGAGGACTAATAACGTGCCCAAAGGGCCAGCGAGATAGCTCAGCAGACTAAGCGCCTGCTTTGGCAAGAGTAGGGACCAGGGCCCGATCCCCCATCCCGCATGCTGTGCCAGCCCTGCCCCCAGGGCATGCTGAGCCAGCAACTGAGTCCGGGAGTGGTGGCACAGGCCTGTAGTCCCAGCGCTGGGGAGGCTGAAAACAGGAGGATCACTACAAGTCTGAGCTGCGTACTGAGTCGCTGCACCAATTACATAAGTGAAAAACAAAATTATAACATGTCCGAAGTCAAGCCAGAGCTGAGGAGGCAGAGTTCGTTGTGACAGGAGGATCCTGAACCTGCACTCTTGACCAGGCCACCTGTCCCCTACGGGATGAGCCAGAGATCAGACCCGGTCCTGTGCCCTGACTACCAGGAAATCCATCCTTTCCCGTCAGGAGCCCGGCCCCACTCAGCCCCCTGGCCTTGTGCCATCCCTCCTACTTTCTGCCACAAGCCTAGTCTCCGTTAGAACATTTTCTTCCTGGAGGAGGGAGAGGAGGGCCCAGTCAGAACGGGTCGTTCTAGTGTTCCCAGCTGGGCCCTCTTGCCTAGGGCAGTTCTGTGGACCAGAGGCAGGTCCTGGTGGGGGGCGGAGGGCAGCTTGTGGCCTCACCTTCCCTCCCAGCTCCCGGGAATGTGAGGGACATGAAAGTGACCGTGAGCATCAGGCCCAGGACCACATCTAGCCCTAGCAGTTTCGCGAGGAGGGCTGGGTCTCTCAGCAATTTTCAGCCACTCAGAAGTGCAGATTTTTCACCAAGGTGTGGTGACAGTTTGTCTGTGTTGCTTTGCTTTGCTTTGCACTGCTTAGCTGAGTCGGAGAGGGGCGTGTGAGGGGTGCTTTTCACCTGTGATCTCGGTGGGCTTGCACGCACCACTGCCCTGGGAGGCAGATTTGGCTGGACCTTCGTGGCCGTTACGTTGTTCATTTGCTACACAAGCGGTGGAGCCGGGGGACATGCCACACACCTGTAATCCCAGTGCTCAGGAGGATGAGGCAGGAGGATGACAAATTCAGGGCCAGCTTGGGCTACATAACAATTTTCAGAGTCAGCCTGGACTGGAAAGTGACACTGTTTAGAAAACAAAAATTAAAATTTAGATAAAACAATCTTGGCATAGAAGGAGGAGCAATCTGCATTAGGAGTCAGCGTCTTTGAGAAGAAAGGGGCAAGAAGGGCCCCACTTCAACTCAGGGCTCTGCTGTGAAGAGGCCTTGGGTGGGTGGGATGTGCCTGACCCAGACCCAGGGACCACAAAGCTGCCCGCAGGGAGAGGGGTGGGCAAAGCCAGCCGCGCTGGTTCCCACAGGGACGTGGAGAAATGGCAAAGGCTCCTCGGTATAGCACTGGGCAGACAGCGTGGAGGTGTCCCGAGAAACTAAAAATACAGCTACCGCATGATCTACTGAGCCCACCTCCGGGACAGAGCCACGCAGGAAGACGCTAGAGGCGTCTGTGCTCCAAGGTCGCTGCGGCGGCGTGCACAGGAGCCAAGACCCAGGGACGACAGAGGGGGCAGGGAAGTGGGGTGCCTACGCATGCAGAGCAGGGCGCCATTCCGCTCGCGGAAGGAGGAAACCCTGTCCTCCACAGTGGTGCAGGAGAGCCCGGGGGCCTGGAGAGCGGGCGCCACGCTGCTGCCACCGCTTACGTGTGGGGTTTTGAAAGTCAGATTCCAGGAGCACCGGCCTGGAAGAGCGTGCTCCGGAAGCCGGGGGAAGAGGTGACTGGAGGATCAGCGTTGCATCGCAGAGGGACCTAGAACACCACAGGGTGATGGTGTTCTTCACAACATTTTGCATACTTAAAAGTTACTAAGAATGTAGATTCGCAGTGCTCTTCACACACACAGACACACACATACACATAGGATAACTGTGAAGCAACATACATGCGCAGTAGCCCACTCTTTTGCACAATGTCTTGCAGTAGCTAAATTTCTGCACTGCGTACACATGTATCAAAACATGCTGTATTCACCGTAACTATATCTCGATTTAGAAAGAGGCCAAGATTCCTTTATTTCTGGACATACTGGAGTCACTAGCACCAAACTAGGTTTCACAGGATCAGCAACCACGAAACTAGAAAGCCATGTGGGCTGATTGTGCAGGCTGTGAAACACGACGATTCCCAAGCAGAACAGGAAGCTCAAGCGCCCACCGCACAACTGCCACGGGCAGGCTCTCTCGATGCTGCCTGGAGCGGAATCCCTCAGACGACAGAGTCGGGATGGATGGGTGCAAGCCCAGAGGGCACAGCAGCAGGGACCCAAAGAACAGAACGCAGCAGAGGCAGGGTCCTGCAGAAGCCGGGGGGAAGGAGACATCAGGCCGGGTCACACTAGTGCGCCGAGGCCTCCAGGGCAGAGCGTAGCTGGGCTGTGCTCTAGAGCCACAGCAGAGCTGCTCTGAACACTCCACAGCACTGCAGGCCAGCAGCTGAGGGCAGTAAGGCTATGGCGGGAAGGTCAGCACCACGCTCTGCAGCAACTCCACTCTGCCTGCCGCAGAGAGCTAAAAGCTGAGTCCTGGCAGGGCCTGGAAGGTTATGACGGTCACACCAAGTGAGAGGGGCTTGGGGCTCCCCAAGATCCGCCACAGCAGGACAGCAGGCCTCGCCCGACCGCCCTGCGCAGTGCTACCTGCATCTCGAGGCACTGCGGATTCCCAGAAGTGCCTCATTCACAAAGCTGAGTACAGTCACAAATAGTGAGATGCACAAAGGGCAAATGAATAACAGGAAAATGCAGCCCACTCCCGAGCAAGAGGCAGGAAATAGAAGCCCAACCCGAGAAGTCCCAGCCTGGAGAACATTAGACAGAAACCCCGGATGCTCACCAGAAATAAGGGGCGGAAGTAAAAGAAAACGCTTAAAGTAGCAGCAGAAAATAGGAGGTCAAGAAATGATGATGGGGGTGCAACATCAATAAAAAATGAAAGTAGAGAATAATTAAGTAAAATGTTTAAAAATGAATAATAAATTTAAAAACTAAAAGATGGTGTAAATGGTAAAACAAAGAAAAATCAGACTAAAAATGGCAGAACAGAGAACAATAGTTGAAGAAAAAAATGCAGCTCAAGGACTTTCAGAAGAACTAACACCATCAGTTCACGTCTGAGAATCCCAGAAAGAAACGAAGTAAAAATCTATAATTTCCTATATTTCAAAACAAAATGTCGGTTTACTGATCAAGAAGCTCAACAAACCTCAGACAGAGTAAGTGGGAAAAAACAAACCAAGAAGCAAAAGAAAAATGCTGACAGTAGCCAAAGAAGAATGACACTTCATAGAGGGTGTCTCAGTCACGTTTCTGTCATTGTTAGCACAAAATACCAGCGCCCAAAATTAAGGAAGGGAAGGTGTGTTTAGCTCCCAGGCTGTGGAGGCTTCAGTCCATACTCAGCTGGCTCAAGGCCGGGTGGCACGTGGCAGAGGGCAGCCGCTCATGCCGGCAGAAAACAGCAAGAGCACAACGGGGGGCGCAGCCGCGGAGGCAAAGCCTCTCCCCGTCCTCGCGCCGCATCCAGGCTGGCTGCTCCACGGCCGGGGCGGCGCTCACACCCGCAATCCCAGAAGCACTCATCTCGGCGTTGGGTCATGAATTAGCCACAAACTCTGGAAGCGCACTGGGCCCCCCCACACACACTGCATGAGGCTTTGGGGGGACAGCTAGCCACAAACCATAGCAGAGGGAGTGATGACACATCAACCAGATGACAATAGAATGTCATCTTTGAGATAACAAAAGGGGAAAACTGTGGCCGACAGAAAACTCTAGAAGCAATTAAAAGATCCCTCAAAGGACGATGAAATGACGGCATCTTCCAATAAAGCAGAAGCTGGGAGTTTGTCACACGAAGCACCAAAGGATTTCCTTCCAGTTGTTCCAGACAGAGTCCATAGAGGCAAAGTACACAGAAGCAGTACGGAGCAGGGGTGCTGTAACCGCGTGCTTCTTTTCTTCATAAATTTTCTTAAGAGAAACTGACAATTTAAGGTCGACTGACAGAACTGTAAGGTGAGGTTTGTGATATGCACAGCAGTAAGTCACGCATCTGGAATTGAGGGCGCTGACATGCCCAGGTTTCTGGAGGGCACAGCACTGCCACCCCCACCCTGGTCACAGGTGTGTGGAGTGGCACAGCCCGTTGTAAAGCCTAGAGCACCCTGGAGTCTAAGACGCACTTGCTTTTGACAGAGACTGCAGTTCTAGGTACAGCGGCAGCTCGGTTCGTGAACACTTTTGTTAGCAAAATTGTTGGTTCACAAAAGCATTGGCAGAGTTTTGTCTTTGTTTGCAAGCTCTGCATCAGATGGTGAACCCAACTCTGGAATTTTTCCTGCATGAACATAAATGTGGTCATCTTTCCAAAACCGTGGAATGAACTACATTTGTGAGCTGAGGAGCCACTGCGTTTCCCAAAGAGAAGCAAAAGCACAGATCCAAAGAAAGGATGGCGGCGATGTTCACAAGAGGTTTGTAACGGCAAAGACATACGGAATAACTAACTACCATGAACACAGCAGATACATAAATGGCAGAATCTCGCAGATGAATATGGGTCAGCAATAAAAGAAAGGAACCGTTGATTTTACTACAGGAACGACTCTCAGAACTATTTTGCTGAGTGGCATAAGCCAGCCACATGAGAGAGAATAGCATGATTCTGCTTAAATGAAACTCCAGAACAAATACGACTAGTTTGTTACAGTAACATCAGAGTAGCCACTTCCTGGAAACAGAAATGCACTGGGAAGGGAAATTAGGAACTTTCTGGAGTGATGAAGATGCACTTTGTCTTGACAGAGGTGTGGGACACACGGAGAGCGCGTGCTCAGCAAGCCTGCCTGGCTCACACTCAGAAATTGGGGTTCTGCCTTCTGCATGATTTACCTCCGTGCTCAACCTTTACACTGTCCTCACAAAAAATAACATGACTCAGATAAGGTTATTCCTTGGATTGAAATCCCCAAACATTTTCTCGCCTCAGAGGAAAATCCTGGCTCTTGCACGTGTTGAGGGCCACCCACATTCTGGATGCCACTGTGTCTGTCTCCTCTGCGCCTCCTGCAGTGCCCACCCACAGCTCTGTGGCTCGCATCCCCCAGAAGCTCCCAGCTCTCTCCACAGCCTTTACCACAGTCAGCTCCTCTCAGTAACACTTGTCAGCACTGAAAACAGCTTCCTGCTTTAGCCACTTGTGATCTGGACCCCCAAAGGAAGTGCAAGTTACATTATTTTGTTCATATCCAGTGACTCAAGGAAGACCCGGTACATAATAGCTGCTCGACAAACACTTGTTGAACAACGGATTGCAATGAATGGGTTCTACTTTTACCTGTGGGCCCTTTCAGTTTCTGAGGTCTATGTTGAGTGAATGTCTAGCTCAAGCCAGTCTACCTACAGCTCAGACTCCCAAGATCCCCGAGCTTTTGTTGGGAGAGTTTAGATGCTGCAGAGACAGGAAGCAAGGAGATAAGCTGTTGGCTGTGCCCAAGATTGGGTGCAAGGAAGGCGGAGCACACTGGGTTCATTGCCACCCAAGAGGTGACCTCACAGATGTGGAGGTGTGCTCGCATCACTTTAGCCAGACAGGAAAAGAGCTTAGCATGAGTCGGCAGTGGAAGTCCATGGGGCCACCCCACCCCACAGCTGGCATGAGCTTCACGGACAGTCTCGCTGCTTCATAGTGAAGACTTCCCCACACTGTTTCCTGAACATGGTGTCTCTCCTTTAAGCTGAAAAATGAAGGACCAACAGCCCCATGTGGAAAGTGGGGTGACCAAGCCTGTGGGGGGCAGTTCACCACAACACAGCCGCCTTCATGAGCAAGGTTTGCACTGAGGTTGAGGAGGAAGGAGTGGGACCCTGGGCTGACGGTTTGGAGAGAGAGAGAGAGAGAGAGAGAGAGAGAGAGAGAGAGAGAGAGAGAGTGTGTGTGTGGAGGTCACCTCCAAGCCTCAGGCAGTCATAGGGGGGGCCTTCCAGAGGTGGCTGGGTCTAGAGTGTGTGGCGCCAGGATTAGGGGTGTGTGATTCGTCAGTCAGACCACCGATTGGTTGGGCATAGTTATAGCTGGGATTAAGGGTGTGAATGCTGCACACAGCCTAGGGCAGGTGACACGTATACAACATAAGGGACGAGAGGGGCTTGTCTCCGACCCTTGCTGCTTCTCAGCAATGCCCCTTGCCATGTGCCAGGCTGCCTCAGAGCCAGCTGATGACTGACCAAAACCTCTGCACACTGTGAGCTGAAAGAAACCCTTCCCCCTCTAACAACGGGTGTTGGGTGTTTTGTCACGGCAGTGAGAAAAGTAGCTAAGACGGCCACCATACACAGCACCCATCGCAGGGGTGCCCACTGGCCACCTTCAGCAGGAGGCAGCTTCACCAGGGAGGTGCTGGGCAGCGCCCACATCAGCACGGAGACCCCAGCTCACAGGAGCGGTGGTAACGGAGAAGGCTGCGCCGCGGAGATCACAGCACCAAGCAGTCCGGTGAAGCGGCCCGCGGGCCTTTGCTGGACACACGCTGCTCTTGCGGTCTGTGACCACACTCGCCAGGGCGCCAGCTGGCTTCCCGCGAGGATCGCAGCTTTGCTGCCTCCTCCACCACCAAGAGCGTCCTACCCTCCCAGGTGCGCGGCGTCCTGGGCAGCCTCATCTTGAATTTTTAAAACTGGAGCCTAGTAGGAAGCAAGGCCACCCCAGGCGCAGGCGGCGGCGGCCTCCGACAGGCAGAGGTAGGAGGGCTCCTCGCTGCCCGCGTCACTGTTCCGCGCTGTCGCTGCCTCAGCACACAGTAGGGCACCTGTGCCAAGCACTCACCCACAGAGAGCCGGAGCACCCAGGCCTTGTCGCCCTGCCGTGCGCGCTTGCGGCAGGCTTGCAGCCACCCCCCTACTGCGAGCATCGGGACCCGCCGGCAAGCCCTCGTGGCTTCCAGACCCGTCCATCCTGCGGCAGGCCGGCGCCTTCCCGGTGCTGGCTCGCACGGCGGGGGGCAGCGAGCTGCACGGCCGTTGGCCAGCTGCTGTGCTCCTCCTCTGTAAGGTGGATTCCTTAATCTGAAGCAACTTCCAGTACTTACATTCTGTAGCTTCCATTCTAGTTTGTCTTTAAATTGTGTCAGAAGTTTACTTGAATAGTATCGTCCTAATAGTGGGTCACCTTTAATTTTATTTCAAGAAAGAAGAAAGTATAAATGTGAAGAAGATCGCAGCGCCTATATAACTTGAGAGAGGGTAAGACCGCACTGCGGTGCTCGCAAGTTTAAGCTCTGCTGTGGAGTCAGAGCGAAAGCAAACACCGCGTGTGGCCCAGCAGGACCCGCACAGAGGCAGCTTCCTGCCCCTGCTGGCTGAAGGCC
>NW_004524593.1:22121350-22125073 GCF_000260255.1 Octodon degus | reverse complement strand
TCTACCCCTGGGGTTCAGCCAGTCACCTCACGGGAAGAAGGCCTGGTCCCCAGGGGACCTGTGGCTTTACCCCTACCCCATGGATATCTTGAGTCTGTCGATCAGGCCCAGGGCTCGATGCTGGAGGACGTCATGGCCATCTCTGGACAAATGAGGTCATTTGCTCCTCCTGATGCCTGCAGGACCCTGCCCGGCACCACCAGCCTCACTCCCTGCTCATCCTCAGCAGACCACCAGCCTCTCCCCACCCTTGCCACTGCCACCCCCCCCATCCTTGCACGCCTCTGAAGTCTGGCCAAGCCACTGTCCAGGACTCAGCTTTAGATCATTGTCCTGAGCATCTTTCCTGGTCACTAGCACGCCTGTAAGCATCTGCTCCCAGGAGAATCTTTGCTCTTTGTGTGTATTAAGACCACACTTGAGTGGAGCTAATGCGCGACTGAAATTGAGCACCAGGAACGTGCCCAGGCACACAGCCATGTGCTGGAGAAAAGGGCCAGGAAGCAACAGGCGCAGCACTGCATGCCCCCAGGTCCCTGCATGGCCAAGGGCTAGGGAAGGGCCATGGTGGGCAGCAGCCCAAGCATGGTGGCCGACACTCGCTCCACTTCCGGCCTGCAGCCCAGTGTCGTTGGAAACACCACCAAGCTACTGAAACGTGGGAAGTACAGCCAGCACCTCTCATCCTGCTCTGCCCTCCAACCCAAACAGAGGCTGCCACAGAACACCCTACCTCTGGGCAGGCAGGGCCTTCGGCAGTTCAGGGAGGGAAGAACATGCTTCAGAAATGGTTTCATTTCTGAGCATTTTAATTTCCAGACTTTCCGCTAATAACCGCATTTCCAGAGTGTCTGAGATCAGAGAAGGACTTCCCTGGTGGCCCTTAACCCTAATGAACCCACGACCCGGCCCGGTGCCCACTCGGCTGCTCAGTGCGGTGCAGCTATGCAAAGATGTGGCCTCCAGTCTGTCGGAGCTGCGCATTCCGTGGTTCCTGCTCAGGCCGCTTCCTGCCCTGTGGAGCCGCCGCTAGCTTTTCCAGAGCTGGTATTAATATCCCAGACCATTATAAAATAGTTATTTTCATGGAAGGCAGGGAGGAAGTCACGTGGCATTAATTGGTCCCAGGGGCCCTGAAAGCCTCCATTTAGCACGTTGTTTTAGCTCACATGAGCAGGGCCACGTGGGAACAGGGAGGAAGTCACCGGGATTGTATTGAATGAGTATTTTTTTCTAGAACTTGCTTGTTTAATGAGTCATTATACCTTCTTAATCGCGCGCACACACACACACACACACACACACACACACACTTGTATCTCGGCCTGGTTGCTTTGCCTCACTTCAACCTCTGCTGTGATGGCAACTTAGTAAAGGGCTGGGATGCACAGACACCGAAACAGAATCTGTGAGCTTCTGCAGCAGGGGAGAAAAGCATTCAGTTTCCAGAGCTAAGAACCAGGACTGTAGGGGTCAGCGCTATTCCTAAAGACCATGTAGCTAGTACACGATGCCCTGATAAACCCAGCGGGACCAAGAACCACGTCACTTCTTCAAAGAAACTTCTTTCACGGAGTCCTTCGCAGACTGGGCCAGTGGAGGAGGTGAGCTCTGCATGGCGACCCTGAGCTGTCCCAAGCCCGGAGCCCACCTCTCCCTCCAGGCCACCACACACCCTTCAGCAGGTTTCTAAGGAGGCAAAGTGTGGCAGTGGCAACATTCCATTTTCCACCAGTGATTCCCATGATGGTGACCAGGCAGCAGGTGGACAAAGCTGTCCCGAAGCATTTTCTGCAAGAAGGTGCTACTACTAGAATAACCCATAGGCTCCAGTACCAGGAGAACTAATTCTCACGCCAGAGACATGCAGAAGAGCATCTCCTACATACTTACCCTGGGTGGACAGGTAAGGTTCTGATAAGAAAAACTGCACTGTTTTCTTCATCAACAAGAGCATTTGTGGGGTTCGCCTGTTTAGACTGGATTCCGTATGCCAGCATTTTCAGACCGCTGTGTACAGTGCTCGTAAATCTTCACTCCCCCACTGAGGCAGGCAGGCAGTGAACCAATGCACATGGCTTCACTCTGACTGATCGAGGGACTCCGCCTCACTGCCCACCTGACAGGGCCACATGGCCATGGGGTGGCCACGAAGGAATTTCTCCCATACCCTGTCTCACAGTCTTCACACACATGCGCATGCTGGTTCCCTCCAGGACAGAGCAAGAGGGGACTTGTGGGCCATAGGAGTTGTTGTCACTGCCAGAACCCTGGCAGTTCTTCCAGACACTGCCCCCTGCCTCCTGGGCCAGGTGGCTCATGGAGGCAGAGGCCCACTGTGTGAAGAAATGGGCTGTCCAGGGCTGTGCTGGGGGCCATGGAGCAGCTGGTTCATGCTAGACCAAGCTGGTGACGCTGCTGGTGAATGAGCATGGGCTTGGCTGTGACCCTGTCCCCTTCCTCATCCCTCCCCTCATCTTCCTGCTGCTCCCCCAGGTTACCCCATGGCTCCTAAGACTCTGAGGTTAATTGGAGCAGAAAGTAGGAATGAGCTCATTGGAGACCCAGTTTCTTCTAAGCCCCTCCAACAGGAGTGGCCTCAGAGCAGCTCTGCAAGGCCAGAATCCTCTGCGGGCCCGTCATCCCACCCCTCCCCGTCCCAGTGGGACAGAGCTGCAGGGGCCAAGAAGGAGGAGCTGCAGGAAGCAGAGAAGAAGGAGCTGAGGCTGCTCGGGGTGATGGGGATGGAGGAACCTGCGGCCAGAAAGTGAGCCCCGAGCGGCCGATACCGCACCGCAGGCCCCACTGTAAGGAACTAGGGAGGCATGAAAGCCGCCAGCAGCCCATGATGAGGGTCGAGTACATTGCATTAAATGTGTCTGTCTATCCAGTGAAAGCTTCATCTTTAGCTCAGCATTTTGCATAGAAGTTTTTGCCCACCACTGCAGGGCAAGGCTGCTCCCTGACCCTGAAAATACTTTTCAGAAGTGCGCTTGCAGCGAGTATGTGCAGACCCTGCTGCTGCACAGGACAGGAAGCCACCACCCACGTGGCATGTGCACCGCTTTGGATGGTGGTCTAGAGACACGGGAAGCTCTCCACGGGATGCCAGGGTCATGCCCGCACGGCTCTGCTGCTAGGGAACGTGAGCGCCCCCAGGCTCTGGTGTCCATGGGGATCTGGGGACAACCACCTTGGACTCTGCTGGCCACTGTGACAAAGCTGTAGATAACAGCTGGCAAGGACCCTAAGGGACCACTTAGAGCCACCTGAGCAGGATGCTTGGCCTGGAGAGGCAACTGGAAACCCTCTTGGAATTAAATAAAAAATTGGGTTCCTTCTATTAGCACTAAAAATGCCAACCAAACAACCCAGGGTGACCTCCACACAGGTAACTGGTAGACACTATCGTCAGCACGGTCTGCCAAGCCCTGGAAACCAAGTATGACCGATTCCCTGGTATCGTCACTATCAAATTAAGAGATGAAGGAGAAGTCGTGAACCTGTTCTGGTGCGCTGGTCGCGCTGCATCGGTCACGGCTACGCTTCAGTCATTCCGTGCAGGCATCAACTCGACATATGAGCCGCTTTGGGGAAACTGGGCTCCATCTGAGGACAATTTATCATTGAACGCACACAGCATGAATTAAGTAATCCTACCTGAAGTCCGTGTGTGAGCGTGTGCGTGTGCGTGTACGTGTGCGTGTGTTTGTGTGTGTGTGT
>NW_004524593.1:22116440-22120710 GCF_000260255.1 Octodon degus | reverse complement strand
AAAAAAAAAAAAAAAACCAGAATCGCACAGCCAAGAGGGCTGTGGGCCCGAGGAGCAGCTGGCTGCGCTCCCTGATCCAGAAGGTACTGTGTGTTCTTTGGCTCTTGGGCAACTCTCCGGGCAGCTCCAGATAAGGTATCCAAGAACTTTACTCCGTGTCCCCATTTTTCTTGCCCTCATTTCAGAAAACCTTGGAGGGCTGCCTCCCAAATAATTTTATTGTGAGGAAAGTTATTATGAAAACATCCTCCGCTGGTTTCCACTGACCTCCAAAACACACTCCCTAATTAAGTGCAAATGGGAAGCCGACTTGGAGCAGGTCGTCTCTGATTTTGGACTGGGGAGAAGTCTTAAAGTTTATGAACTCGATATGCAAACTCCATCTGCCAAACGAGGGATTTCTCATTTCATTCGGTGACCGAGCTGAGATTATATAACGCTCCTCAGAAAGCCCTGAGTGCCGAAGATGCGTAAACCATCTGTCCGCGCTGAAAAGCCGAGGACTCCACCGCACTCAAATACGCCCCCTGGCATCGCTAATTACTTATCCAGAAAGGTTTCATCATAGAGCTTTTTTATTATTATTTTAACATTGAGTGTCTACATAACCGTAAAATTTTACAGCACTAAAGAGGCAATGATCATCTTCATGTGCTCGCATCTTTTTATAGGAAGCCAGAGTTATTCAGCTTTAATATTTGAAGAAACCTGAAGACCTGGTAGAAGAAGGTGAGAAAGGGAAGGCCAAAGGCGCGCCAGGGTCGCCCCCAAGATCAGCTTGCCTTTCCCGTCCCAGGCAGCAGGGGGCAGTGGTGAAGTGGCTTCCTCCCACAGTGGTGCTTCACAAACAAGCAGAGAGGGGGAGCTCGCGCCCTCCAGGGCCCGGGGACAGCGAAGCCCCAAGGGTGGTTGCGAATTCCAGTTCTGCGGGACTCAGGCTTCAGCGGACAAACACGAGGACACGCCAGTGGCTCTGAGCCCACACCCTGCGGAGGCCCCTCAGGAAGCGCTTTAGATGCACTGCCTTCATTACACCTCCCTGGAAGTAGGAAAGGTAAGTCTGGTCACTGTTTGGGCCTTAAGGATGAGGAATCCGAGGTCGGAACGCGCTCGGGGTTACGAAGTGGACACTACAACTACTGGCGGTAACGGGAAATGGAAACTCAAGTCTTGCCTTTTACACTTGTACTTTTTGTATTTTATTTTTAAATTATTTTACATGAGAAAGCAGGTGCAGGCGCTTTTAGCTTTTTTGTTAATACCCAAAGTGCAAAACAGAAAGCTGACAATTAAAAGGTGAGTTTCCATCCGTCGTCCATCGGCCCCGCGCCCGCTGCGCCCCGCACTCTTCTCCGCGGCGGGCGGATCAGCAGGACTCCGCGAGCCTCAGCGGCCGGCGGGAGAGCGCCGGTGAAGAAAGGCTCAGCCCGCCCGCCCGCCCGGCGCCGCGGAGGAGCGCCGCCCCGCGGCTGTCCCGCACAGGCGAAACCGAAGAGCGCAGAGAAGCCAAACGCATGTGCAGATGCTGGGGTCTGGGTGCCAGAGGCCCAGATGTTTGAGAAACCCCAGTCGTGGCTCGCACCCTGGCGCTCGCGGCGGAGCCCTCCAGCCGCGTTCCGGGGCCGCCGGGGTTAATGGCCTCCGCGCGGGAGCACAGTCGTGCTTTGTTGGGACTCAAACTACAAAGATAGAAAGGCTTCCCCTTCCCACGTCTGCGGAAAAGATTACGGACAGTCAAAACGCAATTGTGTTCTTTGCAGAAGCTTAAACTCCTTTCAAAAATCTGAAGTAAAAAAGAAAAGAAAAAGAAAGCATTTTTTCCTTACTTTCCTAAGCTTCCTTTTTAGCCTGAAAACGCATCACAAAAATCTAAATACAACCCAATTTCTTTCGCTCCGTGTTAATTCTAAACAGCCCGGCACTGAAAATAACAAATGATGTTACCAGTCTCCAGTAAAGGCTTTGTGATTTTGTTTATGTGGGTAAATACTATTGTAAATACTTGGCTCTTAGGCCAAGATGAGGGACTCCAACGCTGTACGTTCTGTAAGGGCTCAAGCTGTTCTTGAAATTCTTCTCCCCAATCAATAATGCCTGGCAGAGAAAATCAGAACATGCACAGCAAGTGCTTTGGGAAGCAAAGATTTCTACTATAGAATTTATACTAAGGAATTATTAGATAAATATTGACCCTAATTGCAAAAATGGAACATAATTTCACCGATCTTACTCTTTATTTTCCTCGGTGTTTTTTTCACTCCATATCATTTTGCAATTCATAAAATATGTTGCTTAACCTCGCAGATCTTTTTCCACACTCAAGGAAGACAACAAAATTATTTCTTTTTTAAGACTTTGTATGAAAGAAAAATAAAATAGATAATTTTCTTAAAATCTACTCCAAACCCCGGGTGCTATAGTTAACTGGTGCGAAGGGGTAGGCAGGCAGCTTTGACATTACGATTTTAATATATTGCTTTCTATAAAACTATAATTACCCAGTTCCTGTGAGCTCGGGAACCCTAAGGAGGACTGTTCTAGAACACCGGGAGGCAGCCCTGCGCTCCGCAAGGCCAGGGCTGGTGCGAGCACCCCCGCCAGCCCCGGAGCGCCCCGAGCCTCGGCCCAGCGCGCCCCCGCCGGAGGATCCCGGGCCTCGGCGGTGCCCACCAGGTCCGAGAGGTCGGAGGGACGAGTCACAGCGCGAGGCGGCGCCTGAGTGTGAGTCACAGGCCGTGTGCGCGGGCGGCCCCGCCCGGGTCCCCGTGCTCTCCGCACACCTGGGGCGCCCTGGCTCTGCACCCCGCTCCGGCGCGTGGCGCGTGGTCGGCACGATGCTCAGGCGCCCAACGCTGAGCTGAGACCTGACACTCAGCCTGGGGGAAGACACGGGCTCAAACGCGCATGTGAGTGGCCGGGCCTGGAAGACGCGGAGTCCGCAGCTGCGTCCCTGCCGCGGGGCTTCCCTCAAACACTTGCACGGGCTCCCCCAGGCGCGGCGGGGCCGCCGGCAGGCAGGTCAGGGCCAACCAAGGGAGAGGCTGCGCAGCTCCGTGGGGAGGAGCCACGCCAGCCCCTCAGTGGCTCTCTGGGGGTGGCCTCCTCCGGTGTCCATGGAGATGGAGACCCGCCGTGTCACTGCAGAAACGCTGGGTTTGGGATCATCCAGCGCAACCCTGAGCAAACTGACAAAAGCACGGCTGCGTTGAAAGCAACTGAAACATAAGTGAGAATAATTTTATATTATCAGAAAGATTGCCACAGTGCGCAGTGAGGGCTGATTTAATGAGGCATCGTGAGAAAGACGACCTTTTCTTTTTAAAAAAAAATTTATCTATTTTTTAATTTAATTTTAATTTTTTAATAGATTGCAAATTGAAAATAAATTATTTACAAACATAAATGAATATAACAATAAAAATTGTCCAAAATAAAAATGAAGAAAGCATTTATAGATCAGTCATAATAGTTCACTGTGCCAAAACTAAGAAACTTATATTCATAACTCGAATTCTCAAAGTAGAAAGGAGTAGGCAATAAATATTTAAAGATTTAAAATTTCTGAATTTAGTTCAATTTATACTACCACATTTCCAAGAAAAATGAACCTTTTGCACAAGAAATTTAAATAAAATCATACCAGGATAGGAAAATGAAATTGTCTAAAACTTATTGTAAAGAAAAAAATCATTAAAGCATATACATAAAAAATATTAGCTATGGAAGAACAAAATTCAATAGCATCTTATTCCACATTAGAAAGAAAAAAAGACCAAGTGTGTAAGAAACTAAACTAATTACAGGACCGAAAGAAAAGATCTGTTCTCTTTGAATTTTATACTTAGCAAACATTCTTTTGAAAATTAAAAGTAAGATTTTCTAGTTATACAAGCTTGAAATATTTTAATACCTCCAGAAGTAGCATATAGGACATAACCAAGAGCATAATTCAAAAGGCAAGAGAAGCTGCAGTATGCTCCCGGATGAACAATAAAGAGCTCTCAATGTGATAGCTATGCAGGACTACATAAAATATATTAGACGAACCCTTATTTAAAGGTCATTGCAGATTTCTATGAAACAGTATCAATCTTATGTTGGGTTATACATATATTTTTTATATATATGTGTGTGTATGTGTGTATAAAAGACAGGGAAGAAGTAATAGAAAGTCAACAGAAAATGAAAATATACTTTTTAAAATTTCTAGTACTAGAAGAAGATATCATACAATGTCTTTTAAATAAATTGTAAGTCAAAGATATAGTAT
>NW_004524593.1:22106479-22114645 GCF_000260255.1 Octodon degus | reverse complement strand
CTCTGGGTGCCCTCCTTCACACGCTGCACCTGCACTATGGGTCTATTTGGGATCCGGTGGCCCCGGGTGGTCTCATTCACTCACCAGGCCTGCGCTCTGGGTCAATTCAGGATCCAGTGGCCCCGGGTGGTCTCACTCACTCGCCAGACCTGCGCTCTGGGTCGATTCAGAATCCGCAGGCCCCAGACGAAGACAACCTTTTCTAAACAGACCAGGCTTCCTAAATTCATCGAACATAACTACCTTTTAGGAGAAAGTGACAATGTCGGGACTCCCCCACGGCCCTAATCACTAGCAGCCCTAGCCAGCAAGGTCCGCATATAGCTTAGGCACCAGCAGATCAAAAGCAAGAGAAATCCAGTGACTTTACTGCTAATATGATAGTAACTGCCACTTCTTGGGTGACAGATATGAATTAGATAGTGTCCTAGAGACTTCACAGGCATTATCTGTAATCTCCCTATAAACCTTGATTCGGGATCTTGAATCTCTGTTGAATTCTTCTGATTGTTTAAATGCAAAGGCCAAATACAGTGAACACACCTGTAATCCCTCTTCACTGTCAGGGTCCTATGAGGGGGGTCGCATGTCGGTCTGAGGAGCCAGGCTTTTCTCAGCTCTGCCTACTCTGTCATCTCAAGCAGGATTGGAGGTGGAAGGCCTAGCTCCTGCTCTGCTGCCTTGAGAGAGCTTTTCCAGCCTCCTGGGACTCAGCTTCCAAACACACAGGACCTGAGCGAAAGAAGAACAGTAATTGGAGTTTGTCAAAACCAGAAATGTTTGTGCTGCAGAAGACTGCCCAGGGAGTGTGAGGCAGCTCACAAAGCAAGGAGGCACTTGCCTGCCCACACCTGGTAAGAGACTTGTACCTAAAATACATAAAGGACTCTGAACAATTCAATAATAAAAAGGCATTCGAATTTAAAATGGGCAAAGGTTCTGAAAAGGCATTTTTCCAAAGAAGATATACAGGCCAATGAACAGTGGGAAAATGTTCAATCCTATCAGTCACCGGGGAACACAAATGCAAGCAGGAGATGCTGCTCTCCAGTTTTGAGGGTAGCTTGAATCAGGCAGTAAGCACCAGCTGGGAAGGGCTGCCGGGCAATGAGTGGGATCCCTCTGAGGGTGTGGAGGAAACAGCCCTCCTCTGCTGAGGGCAGGAGTGTGAAGCAGTCTGACCACCAATGGCAAGCTGTCTTGCAGCTCCTGAAATGATCGCTGCCCCTGCATGGCCCCGGACTTCTATCCTAGGTGTGCACCAGGAGAAAGGTAGGTGCGCAGAGGGCCGCGTGCCTGCTTAGAAGAGCATTCATGATGTCCTAAGGTATGTGAATGAGCAAGCTAGAGACGGCTCTGGGACACCACAGAGCCAAGTCCTGATGCTGGCCTCAGCGTGGGTGAGGCTCGAAGCCATCCTGCTAGACGGAAGATGACGGCGCAGGAGCCCCCGGGTTGTTCTGGTCCGCTGACGTGGAAGCACAGAACGGAGAAACCCTCGGAGCCAAGCGGGAGCCCTGCTGCAGGGCGGGCAGAGGTGAGCTCGGGGCGGGCTTCCTTCTCAGCTAACAGAATATCCACAGCCGACTGTGGCCGCAGCCCCACGAATCCATGCACATCCACAAGGTCTGTGCTGTGGCCTTCCACAGAGGAACTACAGAGTGACGGGAACCGTAGCTCGGTGAGTCTTTTCACAAAAAATGGGTGAAGGATGGCAATGCCACGCAGTGGGAGCCAGAGCAGCATTCACTGCTTGCCTGAGAAACACGAAGGGAGTAGAGATCAGGGCCACTGCCACTCTCACCTTTCTTTATAGCCGGTTGTCACCGAAACCCAATTTTAAATCAGAGTGCACTTACCAGGCTTCCTGTGACAGCCACGGCCCTGAGTGGTTGTGTGAACCTCTTGTCTCCCCTCTTTATTAGTGGTAGAAATTTAAGTTCAGAAAACTTCCTGCGGCCCAAAGTCAGGCTCCACCACTAACAAAGTAATAGAGATCTCACGTCGCTCCAGGCAGCGTCCTAAGCCTTACTGTGTACCATTCACTCTTACATTCCTAGAAAGCCATCAGGGGCCTGAAGAAACCGAGGCACAGTGAGACCAAATGGTGTGCTCCAAGTCACCAGCACGAGATTGGGAACGAGACCATGTCATGGACAGGGGCACTATACCACCACACCTCTCAGCACTGTGGCGTCCCTGCCTCCTTAATAAAGAGTACAGGGGACCTCTAGCAGGGTGGGTGGGGCATTAACAAGCATGTCATCAAAGATCTCACACACACACATTCATTCTGGATTGCACCGCTGAGAAGGACAAATCATCACCCATGACTTAGAAATACAGCTGCGTTCTGCACAAGGACATTGTAGTAAAGGATGGACGGCACACAGGGCTGTGGAAGGCCAGCACCGAGCTGTCAGGCTGTGAGGATGACACAGCAAACCTCTGTCACCTGGTGACATCACAGCACTGTAAAGCCATCTCACAGCATCGAGATGAGTTTAGCCACACAAATTCCACTGTGGGGCACACAGCTCGAGTGCCGTGCAGGGCAGTTCTGTAGTCCAGGGGGATGGGCCACGCCACACCGCCTGGAGGGAGGTCAGCTGACCACCCTGCAGGGTGTCTACTAGTGTTTGCTTCGGTCTTGTGCTTGGCAGAGCTGAGGGCCGGCCCCAGCCTCATGCACGCCAGGACGGCACCTGCCTCTGAGCCACGCCCAGCACTCCCAGCCGGGCCTGTGTCACCGCACAGTGTAGTGCACACACAGCAGCGGCGGCCGCTGAGTACGCCTCCTCAGCCTGGAGCCTCACCGCTAGGCAGCACGACCATGGGGCACAGTAATCTGCACTGGTTATTGTAATTTCCATACTGCCCCGTGAGTCATGTGGAATACTTCGGTCAGTCTTTGCTGATTCTTTATCCAAGGCAGTCTACAGCTGTCATTTGCTGGTCAGGGTGTTTTCCAATGAAATTGCTCAACAGTTTTCTTCAGTTACTGACTAGTTATTAGCACAAAAGAGGAAGCAGAAGACATACGTCGGGACTGCACTCCAGTGTCTATGACTTGTGTGGCTTTTTGCTGAATTCGCTTGCCATGTTCACATTCAGAGAGCATTTGCCGCTTCTTATGCCATCCAGCATGTGGCAGCTGAGGCTTCGCCCCTTGGTGGTCTGCGTGCTGGGGGGCCAATCCGGGCTTGCCTGCACTGGGAAAGCGCTCCACCACCGAGCTGCCTCCCAGCCCTGTGTGCTCTCGAATTTATTTAATGTGAATTACTAACGCTTGTGCCATCGCGTTTCTAGAGTCAGGCCATCGGTAAGACAGTGAATCGCTCGTGCGGCCAGCTGGGCCGGGCAGCTTCCAGACTCCTCCACGGCACTGCTGAACCCAGAGGCAAAGGGAAGTGAGGCAGGGCGCTTGCAGCACGCAGTTACTGCAGAAATACGCAACGTCCAGCTTATGTAATTGAAAAATGTGGTAAAATAATCAGGAAGTAATGAGTTTTGAGTATTTATGAGTTGTTTTCAATAGAATTTGCTCCGTTTTAAGGTTTTTTTTTAACTTAAGTTTTAATAATGGCCATGTTTTAAAGACTGGCTCGGAGAGCTCCTAGGAACTTGGACCTGGCTCTTGGGGACCTCCACACTGGGCGCTGGGCTGGCCTCAGGGACGGACATTCCCAGGCCCTTCCAGGAGGACACAGCCCCCACCCCTGCAGTGGCCTTGCCCCTTCCCGGCTGCTGCTCCTTTCCTTACTGACTGCTAAGGCCTTGTGGCAGGTTGCCAGAAGCTTTGGGGCGCTCGGATGCCCAGCAGATACAGCAAAGTTGCTCGGGACTGAGTAGACTGTGTCCCCAGCCGCTCTGGGCTGGGAGGCCTGGACTGCAGTCGAGTTGGTCCTTCTTACCTTACATTCACTGCTAAAGTACAAACAGCCCAAACAATCAATGGCATAATTCAAATTTGCTATTGCCGGGAGAGCTGTTAAACGGGGCTACTTAAAATATATTGGGCAAAACCTCTTTTCTGCAATGCCTTTCAAAGGGGGGACATCCTGCGAGGGCCCCCTTACCACCCACTCCGAGCTGTAAGATGTCACTGGAGTTGGCTGACATCCTAATTCGGGGCCCCGACACGCTCACCCTGGATGTTGCCACCCCATAAATGTGTCACTTCCAGCCCCACCTTCCTTCTTCAACAGTCTTTCTGCCCACCCTGAAGATGTGGAAATATCTTAGAAACACTGAACCTGAGCCAAGATAAAGGAGTTAATTACTCTACCAACTTAAGTGAAGGGGCTCTGTGCGCCAGGCCCTGCGACAGGCCCAGGAATAACAAGAGCGATCCAAGTCTTCGAAGACTTAAAGCCTTGACCGGGGGTCACAATCCAGGGGACGCATTCTAGCTTTAGACTGACGAATGCACAGGCTCTGCTCCAAGATAATTACATCAGAATCCTCCAGCAGAGTGGTTCAGAGTCTCCTCACGGGCCCACTGGAAGCCGGGACGGAGGTCCCTGGAATAGCAGCTAATGGTCCCCTAGCCTGAGCTCAGCTGTGCAGCTCTGGGGCTCGTGAGGTGGAAAGAAAGCCTCAGGGCTCAGGCCTCTCGGGCCACAAGCCCTGAGTCCGGGATCTGTGCCTGGAGAGCGCGGGAGGAAGGTGACCTTGGGCCCCTCACACACACTGCGCAGGCATCTGCGTTGGACCAAGATCTTCGACTACCTGCGTTCCTCACTCACTTTGGCAAATGCTGCGCTGAGGCGAGAGTCCTGGCTCAAGGAGCCCCCAGCTCACCGCGAGGGTGGAGCACGCTAACACTGACTCAGGCAGCACGCGGGGTGCTGCATGAGGCTGGGGAGCCCAGGTGAGCAGGGAGCGCGTGGAGGAGCAGACAGTCTGTGCTCCCGGGGCATGTGCTCGAAGCACACGGTGCATGTTAAATAAATAGATCTGTCGTCATAAAAGGGACATGCTCCTGAATGACCCTAGGTATCCTCCCCCTTGCTGAGCACGCTTACTTATTCCACCGCTCCTCCGACCCCCTGAAGCCGTTCTAGAAGTCCTGTTTTGTGAGTTTTTTACGAAGTGTGATTAAAAAATGTGAATGAGCTGCCTAGAGTCGGCCAACGGAGAGGCAGCCTTGTGTAAACAGTGCAGGCGTCTCTCCCAGCTTGCTCATCAGATAGGACACCGCCGGCTCCTCCTCGCGTCAGAAAATCCAGGAAGGTCAGGGCTTGGAACCATTCACGATGTCAAGGCTCCCAGGACAGCACAACTAAGTACACTCCGGAAAGAGAGCTTCAGAGCGGCCTCAGGGATAAGTGCCGGCAGGCAGGGAGGAGCGTTTCGGGGTGCAGGGACGGCGCTGTGTGCTTTTCTATAACCGATTTTCTCTCTCTAAACTAATGAGTTCAGAGCTAATTGTGTTCTTAGGAGGAGGGAGGGCCCGGCTGGAAGAGGCGGGCCATAGAGGCCAGCCTTGGGGGTGCCTCTCCCCTCCTGCCTCACTGTTGCCAACATTCACCGTGTCTTCCAGTCCGACCTTCTGAAGTGGGCCAGAGGAGCGTGAGGTGGAAGCAGGCTGCACGTGCCTAGTCCTAGGAACCTTGTCAAGCGCGAGATTGCTCCTGAAGCTGTGTAGGAAACAAAAAGAAAAATGCACTAATTTTTTAGGTAGTGGGAAGATGAATGGGCTTGGTGAGCCAGCGAACTTTCCTAAATGTTTCCTTATACCACCAGTAGGAGTCAGCTCAGGCCTTGTAACAAAACGCCCCTGACTTCCAGGCTGAAGCAGCAAATGCTTATTTTCCCACAGCGCTGCAGACTGGCTGCCTCACGGTGAGTGTCAGGGCTGGCAAGGCGAGGAGGCGGTTCCTCCCTGCACACAGATACCTGGCCGCTTCCAGGGCGGGCCCTGAGGCAGGCTTCCGGCTCTGACAGCAGCAGCTGGCCTCGCAGCCTGCGCGTCCTGCTGTTCTTCCTCCACTATTTGTGCCGTGTTGTGTCTGGGGGGCAAGTGCTGTCTGCCATTCACACTTCTCTCCTCGCAGTGCGGCACCTTTCCTGCTGTCTTGGGACAAGCACTGTCTCTTAGGTATTCTCTACTTAGTGTTGATCCCTTGTAGATTTGCCTGTATTTTCCTTGAGCATGCCTGACCTTTTGGGATTGGTTTAAGAACATCCTTTATATGACGAAAGTACCAATATTTTGTCTCTAATATGTGTTAAAAAATCTCCAAGTCTGTCGCTTACCTTTCATTTTTGGTTACGATGTCATTTAGTTCCATAAAAATTTTCTTGCTGATGTTATATGCTCAAGTGTTTCAATATTTCCTTTTATTTTTGCTTTCTGTATATTTCATTCTCAAGGCTTTATAACATATGCTAACAGTTAGTTAAGTCTTCAAGCCATTTGTTTATCAAGGGTTTTTAATTTTTTAATTTTGCATAAAATGTAAAGAAGTTGGAATCTTTTCCGCACAGAAAGCCAGTTGTCCCAATACCATTCTCCCCAGATCCGTTTTTTATTCCAAAGTCCTACCCACGCACAGAACCTTTGCTTTTCTTTATTCCCTAGTTCTAGTCATCTCACCCTGCCTCCTACCAGTACTGTAGAGCACACGCCTGTCGAGGACTAGTGAAACTAGTGCTCTCTGTCTAACTTCTACCACATCATCCTCATTGAAATTCTTGTATGAGAATGTAAGAATCACTGTATGAAGTTCTGTGACAATTCAGGGTGTCACATTAAAACTATAGGTCAATTTTCAAAGCACAAGCATCTCCATATTAGGCCCAAATCCCTGAGACCTCACCGGTCGGCACCACGACATCTAAGCCCTCACTGATGAGGCGTTCCTGGTGCGTCCACGTGATTCAGTTCTTGCCCACCCAGGTGAAAGTCTGTGTTTGCCTCCGTAGCTTCCGAATTGGGTAACATTATTATGTGGCTAATTCAGTGTTACACAAACCCTGACATGCAAAAGGAGAAACCTATCATTTCCACTAAATCTAAATCGAGTGCTTTAGAAAGGCTCAAAGAGGAACTTGCCAAATTAAGTGTAAGTAAGAAATTGGTTAACTATTAGGACAAGCAAATTGTGAAATTCTGAAAGTCTTCTCACGTTGCTTCATCAAGGCCTTTAACTATGAGGTTTGCTTCAAAGGAAATGAAACCGAGCGTCCATGCTGACAGCTCTGTAACGATGATTTTTGGAAAAGCTCAATGAGGAACTGCAAGCATTGATTTTGCTTAACTCGAAGACACCAGCTCCATAGCAAAATACCAGTGAGTGCGTGTAAACATACCTGGTGAAATCTGCAATAAAATATTGCAGGCTGATGTCAGCATTTGCCTTCGATGCTTCCACGGCTTGGGCAGCGGCCGTCAGGCCTTCTGTCCCAGCCCTGCTCGCCCACCGGGCCGCTGCTGTGCTCTGCACTGGGAGTGTGCAGACGCCCTTCGGGACAGCCCTGGGGTTTGTTAGGTTTATGTCCACTTGTTCTATAGCTTTACTGCTACTGTGAAACAGATTTCTATCAAACATATCTTCTAATTGTTTTTGTTCGCTATAGAAAAACTATCCTTCTGTGCATTGATTTTCTTTTGATCTATTAGTCATTTTTATAGACCATCTTCCTCTATCTAGTAAGTGGAGGGCTCACCTTCTGAGGTGTATTGTGCCTTTCTGGTAATCTGTATATTCTTGAAAAGTTTTCATTGACACAGAAGTTATACATATCTATGGACACAGGGCAGCACTTTTAAAATGAGCGCAGTGTGTAATGACCAAGCCAGGACAGGCGACAGATGCCATCTCCAACATTTCACATTTCTTGTTTTGGATCATTAAATACTCTCTCTACTAACAATTTTCAAATATCCAACTAATTGTTCAGTCACCCTCAACCTACAAAGGCCTCAGCCCTGCAGAGGCCAGGAGTCAGGCCTCTGTCAGTCAGCCTTAGCTGCTGTCGATCACCCTTACCCTACTGTGCTCCTGACAGAGACGAGCGTCTCTTTCTACTCAGTGGCATCGCTGTGCCTCTGAGCATCTGGCCTCCCTCCCTCTGGCCTCCCCCCTTCTGGCCTCCCCCCTCTGGCCTCCCTCCCTCTGGCCTCCCCCCCTCTGGCCTCCCTCCCTCTGGCCTCCCCCC
>NW_004524593.1:22093225-22105355 GCF_000260255.1 Octodon degus | reverse complement strand
CCTCCCTCCCTCTGGCCTCCCCCCTCTGGCCTCCCCCCCTCTGGCCTCCCCACTCCAGGCCCTGCTGACCCCCTTGAAGACCACCTTCCAGGCTTTGTATGTTGCTTGTTCACCTGGGAGGTGTCACATTAGATCACGAAATGGTCAGTGTGTCAGAGTTCATTAGGAAGCAGATTCTGGGACAGAGTTGTTCACAAGCAGGATTACCAGGAGTGTTTTTGGATCAAACCCTTGGGAAAAGGAAGGCAGTAGGCTTTTCACACAGTGACGCTGTGCTACGACGCTCCCCCAGCGCAGGCCTCGGGTCCCTGCGAAGGCCTCGGGTCCCTGCGAAGGCCTGGAACGGCCCTGCAGCCTCATCAAGTCCAGCAGGGAGCCTGGCCTTTTATCTCCACCATAGCCAGGATCACTGAGGAGACGCAGTGGGGAGCGTTCACCCCTCTTCAGCAGGGGCCTCGGCTGTGAGCCGCCCTCTGGCAGCACTCAGCTCGGTCCCGGGACGAAGATCTGGCCACATGCTGCAGTGTCCACTGCCGTGTGACACACACACACACACACCACGGTGTCCAGCATGGCATGATGGGGAGGCAGGCCACGGCCCCCACGCCTGAGCGGTGGGGAGATTTGGTCATTTCTTCTCCAGTGCCCACCTCTCCTGCTGTGGCTCAGTCTCCAGGTAAGGCTGAGTTCAGCAAAGCTATGTCCCCATCCCTTTCTTGGGCTTTTCAAATCATGCAGTGAGTGCTCACATTCCTAGAAGAGCTGTTTACGATCGTGACGCTTATCACTGGGTAAAAACACCACCTAGCTCCACTTCCTTACTGTTTTAACTTAGAATTTTTACACCTGCAGATACAACTGAGTGTTCTTCACACTTAAGCACTTGGTCTGTTGCTTTGTCTTCCCCTTCTACCGCCTTTGGAATGTAGTCAGCTTGGTCTCGTTGGAATGACTGGGCAACGGCCCACCTTTCCTATGCTCTAGGACAATCTATATGACGAGAATTCGCTGGCCTTTAGAGTTTTACTAAAACATGCAATTATTTTATCGCAGCGAAGTTTGAAGAGTGGCAGCTGTTGGCAGGTTGCTAAGCGGAAGCAAGCTGACCACACTGTTATTTCTCTCCAGGACATCATGGTCACAAGTTTTCTGCCGCTCCTTGAACCAATTTTGATGACACATATTTTCCTAAAAAGCCCCCCTTTTCCTAGAGGCAGGTCGATTTCCTGTAGCAATTTGCTTTACTCCTAGGTAGCTCTTGTTTGGTTTTTATTTATTTGCTTGTTGAGCTCTGTATTTCACATACCTGCTGATGTTGCTTGTAGCTTTCTCTTTTGCTCTTTTCACTATAGGTGTGTCTTTCTGCGGCAGAGAGTCTGATTACAGAGTAGGTCGACTTTATCGTCACTTTTTTTGTGTAATTTCCATTCTCACTTTTACAGCTCCTGTCTTTATTCACTTTGTGGTTATATTTGTTTTGGTGTGTGCTTATTTGCTTTCTTCTAATTTTCCAAGATAAAGCTCTTGTCACTGCCTGCCCTGCGTAAAGACCTCCCAGAGTGTATGATTTTTCTCTTAGGATCATTTTGGCTTAACTCATGCTGGTAGTAGAATTCCCACTTCTTGTTTCCTGTTATGATTTCATTTTATTATTTTTTTCTTTATTGATACAAGGTCTCAGTAAACAGCTCAGACTCGTAATGATCCTCCTGTCTCAGCTTCCACAGCACTGGGATTATCGGCATGCGCCACCACGCCCGGTTTCGGTGGCCAGCACGGCACGCAGTACTGGGGATGAAACACAGGTCCGTGAACTCGCCAGGCAGGTGCTTAGCCACCGAGCTGTCTCCCTAGCCCAATGACTGCATTTCAATTTCACCTCTACTCATGAATTTCTTAAAATTCATAATTATCTTGTTAGTGGTGTTTATGCTGTGGGGAAAATACAATTGGATGTCTTGTTTGTATTTATTACTCAATTTATTGGATTATGATATTTGGGGTGGAGTTTTGAGATTTGTATTGCCTAGGACACGTCCAATTTATATAAATGATCCCCATAGGATTGCAGAGAATATATATTCTCTCTTGGATAAAGAAACATCTATACATAAGCACTTTGCAGGTACATCTATAAGGTTTATATATACACAAAAATATACACACAACTTTAGATAGGCACCTCATGTAGACAAGCGCACACGCATAGGAAACACTCAGAAAAGAAATCGCTGCTCAAGTCCCCCCCATTGTCATTGTTCACCACTGATGCCATCATTTGTGACTGCCATTCTCCATTCCATCCCAGAGGTCTGCATTCTTTTCCCAGGTGGGTCACTGTTCATATTACATGCTTTGCTAATGGCCTTTCTTATGCCTAAACATTTTCCTAATTTGCATGCCTCCTGGTAATGAACCCAAGCCCTCATTTTGTATCCTAAGAGTTGCAGGCATAACTGATAAGAGTCACGTGAGGAGCCAACTCTCAAATTCCCCTCAGCTCTGGCCTCCTGTGGATGTGCTGTCCTCAAAGGACGCAGCAGCCCGACACCTGGCTCACCCAGTGCTCACAGCCAAGACTGCAAAGGCACCTCTCTCCACTCCCAGAACCCCCTTCTCTCCCTCTCCTTTCCTTCTCTCTCCTAGCCAGCCCATGCACGCCCCCAGCACACGTGCATGCTTGCACACACACACACACACACACACACACACACACACACTCAATCTGTATACTCAGTAGGTCTCCCGATCAGCTTAGCAACAAAGGAAACCCAGCTAGAGGTTGCTAAAATAGAAACATCTATGTGGGCAAGGTGCTTGAGAAATCAAATGCTGGCAGAATCAGAACTGGCTCAATACTCAAGCATGATTAATATATTTCTCTACAGCAATATGTCAAGAAAAATGTGATTATTGGGATAGATAAAATTTGACAAAATTCTGCATGACCTAATGATGCCAACTTTCAAAATAGGAGGAGAAGGCATTTCCTTTGCCTGGCAGAAGGCACTCGTGGGTCTTGCAGCTAAAATTGAGCTGAATGTTTCACCCTGAGATTAGGGATGGGGCTAGCATGTATTCCCCCCCTTGGGTTACATGTCATTTTGAATGTGTTGGACAGGGTCACACCACATGCACACACACGCACACAAGCGCAGGCACACACACAGACACCCAGACAGAGTGTAAAGTAAAGCACGACTGGTCTCTTCACAAACGCTGTAGGCATCTATGCACAAAGAGCTTGAGGACACAGGGAATCAAAGCCACCTAATGCTTCTTATGCAATACTCTTGTATTTTCACATAATCTCTCCAGAGGATTTTCCCTGCACTCTTTCCAAATCACAAGTATCAAGAGGAACTCCAAGCCACAATTCTGGCAGTGAAAGGGAGAAGCAAGCGGCTCAGCCTCAGCACACTTGCTGCTGAAGCGAGTGAGTGAGTGGATGGCTCAAAGGCAAAGTGCTCTAGGGGGAAATCAGCATCTTTGGCTATGTCAAATTAAGAGTGTCTGTTTCAGGGCTGGGGAGCTAGCTCAGCAGTGTAAGCGCCTGCCTAGCAAGTGCAAGGGCCTGGGTTCAATCCCTGGTACCACATGTCATGACGGCGCCAGAATCCCGGGCCCACTGAGCCAGCCCTGAGACCAGGAGTGCTGGTGCACACCTGTAGTCCCAGCACTCAGGAGGCTGAGACAGGAGGATCACTATGAGTCTGAGCTGCACAGTGAGACTCTGTACCAAATACATAAATAAACAAATGATTAAAAAAATTAAAAAGAACTTCTGTTTAATGAAAACAGAATTTAACAACCAGGGAAAGACACTTTCAATATCCAAAGCAATATATAATAATGACCCAAAATACTAAATGACTATGAAAAGCCATGTGCAAGAGAGAACTCTCAGCAGGAAAACAGACAGCAGTACAAAGACATTATGTAAACCCCATGAGCCTTGAGCAGCGAGGGCGACCCTTCCAGCACTGCTGCCCGACTGCTGCCCTTCCAGCACCGCTGCCCGTGGGCCCGACTGCCAGAGCTTGGTGAGCATGTGCGGAGGTACTAAAGGAAGCAGAAGTCCTAGGTTCTTAATTTGAATTAACCATTTATCAGATCAGCCAAAGCAAGGAGGTCACGGAACCCTGAGGGCCAAGTGCTCGCTCATGGCCCTGCGGGTGGGCAGGTGCTGTGACAGTCACGTCCCTTCACGGCTGACTGGCTTAGGTCCGGGCCAGTCGCAGCACAGCGATGGTCCGGTGGATGCGCACAGTAGCAAATGAGCCTCTACTTCTCCTGCGTCCTCCTCCCTGTGTGTTCTCGGCAGTGAGAGGCATGGGGACCCTTCCCTGAGGTCCAGAAAGTGGCAGGCGCAGCTGCCGAGCCTCTTCCACTGAAATTGCTGGGTGCTCCCTGTGTTCCCCTTGCCTGGGGCAGACCTCTGCAGCAGGACTTGCCTCTCAGCTTCCAGGCCTGGGGCGGGCCGTGGTCCTGCTCCTCTGCCAGCTTCTGCAGCCTGCCAGTCCCTCCCAGGTGTGTGTCTAGTTCCACGACCGCAGTGTCAAGCACTCAGAGCTCAGAGAGGGTGGAGGGGAGGCAGTTCATGCCTGGCTGGCTGCGCGTGCTCTCCGCTGCTCCTCCCTGCCTTCTCCCAGCCCCTGCCTGATGACTTCAGCCTCCTCTTCATCCTCCTCAGGACTAGACACAGAGGCGGCCACAGGGCGCCCTTCACTGCACCAGTGACACACGGGAGGCACTGGGCTTGTCACTCCAGGGCTGCCCACCCAGAAAGACTGCAAGGGTGGCGCTGCATGCGCACAGTGTGCCAGGCTGCGTGGAAAGCACGTTTAAAAATGCTGTTTGCAGGACTGTCAGAAACGGTACAAAAGCTATGCTTCCTACACAGGAACAAGCCAACACCCACCAGATCCTATGTAAACTCAAGCACGCGCATCAAGTCCTTGTGAGGTAGTTGGTGAGTGGAGAATAAAATAAACAGAGAAAAGCAGCTCAATCCATGTAGGGCACCTCAGTAGGTTGAAGTTCACGGCAATGGTAAAAGTAGGCTGCAGCCTGAGAATTAGGAACAATTGTCCATGTTGCAAAGGTCAGCGGAGGCTTTCCTTGCTCCAGACTGACCCAGGTCTCTGACGGCACAGCGGCTGCCTCCCCTTGCCAAAGAGGTTTTGCTCTGACAGAGGAGTCCCTCCCTCTGGGTGTAGCCATCGCCAATACCCCTGGGTCCCTGTCCTCCTGCCTCCTCAAAGCAGCTTGTCCCTGTCCTGGGCTGAAGCCCCAGCCCTTTGTGGAGGAGAGAGAGGGAGGTGGAGCCAGCCCTGGAGGTGCGCAAGGCCCAGCCTGCGGAGCAGGGCCGCTCTTCCTCTGCCCCCCGGGCCCACCGGCTGCTGCTGGCAGGTCTGCTGCCAGTTACCTCTGTACTCAGCACTTCCCCCAGCCCCTTGACTGCGCTGGACACTGCTGTGCAGTGTTCCACCAGCAACGTCCACCTTTCCGTAAGGAGTTTGCCCTGGGTCCAGCTGTCTCGTTCCCTCCTGTGGTTGTTTAAGACTGACACTCCGGGAGGCCAGAGATCTGCGTGTTGGTCACGGTTGCCTTCCTGAGCCTTGCCAAGTTCCTGAGCTATACAAATAGATTAATGAATGCCTTCATGTATTTCTTTCCTAGCTGGTTGATGGCTAGATTGAGCTGGTCTGTGGCTTACTATGACATAGAAAGTGGGCCTCAGCTGGAGTGGGCCGTGGTACTCCTGCTGCCTCGAGGTTGTGGACCTGGACTAAGTCAGACCCACATGTCTCAGGTCCCAGGGTCTGTGTGGGCGCTCTGTCTGCTCCGCCCCGACCTGCTCTCCTGCCCTGGCTCTGTCTCCTCCTCTGTCCGGGCTGGGAAGACAGCGGCATTCGTTTTTCTAATCACCCTTCAGGTGAAAGAGACTGAATTGTAATCAAGTGGAACGACTCGCTGTGGAGGAGATGAGCCCTGCTTTGTTAATAATCCTTTCTAGACACATAATCTGCTGATTGCATGGCACCTGTGAAATGTTCCTGCTAAGAAAAGCATAAATTAAGCCCCACTTTATAAAAACCCCGCCATTTCCCTAAGCCTGCTGCTAGGCTGAGATGGATGGTCCATATCTAAAGAACAAATTGCCTAGTCCTTCCCCCACCGCATGGCTCAGGAATTGAGAGGCCTCCTGTCAGGATTTCCTCCTAAATGCACGTCATGAATCTCGGCCTGCCCAGGATGCATTCCGGAGCGGCAGGTCAGGGTTTTCTGCTGCGGCTGCTCCCAGTCCAATTCTTGCTGGATAAAAGCCAAAGCTGTGGGCACCAGCTTCTTGTTCTTTCCTTCCCTGTTTTCTTTTATTCTCTCTCTTGGCTTCATTCTTGAAGAGATACCAAAAACACATAAATTTTTAATTGACTTATCTCTCCTTTTGACAAACAGTGAAGTGTTCGTATTCCTTATAAGCACTTGAAGGGAACCAAAAGCCCTCTCCACTGCCCCAAGAGAGAGCGAGGAGATCCAGCCTGCAGATAGGGAGGAAAGAACGCCAAGTATTCGTGCCATGAGGAGCTGGTATCCGGAACGTGGAAGAAGCTCAAGCAACGCCTCGGCAGCAAAATGACCATAAGTAAGAACTCAGATGGAACAACGCACAATGATCTGAATCGATACTGCTTAAAACAATGCCTGCAAGTGCACGAAAAGGAATGCTCAGTGCCTGTCATCATCGGGGAAATGCAAATCAAAGACAGCAGCTCACCCCTGTTGGAACGGATGTTTGCAAAATGATGAAAAATCGCAAGTGCAGGGAGGGTGGGGAAGGGCGCTGTGTAGGACGGGGGCGCGGCAGCACGCTGGTGGAGGTCAGTGCGCAGAAGCCTCAAGAGTCAGCAAGCCGACTTCCGGGTCACATCCAGAGGGAAGGACGTCAGCATCCCAGCGAAGCCTTCTGAAGACCCGCGTTCGCGGCCACTGATACATGGATCAACCTGAGGGCCCGTCAGTGATGCATATAGAGAAAATGGGCTGTGCGTACATGCGCAGCCTGACACGCGCAGGCGTGTATGCATGGATGGGCGCACTCGTGTCTGCGCGCGCGCGCACACACACACATACACACACGGGCATACAGCAGAGCGCCGCACAGCCGTCCAAGAGAGCGGAGTCCTGCCACTTGGAGCAATACAGGTGTAATTGGAGGGCCTTATGCTAAACGAAGTAAGCCAGCCCCGGAAAGATAAATACCATGCAATCTCATTCCTATGCAAAAGCCAAGCAAGTCAATCTCATAGAAGCAGAGGCTGGGAAGGAGAGGTGGAGAGAGGTTGGTTAAGAGGCACCCAGCAGCCTGAGGTGGGAGGTGTCCACACATCTGGAACACAGTAGAGTGACCACAGCTAATGAGTTGGTGTACATTTAGAAATAGCTAGAAGGGGGTGGCCTGAGTGCTCCCAGAACGAAGAGTAGCACTGGGGGTGCCAGCGATGCTGATTACCCCAGTTTTGTTATTATGCATTATACACGTGTGTGGAGTATCATCCTCAACCCCATGAATATGGACAATTATTATCAATTTAAAAGCTTTAATAAGTACTTAAATCAATCAACTCTACATTTTTAAAAAGCCTTAAATTTTTAGGAAGAGAGAGGCACTCTTCCTAATTCCTGGTTTTGAGACGCGTAGAGACCCTTGCTGGACTGGATCAGACCCTGACCCCAAGGTTTCGAGCCTTGAGGCTGGAGCGCCTGCTGTCCAGGAGGAAGGGCAGGTTAGTCGGGTTTCTCATGAAATGACTGCGCAGCGATGCTGCCTACGTGGGGAGGGCCCTTCTCACCAGGACGTCGGCTCTACTGCTACACACACACAGGCAGCCCCCCTGAGAGCCGCAGTGAGTCTCTGCTGAAGGGAGGGTGTCTCCAGTAGTGCATGTGGTTTATCTTTTCTAACACAGGGAGTACGAGGATATTTTGTAAAATAGGCAGTAAGCTAGTCAGCGAGATGTTAGGGTCAGGTCTTAGGAAATCCAGGACCGGCTCTTCCTGCAGGCATCAGAGCTAGTGGTTCTGTTGATTTCTGGGTAACAAAACACCCCCAAAGCTTCATGGCTTGAAACAGACAGAGGAGAGGTACTGTGCATCCTGTGGTGTAGCGGGGCTGCCCTCTCTCTCTGTATCTTGGGAATTTCTCCCTGGGCTGTGCTCCAAAGCTGGGCTGGGCCAAGCGGGGCACCCGGCCCTGGTGGCTGCCCCTCGTCATGGGCAGCGGAGGCGAATGCACAGCACGGCACCCTTGGCCAAGCTCAGGATGAATCGTGCAGTCCACACGTTCAAGTCTTCCCCGCCCCCGCCCCCGCCCCCGCCCCCGGCAGCTGACACTGTAACTTCATTTGCAGAAATGGCACAGCATGAAACAACATTTAAGAAGTTTCCTTTCCGACCCAATAAAGGATCTGAAACATTTCCATGCCCACTAACCTTGAATTGCATGGTTCCTTTCTCCTCCTCCTCCTCTTCCTCCTCCTCCTCCTTCTCCTCCTTTTGCTTTCTCTTTGTTTCCCCTTCCTCACCCCCCTTCTCTCTTCTTCCTCTCTCCTCTGATCTCAGCATCTGCTCCTTCCTTTTAGCTGCCCTGGCTTTGGTTTCCTCCCTGGTCTCACAGGTGGCTGTGAGCCCCGGGGGCTCACCTTGCAGAGTGGCTCAAGGCCCAGCCTGGACTCCAGCCCCAAGGCCTGAGGAGTCTGCGTTAAACCCCAGTGCTGGGGGAGACCAGAGCTCACGCAAGTGCCCAATGTTTCCTGAGGATGAGGCCCAGATGGGAAGGGGCAGCGTTCTCCTGGGACCCAGGGCAGGTGGCCAGAGGTTTCCTAGAGCTGTGCCTGCTGAGAAGCCCTCCGGGGTATGTAATGACACCTGCAGACCCTGTGCAGAGCCAGGAGAGGGAGGTGAGGGAGGCAGGGAGGAGGAGCCACCTGGCTGCCGGAGAGAAGCCTTCCTCGGCCTTGCTGTTCTGCTGTGGGGTGGTAAGCACCAACACAGCCCTTCTTGCACATCCTTCTTCAACAGCTCTGCACCTGCCACTGTCAGGCCACAGAGGGAGGTAACACTGGGGACCACGAGTGCTTGTTACTATTTCATGTGTTTGTTGAACCCAACAGGCCTACACTAAGGTTCCCGGTTGGGTGGCAGCTCTGTGTGCTCCGGGGACTGGTGGCCTGCCCGCGGGGAGGCCGCCTTCCTCCTATTGCCAGCCAGGGCTCACACCCTCGGTGCTGTCATGGATCATCCAGAACAAAGCTTCTCTTGTCCATGTCCACGTGCAATGAGGCAGGAGCGCAAGACACCACGAGCACCCCAGGTGGCAAAGCCAGTTGGTGGCGGGGCCCAAGGGTAGGGGACCAACCTGCCTGAGCCCCGGCTGTCCACTGCTGCCCAGCAGCCATTATTCCTGGCCCATGTGTGTTCCAGGGCACACCGTGGTACTCACCTGAAGGCACACTTAAAAGATCAGTAGTGAAGACGCTAAAATTGCAGGCCAAGAGAGCCCATACTCTCCCCTACTCCCCTGGGAACAGGAGTGTGGCTATGGCACTGTCTTCCGAAATAGGCCCCAACACCTTCCCTCCGTCCAACGGCCACTTTCCAGTTAGTAGCGGGACTTGCGCAGCCCTAAAGATCCACACTAAACAAGGGTCAGGCGTCAGTCTGAGGGTCCTTCAAGTGGCTGTCACTCTCTCACATGGTACAGTCCAGACCAACCTGGAGGCAGTCCCAAGAGCAGGCTTGGAAAGGAGCTGGATGTGCAGGCAGGGGCGATTCTGTATCCCTGAAGTAAGGTCTTCCTGGGCTTCCCAGGTGGCTGCGGGCCCCACGGCTTCTGTGAAGATGTCACTGCACCCTGGTGCCTCTGCGTCCGACCCTGAAGGCCTGCTGCTATAGAGCCTGCTGGCTGCTTCCGGGCCTCACTTCACTGTCCTGCCTCAGTTTGGAAACGGCTGTCAGGATGTGTTGGCCAAAGTCAGAATTGCAGGCAGCAGGGACCAAACACAGCCACAAATAAAATCACAAATAGATCTCAAAGGCCTTCGCTTGTCTTCTTATAGAAGGACGCAAGCTCCACCTGGCCCAGCCACACTGTCCTCTGTCTCTAAGCAGTCTCTCCCCAGCCCTGGGAGTTCACGGGTGCACCATACTTGCCCTCCTCCCTCCCAGCCTGGGGCCTCATAGAACAAATCCATCACTAGAGGACCGTGTCTGGGTGTGCTGTGAGCGCAGCAAGCAGGGAGGAAAAGAGGGTCACAGGCAGCCAATGGGGAAAGGAAATCAGTAGGTGCAGGAGGGGTCTGATCAGCCCTCCGGGCACTGCCTCAGTCCAGGCCCCAACAGGCCCTGTCCCCAGCGCTAATGTCAAAGCCAGCTAGCTGGTGCCGCAACCACCGGCCCAGGAAGCAATTGAGCCATCTGTCAGCTGCCTGTGAGCCACAAGGGGCCAAAGTGGGCCTGTGGGGGCAGCAGCTCTTCCTCAGGACCACACTCCCCATCACCTGGAGCCTGCAGCTTGACACCTGCTGCTCAGCAGAGGGAGGAGGCAGGTCCCAGTGCTGCACCAGGGAGCACCATGTCTGCAGGGCTGGCTTGTGCCGTCAGGGCTCACGTGGTTCATGCCAGGCAGAGGAAGCTGCTCTTTCCCAGGTTACTCGGGAGTTAGCAGAAGTCGGGAAGACAACTGGAAAGAGGGCTTCCCAGGAAAGCAGGCCCCACGCCCAGATTCCTCTGCACCCCCGCGATTGGAAGCTGACACACAGGCCCACACTGCACAGGTTCTCCTGCAACTGAGGCAGGATGCAGAGGGCAGACGGCGTGCAGACCCGTCCACCCAGTTCTCAGAGATGCAACTGGACATGTGAGCCAAAGAGCAGAGTGTGCTTGCTAGCTGCTGTCCTACTGTATGTAGAAGTGACTCCCACACTTACAGCAGCCGCAGCTCTTCCCTGCGCTTGTGTGCTCCATGTGTCATGCTAAGGGCTCTACCTCACCCCTATGACCCTGAGAGGGAGGCGTTGCTCTCGTCTCCTCTCACAGACAAGAAACTGAAGGCGTCAGAAGCTCAGAAGTCCTGGCCTCACCCGTGGCATCGCCTTGCTCCACCTGCTGTCCTCATTCACTTACCCAGGAGCAGTCGCTGAGCTGCGTGGTGTCTGGAGGGGGTGACTCTGGCCTGCGAGCGCAGGAGGAGCAAGCACCACACTTGCTGAAGGGCTCCTCCAAGTGCAGACTCAAAAGCAAAATCATATGTGGCGCTCCCAGCACTCTGTGTTGCTCACAAGCTGACTGCTTGGGAAAGTCTACTGGAAGCAGGTATCTGCTGGTATCACGGGGTGGAGATGCCAGCAAGGTCACTGTTCCTAACGCAACGTAACAGACACACGTGCACCCCTGCACCGCCCCCCACGCAGCACACACATGCAGTCACAATACACGACACATCCACGCAGCATAGGCGTGCAGCATGTGCACACAGACTGTGTAAGCACACACCACCAAGTGTGCACACCACACAGCACACACATGCATGTCACGATACACAGAGCATCCACACAGCATAGGCGTGCAACATGTACACACAGACTGTGTAAGCACACACCACCATGCGTGACACCACACCTCACACACATGCACGGCACATCTCCATGTGAGCACACACTCCTGCCACATGCACCATGCTGCACACACACACATGCATGCACAGTGTGACTCTAGGCCTGGGCTCAGGGACCTCAGGGCAGGCATTTCAGCTGTCAGCCTGAGTCTCGTCCGACTGTATGTTACCAGGAGATGACAATCTCAGGGACCATCAGTTTTCACAGCCCTGATGTTTAACCAATGTTCACTTTGAAAAAGTTTTTCAATAAGTTATGACAAGGTTCTCATAGCCCTGAAGGAATCGAGCCCAAATGCCAAGACCTTGCTCTCCCGGGTGTGTGGGTGTCCAGGAGAACTCGGCTGCGAGTGGCTGTCAGCAGGAAGCCCAAGGCTCAGAGAAGGGAAGTGCTGACTCAGGACCAAGAGTGCTGAGCCTCATCTCAGAAATGTGCAGGGTGCAGGAGTTCGC